>NC_136509.1:63786808-63821808 GCF_053919585.1 Euprymna scolopes
AACATTGCTAGTTAAGGCAAAAAATTGAAAGGTTCAGAGTTTGAAAGAAAGTAACATTCGGAACATTATGTACAAATTCCAAAAAAGATATTGAAATTAATGTCTAAGTATGAAGATGCGGTTGGTAATAACAAAATCAATCAATGACGTTTGTTGAAAATTTGTAAAATGCATTCATCCATTAATGGTACGCACATCTGTAGACTTGAAAAACTATTCAGATCGTATAAATATAATTATTTGAGGGGTTAGCTTTATAAATGTGCTGGAAAAACTGTGAATGTGATTATTGTAGGTTGAAAGGATGTGTTCAAATGTGTTGAATTTTGGCAGATTATTGTAAATTTTACTACCTTTTATGAATTTTAGGCTGCTTGATCTTAATAAAGATAACTAAGTCTGAGAGGCATTTACGCCTCTCCCCAACTTACCTCTATGAATAAGTTACCTTTACATTGATTTTGGTTTCTTCCATTTAATATAATTTAAAGACCATTACTTCATTCTTTACTCTTAAGCTTTCACTTTTTACGCAAACCAGTAATATTATATAATATATATTTTCTGAAGAAAAGGACCATTTTTGAAATTTCATGGACTAAGAAAATAATTCACTTCTTCTTGTATTCTTCGTTTTATGGACAGTAAATGTTTGTAGATATAATTTACATAATTATCACTCCCTTCATATATTCCCTTCATATATATATATATATATATATATATATATATATATATATATAATATATATATATACATATATACATACATACATACATATATATACATACATACATATATATATACATACATACATATATATACATATATACACATATATACACATATATATATACATATATATATATATATACATATATATACATATACATATATATACATACATATACATATATATACTTATATATACATGTATATACATATATATACATATATCTAAATCTCTCTCTCTCTCTCTCTATCTATATATATATATATATATATATATATATATATATATATATGTATGAAGTAAAATGATTCATTTGTCGCCTTAAAGAAAACAACAGGACCGCTTTATTTTGAAATTTATTTATTGAAACAATCAATTCAGGTAACTTGATTATGTAGTAGAGCTAACATCTATTCAATTTAACCGCCTTCAGTCTCAACAACCGTCTCTATACAGGTCCAGAACTGAGAGCATGCCTTTTCTAAAAGCGCCGACGGGAGCTTAGCGAATACTCGGTGGATGGCGGAGATCAGGCTGCCTTTAGTGTTGTGGGAGGTTTTAAGTACCTAGACATTATATTGAACAAATCAAATCAGCGAAGAATCACTGCCGTCACGAATCAGTCGTTTCAATACGGAGGTTGACCGCGAACTGAATTGAATCCAAAATTCGATATTATTATAATAATGTTGCCGGCTTCTTATTAGTTGATTGTCCTAACCGTAAGTTATAAGTAAGATCGTCGAAAGCATTGGAGTCATACACTCATTATAAATCGAAAACATTTGAAGTCCCCCCACTGGTTTTAAATAATAAAAGTCCTTTTTGACTCAATTTGGTTTTATTAGATGAAAAAAAATTAAATAAATAAATAATTTTTCTCCTTTTCCTTTCATTTCATTTATTGTTGGAATTTGTTTTTATTCCTATTGGTTACAAAAATATCAATATATTGGGATAATGTGTGCAAAGATAAGCCATTTGTATTCACATTTTTAATACATATAAAAATACAGCTATACATATTTTCAAACATATATATACACACATAAATACTTACAAATATACATACTTTGAAATATATATATACACACCCACGAATACATACTTTTCAAATACATAGCTATACAGACATAGAAACACACACACACATATACATATATATATTATTATTATTATTATTATTATTATATTTTACTATAATAATTAAATATCTACAGACACTAGTGTTTCATCCTTTCGGGCATCTTCAGTGGAGAGTGTCGCGATTAACACCAGTCGAACGATTCGAACCTCGCAACACGAGACATCTCTGGCTCGATTAGCGAAGACCGTATCAATTCGGCTACCATTAACCGCGTGAAATAACGTTGAATTTAAACATTTTAATTTTAAATGTTCATTTACGTCAGTCAGCCAGTGATCTAATCGTTATACAATGATCTATGTATAATACAATTATGCAATAATTGTATGTACATATTTGAATATAAATATAAATGTATATATATATATATATATATATTTATATTTATATAGATGATTTTCAAATATGTACATACAAAAACTCGAAACATTCTTTTAGATATTTTAGATTGTTAATTTCTTGTAAGAAAGACCAGAAAAAATGATGGTAATTTATCGTACAACCCGGGACAATTAATAATCTATTATTGTTATTGGCTCACAAAGAACTTTTACACAGATCATCAAAGATCTCTCCTTGAAAGCTAAGTGACGACAAGTCTCCCCAGGTTTCCAATTTTCTCCATCTCTTTCGATAACTTTTGCAAATAAATTTGCATTATCACAACAGCTGATTGTCATTGATTTCTCCTTCGTAGCGGCTATTTGTCTTTACTGGAATTTGAGTGTCTATAAGCCTCTCCAAGGTCCTAGTTCTCTTCGCACTTATCCAGCGCAGACCTGGTCAGTGCTCTCTCATCGGTCTTTACTTCCTCCTGTAAGACTTGCATATTTGTTTTTTTTTAGGGGTGGCAGTGATTTTTTTTACACAGTCATCACCACTTATCAAGGCCCGGAAGCCACTCAGGGATGAGGGTTATTGCAAGTACATTACGTTAGTGTGGAGATTTGATGAAGTGTTTACTTAAGGGGAGGTTCATTAGGAATTTGTTAACGTTGGACTTGAAGACATCCAAGTTGTAGTCCGCATGCGTGCAGTTCTAAGAAAGAAGCTTTGTTCATGGAATCCACGGTTTGATTTAGGCACAGATATAGAGTGGGGGAAATTTTTCACAGTGAATTCAGCTAGACAGGTGTTTTTCGTGAAAGATTGGCGAGGAGGGACCAGAGATTGGAGTTCAGACGATCACCTGCCATGGAAATAACGATAAAACAAGGATAGGCTCGCAACGTCTCTTCTGTGGGAGAGAGGTTGCAGGGTAGAGAAAAGGGCATCCCTCACTAAGCTACGAAGTCTATTTTGTACTCTGTCAAGGCAGGATAGGCTATTTTTAGAAGCTCCTGCCCAGATATGGCAGCAGTATTCTATCCTTGGACGTACTTGGCTTTTATATAGATAGAGAATTGCATCAGTAGTGAGATATCTTCTGGAGCGGTAGAAGGATCTCACCATCTTTCCAGCGACCTTCGCAACAGCCTTGATGTACGTGTTCCATTTCAGATCAGGAGTGAAGGTCAAACCCAGAAGCTTGTCAAAACACGGGGCCTCACCCAGACGAGAGCCATGCATCACAATTGATGCCAGATGGGGATCAGAGCGTTGATGATGTAAGAATAGGAGTTTGGTTTTAGATGCATTAAAGGTAACCAGCCACGTCTTCCCCCACTTAACAACGCGCTCGAGATCAGAGGAGAGAGAATCAGAGAGAACTTTTTCATTTACAGCCTTTGGTGTGTTGCCGTAGATCGTCGTGTCATCAGCATAGATGTCAACGAATGATTTAAGTATGTGTTTAGGGAGGTCATTGATGTAGATTAGGAAGAGAGTTGGGCCCAGGATTGACCCCTGAGGGACTCCAGCATTTATATTGCAGGCCTCCGATTTTTGTCCATCTACCACTACTCTTATGAGCCTATCGGAGAGAAATGATTTAATGATTGAGAAAACATTTCCAGTTATACCGTAGCTGGAAATCTTGTGAAGTAGACCGTTATGCCATACCTTGTCGAAGGTCTTTTATATGTTAAGAGTAATTGCCCTAGAAAGGAAGCCTTTGTTTAGAGATTCACTTATCCTGTGGGATATAACCGTCAGCACATCTGTGGTCGATCTTGCAGATTTTGTGTCACTAAGAAGGTTGTTCCTGCTGAGGTGGTTGACTGCTGAGGTGGTTGACAGTGATGTGGTAATTAAGGTGGGGTTAGACAACTTATAGATATGCGGCTTCAATGTTTTGGTTCTATGTGGCATTTCATGTTTTGCCCCTGCAGCAGTTTTTCTGGTCCGCGCTTATTAATCATGTGTGTTAATCTCCTCATTCAATTCCTTAATATTTCAGCTGCTTTTATTATTGTTGTTTGTTTTACTTTTCCAGTCTTTTCTTTTGATTCTAATTTCTCCCATTGTTTTTTCAAAGTTTTTCGGGAGTGTTTCTAGTGGTTCTACTATAATAGGTCTTATTTTGATTTTCTTCATCTTTCATAACCCTTTTCAGCTTTCTAGCTAGCTCTGTGCATGTGGTCGGCTGGAACAGCAAAGTCCATGATTTGACACGATTTTTCTTTCTTGTTAATTATTACGACATCCGGTCCTCTTGATTGGATGGGTTTATCAGTTTGTATGTCCATGTCTTATAAGATTTTGTGATTCTCGTTTTCAAGTACTGTTGCCGGCTTATGTTTGTACCACTTGTTTGTGCGATAGAGATGCAGCTGTTTGCATAATTCTCAGTATACTATCCTTCCCACTTTGTTGTATCTGTTCTTGAATCTCTTTTGGGAGAGTTTGCTGCATTTACTTACTATATGGTTTATCGTTTCGTTTTTATATTATTATTATTATTATTATTATTATTATTATTATTATTATTATTATTATTATTATTATTATTTATCTATTTATTAATTTATTTTTTGTGGTTTCGACTTCTAATTTTGCGTTTCTGAAAATAGATGTATTCATGATTAAATTCCAAAAAGTTCAGCGATAAAATGTTTTAATTTAATCTTTTTTATAGATTTAGTAAAAATGCCGGCTATGTTTTCTCAGATCTGACATAACTAAGAGTAATATATTTTTTACTTATTTCATCCTTCGTGAAATGATATCTGATATCAATATGCTTCGATCTTTGATGAATAATAGAATTATTGGCTATGAAGATACTACTATGATTGTTACAATGTATTACTATTGTTTTTTACTTAGATCTAGTTTTAAAATAGATTTTAGAAGCGTTTTTAGAAAAATTGCCTTATGTGCAGAGTGCGTAAGTGCAACATACTCTGCAACATTGGCAACAATTTTTTGTTTTTTAGTTTTCCAGGAGATCATAGGCCCAGTCTTTGGTAGTCTAAAACACTAACTCGTTGTACTTTTTCGATTCGCAGAGTTACCCAAATCTGAATCTGAAAATTCTTCTAAATTTAGAGAATGGTTTCTTTTAGATAACAAGGACTTGTTTTGCACGAGTTAAGTCTTTAATTGTCGGTTCTGATAAGTTTTGAGATAACTTTGTTACAGCGTAATATATATCAGGCCTAGTGGCGGTCATCGAATAGATTAGATTTCCAATAATTTCTCTGTATAATCGCTCGTCTATAAATTTGATTTCGGTCTCTATATGCTTATTTATATCAATCTCAATGGGAGTTATTCGTGGTTGCAATCTTGCATTCCAAACTCCAACAGGAGTTTTCAATGTACCGTGATTGGTTAACTGTTATAGTCTTATTTTCACAGGTAAACTTTATACCGAAGAACAATGACAATTGTCTAAGATCGGACATTTCAAAGTTTTTATTCAATTTATTTTTAACATCTTTTAAGATGTGGTCAACCCAAAAAACAAAATCGACAATTTATTTTCTATATTTTTTATATACATGCACGTGTCTACGAGACACTGCGTGAATTCTTATTCTATTAAGTAGTTATGGAGTGTTAAAAATCCAATTGTGAGCGCTTTGTTTTAGACCGTACAATTATTTATTAAGTTTACTGTCAGTCGGAGCATTTAAATAAGTATTTTTACATTAATTAAATGTATTTTTACATGTATTGAGCTGTAAGTTGCAATAAAATGTTAATCGTCGTTAGATTTGTCGTTGGTGAGGATGTGGGAAAATATTCAATCCCAGAAATTTGTGAAAAACCTTTTGCCAAATCTTGCTTTAAAGGTTTCACTGCCAGAAGCTGTAATTTGTTTTTTAGAAAACCCAGCGAGGAAAAATTATATTCTTATCCTTTGGTCTTGCAACCATTTCCTATGTATTGTTTTCAGAAAGAGCGTATTTCATGGATTTTTTTCTATTCTTGGTGATTTTCTGAATTAATCGCCTCATAACTTTCTGATGCGCTTTTCAATGAGTAACAGTAATCTATTGCGTAGTCTTGTATATTTTCAATTTTAAAGAAGTGTGGCCTTTTTCGCACCCTTACTGGGTATCAACGTGTCTGGTTAATATTAACGTCAGTAGTTTTATTATAACTGTCGTCAGTATTAATATTTTCGTTGTGATAGATGAAATGCTATCTAGTATTTCCTCACATTTTGATCCACTGGTTCGTAATTTTTTAAATTTAATATAGCATTGAATTTTACATATCTAACCTTTTTATGGCATTTTGGTCTGGAAAGTAGATTAAATATGCTGGACTGCTTTTATCATAACCTACAAAAAGCAATTTGAACAAAATATATGCATTCGGATCAATTACTGTTTACACCGCAAAACGATTCATACGGGGCTTTGCCCAATCTTTTATTGAACGATTTATTTTTTATATATGCCGCCTCCATTAAAGCGTACGTCCATAAACTATGGGCTAATTTCCATTCGATAGGTAGACATCTTACAATCTCAAAAAGGGTCCACCATGCTCTTTCAGCGGTGTCATTTTAAAATAATGAATACGGCGCTGATTTCTTGTGTTTGATCCGATGGTTAAGAAACAGAAGTTCAAAGTCTTTACTAATAAATTCAGTCCCATTGTCTGAGTGAATACATTTTACTGAGTCGTATGGGGCGGTGTCAGTTTTATATTTCTTATTAGCGAGGATAGTGTCGGATTTGTTTTTAAGAAAATAAAACATAATTAAACGGGAATAGGCGTCAACAAAGTTCAATGCATGCCGTACGTGATCCCTTCCCATCGGGCTTAACG
The DNA here is from genome assembly GCF_053919585.1 of Euprymna scolopes. Taxonomy (NCBI): domain Eukaryota; kingdom Metazoa; phylum Mollusca; class Cephalopoda; order Sepiida; family Sepiolidae; genus Euprymna; species Euprymna scolopes. The sequence continues at coordinate 63,793,855 of NC_136509.1, forward strand.
GGCCTGTCAAATCACAGTGCACAAGTGAGAGAATTTTCATGGCCTTTTTGTATAATGTTTTGCTTCTATATTTTGCCATTTTCCCCTGTGCACAAACATCACAATTTGAGAGGTCGTCTGAAGGTATTATTTTCATGCCTTCGACTACATTTGGTAACTTGTTTTTAATATCAACTGTATTGCAGTGTCCCATAATTTTACGCCAGGTTTCCGAACTGTGACAGACAGTTTTTGAGGGTACCATACTTTTTAAATAATATAGTCGGACATTTCCTTCAATGTCAAGTACAGTTCCATTTGGGTATATCAATTTTGACTTGTTGTGGCTAAACTTTATATTTGTACCTTGTATAATGGCGGACTATACAGAAAATATTGCTTAAATTTAGGTATAAAAAGAGCATTTTTTTATTTCGCCTTTATTATTTTTAGTGATATTTTAGCATCGCCTCTTTTCAAGACTGTATCATTTATTTGACTACTGTCGGCCAGTTCGACAAAATGACTGTGTGGATTTAAGTTCGAATCAAAATTAATAAAATCGGATTTCTCGGTGATAACGTGTGCTGTAGCGTTACATCTACAAGGTGATTTTGCCGTTTGTCGTATTGCCAAAGTTACATTTGAATTGAAATCTTCCTGAAAATTCTCAACGTTTTTAATGGAGTCTATTTGTGAGTTGTTATATCGACATTGGCAATTTTTGTGATTGGGTCATCCACAACATATAACTTTATTGTTTTTCTTTGGAAAATTACTTTTGGGGAAAACATTGCGCTGAGATGTATAATTTGGTTGTGTCGGTTTTTGAGAAACATTTTTGAACTTCATGGTATTGCTAGAGTTATTATCGTCCATGCAATGCAACTTAAAATTCACTAAACTATATAGGTTTGTCTTTTTGCATTACAACAATTGTAAATGGTTTAAAATCGGCTGGAAGTCCCTTGAGCGTCATTGATATAAACAGGCTTATTATTTCACCCGAGAGTTTTAATACATTTGCGGTTGTTTCTGCCCTTATAACATAGTCGGCAATAGATGGTAATCTTCGTTACGTTTTAGAGACGTTAGTTCTGTATATAGAGATATAATTTTTGGTTTCCCTTTTGGTAAATAATTTTCTCTTAATATGTTCAACGCTTTGTGTCCATCATCCAAGGTATCTTTTATAATCAGAGACAGACTTCTATCGTTTAAGCATTGAATCAGTTCTGCAAAAATAGCCGCGTTCTTTTTGGTAAATTCGGGGTCATCAGGATCTCTGGTGAAGATTGAATAACTGTAGTTTCCGTATCCTTAAATACCTCAGAAATTTCACCTGCCACAATTTCACTTTGGATTTCGATCCGTCAAAGCAAAGTCGATGGCTGGGCGCATACGTGTTGAGACATTATGTTGAACAAAGATGACGATAGTAAATCAAATCGTCAAAGAATCAATGAAGTAACGATCTCGAGTATTGAGTAATTCTTAATAACAAAGATGGCAGCTAAGAATCAATGCAGTCATGATTCAGGCGTTTCAAGATGGAGGTTGGCCGCGAACTAAATTGAATCCAAACTTCTATATTTTTATAATAAAGTTGGAGGTTTCTGATTGGTTGATTGTCCTAACCGTAAGTTATAAGCACGATCGTCGAAATCATTGAAGTCATACCCTCATTATAAATCAAAAACATTTTAATAGAAGATCATGTTGGTGATGTTCTCGACGTATGACCAAACGAAGTAGTTCAGCGGGTTCCGATCGGGGGAGGAGAGTTCAGTGAGAAAAGGGTATAAAATCGTAGCAATACTTCTTTAGCAAAACCTGGGTCTCGTTGGAATTGTAGGCCGGCGCCAAGTCGTGATGCCACAACCAGGTTTTGTCAGCGGCCATCTAATTGTGCTAGGGGATAACTACGAAATGTGAAGTGGCATGATGTAGCCCTCACTTAAAACACACACACACCAAACACCATAACCGTGATCGGAAACTTCGTTAAACTGTGCTCTCAAGAGTTGAACCGTCCAGATTTGCATTTTCAGAGTGCTGGCAATCGTATTGTTTCCAGAGTTTGATCAGTAGAGAGCATGAGTTGTACAACAGCGCATCTCCGATCTTGCTTGTTGAACGTAGTGTAACTTTCAGACATAGTAGAAAGCTTCTATCGCTTTTGGGATTTGTACACAACTGGCCGACTAGTAGATGGTTTGCAACAGAAAAAGAAAACCGGTTTTCATCAAAGGGAAATGGAATCATGTCCGCTTTTCTATGGCGAAAATTTTATCGTTCCACCATATATATATATATATATATATATATTTATTATTTTTAAAACAGTAATCTACGTACACGCCTGTTTGGAGGTCGTTACCTCTCGTCAGTATAGCTCAACTGTTTCTAGGGATCGAATCTCAAACCATGTTTACCACAGTCCGATGCCTTAACCGTTAGGCCACAAACCCTAGATTAATTTTACTGGGTTTTTTTTTTTATCTCTAATAAATTTAGATTTGTTATTGTTGTTTTTTCAAGCGATACATACGGTTAATATTGGCTCCGCCTCGAAGCTCATTTTTTTTTATTTACAGTTGAACTACGCTGACGAGAGGTAACGACCTTGAAACACGCGTGTACGTAGATTACTGTTTTAAAAATAATAAATAAATAAAAATGCTATATACGTCCAAACAAATTAAAAAGGGCGACTGTCTAGAAAAAACAACAATAACAAATATATATATATATATATATATATATATATATATATATTTATATATTCGTTTACCGTTTTTTGGGAAAGAATTCCAACAAAGTGCTAGATTACAAATAAAAAAAAACTATTTTCGATACAAGAGCTTGATATTTATTTATTTAAATGTACAGAAGGTCAGAAAAACATTGGTACCGTCGGTTTCAAGCCTAACATAAGGGCGGCCAGTTAATGATAAATCTTAAACAATGTTAGGCTCTCGTCAGCCATGTTGTTTCTGTTTGAGGAAAAGCAGGATCGCATTTATTGCTTTTAATGATGTTCATTTTTATTTATAGTTTATCTCTATTTCTGTATATTTTATTTCATTTTTATATAAATTTTCTATTTTTTTTAATCTAATGTATTTTTAGTAACTTTGTGATGTTCAATCTTGTTACTATCCCGCATGGTTCCAGTCTGATTAGTAAGTCTTGATTGGTTCAAGGGAGGTAATTATTCTATCTTATCGATTTTTTAATCTTTGCCCTTTTTGATTTTAGTTTCTTTTTTCCCCTATTATATTATATTTTATATTTTGTTTATTTTTATACGTTTTTATATATGTATCTTTTTTTTATTTTATTTATTATATATATTTTTTCCGCTCATATTTTGATTATTAAATCAGTATCCCATATGCTGTTTTTATTGAATCTTTGGTTACTATGTATCTGGTATCGAGTTCTAAGAGATCTTATATTAGTTATTTATTTTCCAGGTCTTTTCATTTAAATTTTTATTTAATTTTTTATTTGTTATATATATATATATATATATATATATATATATATATATATATATATATATATATATATATAACAAATAAAAAATTAAATATATATATATATATATTTGTAGTCATCGACATACCATCCTGTTTCGTTGTAACACAACTTATCAGTGCCGTTAGACTAGCATCTCTCCCAAGCCAAGGATTCAAGCTAGAACCGTCGTGTTGACAGTCGGCAGTTCTCCCACTCGGCCACAGAAAGGACGCCCGCAAATAACTCGTCGGAATGTCTATTTGAATAGTGCTCAAACCGCCTGTTTGTAAACAAATAAACAAACAACGAGCTTCGCATTTTTCAGCCAATTAAGTAGCGGGTGAGATTATTTACGAAATTGCCCTACCCAAGGTGTGGAGCTTAAAATATATTTGTAGTCATCGACATACAGTCCTGTTTCGTTGTATCACAACTCATCAGTGCCGCTAGGCTAGCATCTCTCCCAAGCCAAGGATTGAACCTACGACAACAGACAACGCCAGACCCAAAGTGGGTTTCCATGTACTGCAATCATCAGTGACGTGCTCCGACATTAGCAGGAATCCAGGTCATCGCATGCATGAAGTGTGCAATACTGGCGACTTAACCGTATGGGCTAGGGCGCAATCTATTGGGTTCGCGCCTATGTCGGAGCACGTCACTGATTAGATGCAGCTTATCGAAACACCGTTTGGGTCTGGTGTTGTCCGTTGTCAATGCAATTGCTCGATTCCATCTAATTCTGGGTTCTAGCTTTATCATGAAAAAGGTATATGTGAGCTGGTATATATATATATATATATATATATATATATATATATATATATATATATATATATATATATATATATATATATATATATGGGCAAACAGTTAATAAAATATGTTAAAAAACACTTTGAAATGAGTTAAAAACATATTTAATCTGGAAAGGAAACACTAGATAAATGGATAGTCCTTAATCCGCAGAGTTTCGAAGAAATACTCTCCTTCTCATCAGAGGGTAGGAATTAGCAAAATGCGGGATCGGATTTTGCATGCAGAAGTATTTGATGAAAAAAAAAGTAAGTCAAAGATCTTACTTGAAAACAAAATAAAAATTCTGCATGCAAAATCAGATCCCGCATTTTGCTAATTCCTACCCTCTGATGAGAAGGAGAGTATTTCTTCGAAACTCCGCGGATTAAGGACTATCCATTTATCTAGTGTTTCTTTTTCAGATTAAATATGTTTTTAACTCATTTCAAAGTGTTTTTTTAACATATTTTATTAACTGTTTGCTCATATTATAAGCTCTATTTCCTATTTGGTGTTATCGAGCTTTTATATCTGGCTGAGATAATTTTATAAATGTAAATTCTTTAATATTTATAATTTACTTTAATTTTACCATCTTGGATCATTTTGGTAAATTCAATTGTAATTTTCATTTATATATATATATATATATATATATATATATATATATATATATATATATATATATATATATATAAAATAAAATAAAAATTACTATTAATTTATTAAAATGATCCAAGATGGTAAAATTAAAGTATATTATAAATATTAAATAATTAATATTTATAAAGTTATCCAGACAGACAGTGTTAAAGGCGCGAAAAAATATATAGGGCAAAATAATATAGGCTAACTGAAATGTACAGGTCCTCACTTTAAAAAATGTCAGCAAGTGTTGTTAGAAGACACTAAATGGAAAAAAATAAATTAATTAATAAATAAATAAAAAATAAAATATAAAATATACAATAAATAAATAAAAATTATTTAAGAGATGAGGATGGCCGGTATTTGCAACGTCAGGAAAAAGAAGAAAACAAGTAAGTAAACGCATATTTTTTTTAACACAGTGGTCACTACTTATCAAGGTCCGGAAGCGACTTAGGGATAAGGGTTATTGCAAGTACATTACGTTAGTGTGGATATTTGATGAAGTGTTTACTTAAGGGGGAGGTTCATTAGGAATTTTTAACGTTGGACTTGAACACATCCAAGTTGTAGTCCGGTGGGAAGCAGGCAGACGGAACAGAGTTCCACAGGCGTGCAGTTCTAAGAAAGAAGCTGTGTTCATGGAATCCACGTTTTGATTTAGGCACAGATATAGAATGGGGGAAATTTTTCACAGTGGATTCAGCTAGACGGGGGGGTTTTCGTGAAAGATTGGACAGGGTGGGGCCCAGAGATTGAATTTAAAGGAGCACCTGCCATGGAAATAACGATAAAACAAGGATAGGCTCGCAACGTCTCTTCTGTGGGAGAGAGGTTGCAGGGTAGAGAAAAGGGCATCCCTCACTAAGCTACGAAGTCTATTTTGTACTCTGTCAAGGCAGGATAGGCTGTTTTTAGCAGCTCCTGCCCAGATATGGCAGCAGTATTCTATCCTTGGACGTACTTGGCTTTTATATAGATAGAGAATTGCATCAGTAGTGAGATATCTTCTGGAGCGGTAGAAGGATCCCACCATCTTTCCAGCGACCTTGGCAACAGACTTGATGTACGTGTTCCATTTCAGATCAGGCGTAAAGATCAAACCCAGAAGCTTGTCAAAACACGGGGCCTCACCCAGACGAGAGCCATGCATCACAATTGATTCCAGATGGGGATCAGAGCGTTGATGGTGTAAGGATATGAGTTTGGTTTTAGATGCATTAAAGGTAACCAGCCACGTCTTCCCCCACTGAACCACGCACTCGAGATCAGAGGAGAGAGAATCAGAGAGAACTTTGTCATTTACAGCCTTTGATATGCTGCCGTAGATCGTCGTGTCATCAGCATAGATATCAACGAATGATTTAAGTATGTGTTTAGGGAGGTCATTGATGTAGATCAGAAAGAGAGTTGGGCCCAGGATTGACCCCTGAGGGACTCCAGCATTAATACTGCAGGCCCCCGATTTTTGTCCATCTACCACTACTCTTATGAGCCTATTGGAGAGAAATGATTTAATGATTCAGAAAACATTTCCAGTTATACCGTAGCTGGAAATCTTATGAAGTAGACCTTTATGTCATACCTTGTCGAAGGCCTTTGATATGTCAAGAGCAGTTGCCCTGGAAAGGAAGCTTTTGTCCAGATATTCACTAATCCTGTGAGATATAACCGACAGCACATCTGCGGTAGATCTTGCAGAGCGGAAACCATATAGTGTCTCACTAAGAAGGTTATTCCTGCTGAGGTGGTTGACTATTTCTCTATTTAATATGGATTCCAGCAACTTACTCATAACACACACGAGACTTATTGGTCTGTACTGAGAGGGAGAGTACTTATCACCCGAGTTCCTAAATACAGGGCAAACTGATGAGGTCTTCCAGGGAGTCGGAATGCACTTCTCTTTAAGGCAGACCTTAAACAGTTTCGTAAGTATGGGAGCAAGTTCTGGTTGACGCTTTTTTAACACTATAATTAGGATGCCGTCAGGGCCAGTTGCTTTACTGGAATCAAGATTCTTGATTAGCTTGGCGACCTCATGCACGGATATTTGTATGTTACCTAGCGTGTTCTGTGTTATAGGAGAAAATATGGGGAGTGGATGGCCTTCGTCGCATAGGGTAGAATTAGCTGCAAAGTTCTTGGCAAATAGTTTGGCCTTGTCTGACGCTGACGAGATGACCTCTGGTCCATTGATAATGGTTGGGATAGAACGCACACGTCTGTTCAGGATCCTATTTGTTATTTGCCAAAACTGGTGGGAACCAAGCCGCTGATCAGCTACTTTGTATTTAACAGACTGGGCATATAGCTCTCTTGCATTTTTTATTACTCTTTTACAGTGGTTGCTGGCAGTCCTGAAAGCAGCTTTAGTCTCAGTGCATCTATTGCGTTGGTAGCTATGGAAAAAGTGATTTCTGTACGCGATAGCAGCAGCACATTCTGGGGAGAACCATGGCTGGCTGTTAGGTTTTTGTTGGAATTTTTTAGATGGTATGAATTAGTCTATGCCTACAATTAACCATTCGGTCAGATCTGATACTATAGAGGACACTTCCTTTTTAAACATGGAGTGCAGAAGTAAATCAGATATGAATGTACGGAAGCTATCCCAGTCAGCCATAGAGTATCGGTATAGAGTGTCCGTTAATTATGAACTCATCTAGGGAAGTGGTCGGCCCTATTCCAGTTTCGCTTAGAAATAATATGTCCGGTTTCGTCTCCTTTAATTGGGTTTAAACATCTGGAAGGTTGGAACGTAGATCCCTGATGTTGGAGAAGGAGACCTGGTAGTAGGGGTCTACGTTGGAAGATGGGGTTCTAGGTTTATTCGAATTTTTATTCTGGAGATGTTTCATGTTGAGGTTTTGGGATTTGTGGAACAGGTCGGCATACTTGGTTAGAGCAGTACAGAGAGGGGAAGTAAGAGAGAAAAAGACAGGAAATTTTTTTTGTAGCACACGAAAAGGTAAAGCCATAACAATTACCCACTTGTATGGCATCGAGAGGCCCCACCAGAGACTACTGCATGGTCCAGATCCACTCACTAAATGGCAATACAGCAGCCCCAGTACTTTGCGCCTGCTGATAGTACAATCCCCTTAGTGGTTAATCCAAGGTTCGGGTCTCTGACTATCAGGCGGATAACGTCAGCTCAGACAAAACGTTTACCTCCAGCACCCTTACTAGTGACATGGCCACAAGAACAGGCATAGAAACAGAAACTTTTCCTATATCTCAGACTACTGTTCACCAAGTACTACCGATCTTTAAGCTGCTTTTTCTTCACCCTTTGTCAGAAAAATCACACATTGAATGAGGACTGAGGGACAAAAAAGGAGAAGCGAGAGTTACTGGAGCTGCCGCATCCACTGTATTATCTACTCTCCATTAAACAAAAAGAAGGGGAATGGGTACAAGTGGCTTATTTATATCTAAGTAGTAAGTCCGGTCCTAAGTTATCAATTCAGAACACTTTTGATGATAATCTCCCCTCCCATATAAATGGGTGGAAGTTTGTCGTTATCTATCGAGTGTGAATCATTGGAGCTTCACCTTATAATTAATTAAAATCCAATAATTAACTTTTATCAATTTGTAAAGTCGGCTTAATAATTATTTACATTCGAGTTTAGATAATTATTCAAGGTTTTAATTTAGGAGGTTCGTTTTTATAGGTAACTTTCTAATGGCACTGTATTATATTTCGAATATAATTGAAAATAAGACTATATTAGATGAATATTATTTGAATATATTAGATGAATATAATTTGAATATATTAGATGAATATAATTTGAAAATAAAACTATATTAGATGGTCTGATTGGCTAGCCAGGAAGCAAGCATATATTAAAATATAAGTAAATATACATACAAGATATGAAAGTGTGGGTAGATTGATATGTTAGATAGATAGGAAAGTTTACAGAATAAAGCAGAAAATGCAGATAAAAAACCGGCCATGCAAAGGAGAGATAAAGAATTAAAATAAAAGATTATTAAATTATAAAGTATTAAGAATATGTAGAAAAGCGATAAAGTTTAAGAAAACAATTTTTTATATCTATATAAAAGGTAAAATAATAACTATGTAATATCAAAATTGCCATAATTAAATTTGGACTTATGTTTACAGAAAGAGATCAGTTCATTTTTAGAATTTATTATATTGTTACTTTGAGGGGAAGTACTTATAGTTATAGCTTAGGTTGTGCAGAGGCGACATGGCTTATATCCTGGAGTATAAGACTTAACTTTTTTATGATAATCCATTTGATCGAGAAGGGGGTATTGTTAGAGTTAAGTTTTTTAATTAAAGTGGTTAGAGAAGTTCTTTGGTTATTATTAGAATTATAGTTGTTAAAAGAAGAAATGTGGTTTGATATTCTTTTCTTAATTAATGTTGAACTCTACTTCGTATAGGTTGGTGCTAATTGTTATTTTTAACCTAGTTCATGAAATATTTTGGTTAGATCTTTTCTAAGCTGATCTAGGCTATTCCCATTGTGATCACGTGAGAGACAAAGGCCATCGTCCCTAATAAAGGCCGAATGTATGATCTGAGAATTTTCTGTTTAGAATCTCTAGTAGGAATAGGCCAACTAAATTGCAGATATCTGCACTATCGTAGGCCTCATTGCCACGTCAAATGAGTCTTCCGGGTTCGATTTTTTTTACCCAAGCCTTCCCTTCATAGAATAGGATGGTTTGTCTAGCATGCATGATCGTCTCTATTTCTAGATCGCTAATGTTTTGGTATTTTGATGCAACACTCAATGCTTTTTCTAGTGTGTATTTTGTAATGGAGGGGTAAAAGCCTGTAATGTCTAGTTGAGTGAATTTGCATCTATGTGAGGTTATGCTATTAAACCATTTTAGCACAGACTGTGTGTTATCCCATAGGTTGAGGTTGGTTTTACTTTTTATATTGTTGACAATTTCTTTTATTATTGCTTTACTGGCTCATCCTATATCGCTCTTAACTGGGTTTATAAGTTTGCAAGATGCGTTATTGATGAAATTTTCCTTATGATCTTTTAAAGTTACAAAAGCTTTTCTCTTTTCTAGGCGGTTTGCTTTATATTCTATTCCTAATTTCATAGCTAAATCTGTGGCCTCTATGTTTATAGATTTGTACGTTTCCTTTTTTTGCTATTTGGTATTTGTCGTAAATGGAGTTTAATGTTAGTTGTGTTTTCTTTGTTTTATTCATTCTATATACATTTTTGATCTCATCGAAGAATACTATTGCGTCGTTACTCCTTTTTAATCTCTTTATATCTTTAGCTAAAGTCTTTTGGAATTTGTTGGCATGTATGTGAACTCTAACGCTGGAATAATGTCTAGTAAGTCTTTTTCAAATTTATCTAAGTCGTCTATTTTTCCTGGGCATTCAATTGATTTAGCCCAAAGTAGTTTTCTTCTGTCGTCCCCTGGTTGCTCGCCTCATTCAAGATCTTCCATCTCATTCTCTTGGTGACCTCTTCGATTTTTGCCAGGAGGATCCTCGTATATAGCTGATTCCTGGGAGTTGGGGTGTTCTTATCTGAGTACTCCAAGGTGCATTTTTCCATTTTTTTCCTTTCTTTTGCTAAGGCATGTAAGCAGGAGATTCTTCTGTTGTGGGTTTCCTTCTCTTGAATGCATGACCGCCGGGCTGTCAGTGTTCTACCGTCACTCCTGGTGGGGGCTATGTATTCGTTTACCGGTTTTTGGAAAGAATTTCAACAAAGTGCTCGATTACAAAAAAAAACTTTTTTCGATATAAAAGCTTGATATTTATTTATTTAAATGTACAGAAAGTCAGAAAACATTGGTACCGTCGGTTTCAAGCCTAACATAAGGGCGACCAGTTAATGGTAAATCGTAAATGTTAGGCTCTCGTCAGCCATGTTGTTTCTGTTTGAGGAAAAGCAGGATCATAGAGAGAAGACTGATATACTCACAAGCCTCAAAACGGTGCCTCCTTTGTGATGCGGAGAAATACCACATAGACTATAAATTACTCACAGAAGACCTGTTTTAACGTCCTCAGTGAAACCCTTAAACCTGTATACATAAAAGACAAGCGATTCTAATTAACTGGGATGATCAAACAATAAACGAGAACCCTACCTAAAGAAATTTCGTCAAGAGTATTCTAAATGCAGTCAATTTAACGCATAAAATAATTTAGTTTAGTAAAAGTAAAAATAGACATTGTTAGTATAAAAATATTTTATGGCTACTTTAAAGAATACAATAAACCTATATATATATATATATATATATATATATATATATATATATATATATGATGAAAATAATGGAAATAGTATTCCGACAAAATAGAGAAAATAAAAAGGAACAAACCGTATTATGTGTTCATCAACGTTTCGTCTTTATTTCGAAATAAAGACGAAACGTTGATGAACACATAATACGGTTTGTTCCTTTTTATTTCTCTCTCTCTCTCTCTCTCTCTATATATATATATATATATATATATATATATATATATATAAATTAAATAAAAATAAAAAGACCTAGAAATAAAATAGCTTATATAAGAGCCATTAGAACCTGATACTAGATACATAGTTACCAAAGATAAAATAAATTAATAGCATATGGGATACAGATTGATTAATCAAAATACCAGGCCAATTAGAAACAGAATAGGACAATATGCATTTACTAAAAGTACAAAAAAATTTTAATTAGAAAATTGATAAAATAAAATATACAGAAATAGAGATAAGCTATAGTTAAATAAAAATGAACATTATTATAAACAATACATGTGGCCCCACTCTTTCCTCGAACAGAAAAACATGGATGACGGAGCATAACACTATTTACAATTTACCATTAACGTTGGGCTTAAATGAAGCCAATTAAACGCATGAAATAATTTACTAAAAGTGAAAATAGATATATAGGCTATTGTAAGTATAAAAATGTTCAGAAATGTATGGCTATATCAAAGAATACCATAAACCCATATATATATATATATATATATATATATATATATATATATATATATATATATATATATAACAAATAAAACATTGAATGAAAATAAAAATGAAAAGACCTGGAAATTAAATAGCTTATAAGATCTCTTAGAACTTGATACCAGATACATAGTAACCAAAGATAAAACAAAATAAAAACGGCATATGGGATACTGATTAACTAATCAAAATATAAGCGGAAAAATAAATAAAATAAATAAAACAAAAAAAAAGATACATATATAAAAACATAAAAATAAAAAGTAAAATATAAAATATGATATAATAGGGGAAAAAAGAATCACGAATTACCTCCCCTTAACTTAAACTAAAGTAAAAAAGGACAAAGATTAAAAAATCAATAAGATGGATTAATTACCTCCCTTGAACCAATCAAGACTTACCAATCAGACCGGAACCATGCGGGATAGTAACAAAATAGAACAGCACAAAGTTACTAAAAATACATTAGATTAAAAAATAAAAGAAAATTTATATAAAAATGAAATAAAATATACAGAAATAGAGATAAACAATAAATAAAAATTAACATCATTAAAAGCAATAAATGCGATCCTGCTTTTCCTCAAACAGAAACAACATGGCTGACGAGAGCCTAACATTATTTAAGATTTATCATTAACTGGCCGGCCTTATGTCAGGCTTGAAACCGACGGTACCAATGTTTTTCTAACCTTCTGTAGATTTATATATATATATATATATATGTATGTGCATATATATATATATATGTATGTGTATATATATGTATGTGTATATATATATGTATGTATATATATATATATGCATGTGTATATATATATATATGTAGAGAAAATAAAAAGGAACAAACCGTATTATGTGTTCACCAACGTATCGTCTTTATTTCGAGACTTCCTCTGGGTGTCTCGAAATAAAGACGAAACGTTGGTGAACACATAATACGGTTTGTTCCTTTTTATTTTCTCTATTTTGTCGGAATACTATTTCCATTATTTTCATCATATATATATATATATATATATATATATATATATATATATATATATATATATATATATATATATATATATATATATATATATATATAAATAAAGTAGAACCCCGGGATACACTGGCCCGGAGTAGCTTTTTTTTTCATGTTACAATTTCGAATACGATGTTTTCCGGTCCCTTGTTACGGTATTTTTCCCGCCTTACGGTGTTATTTTTTAATGTTATTTGATGATATCAATGTGTATTATATACTATACAGTATTGTGTTACTAGTTTTTCATAAGCACTGTATAAACTTTTGCTTAGGCCCCGCCATGCGGCGAATTAACCTTACGATCTTAACACAGCCACATATTAATGCCGTATCCCGGGGCTATGATATATATACATATATGTATATATATATAAATATATTATTATTATATATATATATAAATATATATATACATATATATATATAACTATAATGATTTAACAATGTTTTTTTTTTACATAGGCGTCACCACATTATCAAGGCCAAGAGGCCACTCAAGGATAAGGGTTAAAGAGTGTACAGTAGAAATTGGACAATATATTAATCATTAGTAATGAAATTTGGTAAATTTGATAACTTATATGGAACGGCTCATCAAGAACTTATTTACGTTAGACTTGAAGACAACCATATTGTAGTCAGCCGGAAAGCAGGAAAACGGAAGACAATTCCACAGGCGTGCAGTTCTAAGAAAGAAGCTTTGTTCATGGAATCTACGTTTAGGTTTAGGCACAGATAAAGAGTGGGGGGAATTATTGATAGGGTTTAAAGCTAGACGAGTGTTTCTTGTGAAAGTTTGGCGAGGGGGGACCATGGATTGAAGCTCAGTCGAACACTTTCCATGAAAATAACGATACATCAGAGACAAACTCGAAACATCTCTTCTGTGGGATAGAGGTTGCAAGGAAGAGAAAAGGACATTTCCTACGAGGCTACGAAGTCTATTTTGAACTCTATCAAGGCAGGCCAAGTCCTTTCTAGCAGCTCCTGCTCAGATGTGGCAACAGTATTCCATCCTTGGACGTACCTGGCTCTTATATAGATAGAGAATAGCATCAGCAATGAGATATCTACCGGATCGATAGAAAGACCCCACCATTTTTTCCAGCGGTCTTGGCAACAGATTTGATGTACGTGTTCCATTTAAGATCAGGAGTAATGGTACTAAATAAACTTTATTTAGTAAGTATGCCATTCATGTCGAAATCTGAAAAATGTCTTTCCATTGATGAAAACATTTCAAAAATTTATTAGCTTTTGCATATTATGGTTTCAATCATAACGCCCCTTTTGAAAAATTGCAAGGTATTTTTAAGAAATATATTTCTCTGCATTATGTATATTATTCTGTTGGATATTCACTGCTTTCTAAATATGTGCACGTGTCGGTATGTTTATACCAATTAAACAAAGTGCAGTTTAACGTATATATTAATATTATTATATTCACAATCCAAACAATAAAAGACAATTGTGCACGTCTATACATACTGAGTGAGGTCACGTAATCTAATTATAATTGAAATACACACGTACTTTGTTTTTTATTGTTCTATCCTGAATTGTGTGTTGCGTACAGATAAATAATCGCACTTGTTTGTCATCCTTCCACCCAAACGAAGATTTCTTCAAAGGAGGTTATTCAGTCGTGCAATATTATTTTAACAATGCAATGGTCGCCTATTTGCTTTTATTTAAATAATTAAATAATACCTACCATATTTCATCATTTTGTTTTTGCATCATCTAAAATGATAACAAATACAGAAAAACAACAAATGCGAATAAAATTATCTCATTTTTTAAATGAATGTTTTTTCTTTTACAAAGAAACTGACACATCAAAAGAATAAAGAGAGGATATTCTGAAGATGTAGTCATTCAATTTGCGTTTTAGCAATGAAACGTTGTTTCAAACAGTAGCAACAAAAATTCTATTTCAAATGTAAGTGTGACTCATCAACGTTACAATCCAACGAAAATTATATTTTAAATTAAAGCCTGAAAAAACAACTGAAATGCTATTTCAAAAGTCAACGTAAGACATCAACTAAAATGATTTTTCAAAATATAAGTAAGGAATACTGACGTAGAATTTTGGTCGAGCAAATTTTAAAATAGAATTTATTTTAAAATTTGCTCGACCAAAATTCTACTCAAATATTGGCGTGGCATATCAAGAAAATACTGTTTTACACTAAGTCTTGACAGATTTCAAACTAAACCGAAGTAAACAAAATGATATTGCAAAAGTAAGCAAACTAACGAAAATGGTATATAACACTGAGCATATTTTATTCAATATTTAAACGGTTCAGATCTCAAAACCGCAATTTGAGACAAACGTACGTATCGGGTCTCTAATTGAGGAACTGTACATTTGTTTTTAATCATCTTTGTATACCGCCCTTTAGTAAATTGCAAGAGAATAATAAGTGATAATCATTTTCCTTATAATTTTATAATTATTTTCATTGGTTGTTTCACCTAGGTATAAAGAGGGACTGTTATTGGTCAAACAATAACAAGTGATTGTTGGAGATCCTAAACTTAATTATAGTTAATCGGTTGAAGTTTTAACATACATGAAACTACATTACATATTGTGTTATATGTCTCGTTCCTCCAAATAATTTAGGATAAAAACAAAGAGTGTTAATTGTATAGGAATAATATTATTAAAAATTATGATAATTCTAAGAAATTCTCAAATATACATGGGATGAACAGACTATAATTTAGAACTGCTTAAGGCGTAAATAGGCACTGTCTATCGCCTGGCTTCTACACCCTTTCTTTGCCTATTAGCCAGGCACAGAGGCACTATTATCACAGGGATTCGACAAAAACACTCAGTGGTAGATCTTCTTTCCTGACTAGGGCAATGAACGCCGTTTTCCCCATTCCCGACGCATTCCACTCCTCTAAACTGGGCACTTGGGAGTGCTTGAGTGCCACATATGCCAGTGCAATTAGATTTGGGTTGACCTTCGTCTGATAGGTTGAGGGTACCGGATTGACAGTTCCTGGCTGCTGTTTTCGACTGGTAGTACAGGTCCCTAACTCTTTGGTAGCGCTTAGAGTGGCTGCTTCATCAACAGCGGTATAATATCGGGATGTTTGCACGAAATGGTTATTTTTTTATGGATAAACACACAATATTTCCGTTTTGAATTCTTTATTTTGTTAATATTGCATGAGTTTCAGTAGAAATCATTAAGTTCCTTATCTTTGTTCGTTCTTAATCTTGTAAAGTTTTCTAATGCTTTTTTGTAATATTTTTGATTCAGCACCAGTCTTTAGATCTATCCCACTACTCCCTCAGCGATTACGTCATTTTTCAGATTGCGGCCGTTAATGACATATATCACATATATCACATATATCACATATATCACATATATCACGAAGCAGCTCGCAAGTTTACTTCAACATTATCTTTGTCTCTGACTGACACTCCAAAGTTTATGTATCTGACTCACCTTACTTTGTAAAATGCTTTTAAAATTATTCTTTTAAATTTGTATTGCTCACCATTTTATATAGTTAGACTAATCATTTGCTCAGACGGTATTCCTTCTTCACGGCCAGTTCGCGCTCTCATTATTTATTGGCTACATAGCTTTTGGAGAGAGAAAGGCAGCATCAATTAATTAATTTCACTACTGTTAATCTATAACCATATCACATACTTAATTTCTCTCGGTCGACATTTTCGTCATTCATTATCATACCTGACTGAAACAGAACTTTGCCCAGCTCACATTTGAAATTTCCGCTAAAATGCTTCTACAGCTAAACAACTCTCTTCTGTTCTTTATTTTAATAACCAGTGTTAACCAGTAGGGAGAACCGAAATTGCCCGGAATTGAATGGGAATCAACGAATGCTCTACACTACCAATACTACTATTTTCATCAAAATCGGTGAAATCGCCCATTCATTAATCTAATCGATTACCTGTCTGCTCTCATTGAAGATTCACCAAGAGGAAGCTCACATTCCTCCCCACAGTAATAGCTCACTGTATTAGTCTACATTACACTGAAAAGTTCCTAGCGTTGATTTTCTAAGAATATTTTTATTTGATTGCTTGAATTTAAATTTAAAATTCAAAAGTTATGTATCATTGTTTTATTGCGCTCTAAACAGAAACATTTATTTTGAATGCTCCCTTGGTTTATCTAGAACGTATTGATTTTATTTGCCAGACACTTCTGCTTATGCGGTGACAAAACTTCTTAAATGAAATTGTAATGTTAGAATGTATAGAAATGTTAACTTTGATCAAAATCGTATTGTATATTCTTTAATGAGATTTTTTCGCTCAATGATTTTGATACTTACCTGAAGTATTTCGAGATATCAGAAACGTAACGTACATTTGTGTGAACTTTCAAAAAGTAGGCACATTTTCCTGCTTTCCGGCTGACTACAATATGGTTGTGTTCAAGTAAATAAGTTCTTGATGAGCCGTTCCATATAAGTTATTAAATTTACCAAATTTTCATTACTAATGATTACTATATTGACCAATTTCTACTGTACACTCTTTAACCCTTATCCTTGAGTGGCCTCTGGGCCTTGATAATGTGGTGATACCTTTGTAAAAAAAAAAAAAAAAAAAAAAAACATCCGTTTTGGAGTCTTTAAGAAACGAACTCACATACAGAGACAGACATAGTGCTTAAGTAGAAATAATAATTCAACATTTTCTCGGTATACTCTTTTAAATAGAAATTTGCGCTTTATTTGCCCTAAGCCTTAATAGTATCCTGGGGTGTTTTTTACAAAGGGGTTACCACATATCAATGGTTAATGTGTGTATTGTAGTCATTCAGACAGTTGCGTAATAATCGTTCGCAGCAGTATATTAGATTATTTACGAGGACGGCTGAACAAGAACTTGTTTACGTTGGACTTGAAAATAATGATATTGTAGTTAACTGGAAAGTAAAGCAGAAGAACAGAGTTCCACAGGCGAGCAGTTCTGGGGAAAATCTTTGTTCATGGAATCCATGTTTAGGTTTAGGAAACGATAGAGAGTAGGGGTAATTTATTGATAGTGATTTTGGCTAAACGAGTATTTTTTACATAAGAGTCACCACTTATTAAGGCCCAGAGACCACTCGAGGATAAATAT
Organism: Euprymna scolopes; assembly: GCF_053919585.1. NCBI lineage: Eukaryota > Metazoa > Mollusca > Cephalopoda > Sepiida > Sepiolidae > Euprymna > Euprymna scolopes. Next base: position 63,811,982 of record NC_136509.1, read on the forward strand.
TATTGTACAGTAGTCGCTGGGAAAACATCGTAGTAATCGTAAGTAGTGGAAATTAAGAAAATTGTCTATCTGAAACCACTGCCAATAGAATTTATTTACGTTGGACTCGAAGACAACCAAATTGTAGTCAGCTAGAAAACAGGCAAAGGGAAGAGGGTTCCACAGGTGTGCAGTTCTAAGGAAAAAAATTTTGTTCATGGAATCTACGTTTAGGTTTAGGAACAGATAAAGAGTGGGCGGAACTATTGTCAGTGGTTTCAGATAGACAAGTGTTTTTTGTGTAAGTTTGGAGACGGAGTACCATAGATTGGAGCTCAGGTGAGCACTTACAATGAAAATAACCATAAAGCAGACACAGGCTCGCAACATCTCTTCTGTGGGACAGAAGTTGCAGAGAAGAGAAACAGGCATTCCCTATGAGGCTACGAGGTCTATTTAAAATTCTGTTAAGGCAGAATAAGGTCTTTCCAGCAAGTCCTGCCCAGATGTGGCAACACTACTAAATCCTTCAACGTACTTGGTTCTTATATAGATAAAGAATTGTATCGGCAGTGAAATATTTACTGAAGCGATAGAATGATCCCAACATTTTTCCAGCGACCCTGGCAACAAATTTGATGTACGTGCTCCATTTCAGATCAGAAGCTTGTTAAAACATAAATCACTCCCAAGACGAGAGCCATTCGTTTTAATCGATGCCACATGGGGATCAGAGCGTTGACGATGGAAAGATAGAAGCTTGGTTTTAGATGCATTAAAATTAGCCAGCCACCTCTTTCCTCACGAGTTCAAGATCAGATGAGAGAAAATCCGGGATAACTTCGTCATTTACGGCCTTTAATGTGTTGCCATATATGGTAGTATCATCAACATAAATGTCTAGAATGTAATTTGAGAGATCATTGATGTAGATCAGGCAGAGAATTGGACCTTGAGGGACTCCAGCATTAATACTGTGAGCTTCTGTTTTCTGCCCATCAACCATTACTCTTATAAACCTATCAGAGAGAATCCAGCTATACCGTAGCTGTGTGGCACTATATCGTAGTGCCACGGTTGGTAGTTGGTTATGCCCCCCCCCCTGCATGGTCAGGTGGTAATTCGGCAGTAGGCGGAGGGATACATAGAAATGCAGCACAGAATTCCCTTTCCCTTTTCGCCCTCTTTTCGTCTGGACAGCATGCGGTGAGCACGTATTTTCTGTTCCTCTGTAGATGAGAGGATGGGGAGTCCACACCTCTCATCATTAGTTAGGTTAATTAGTTTTAAGGAGCTAATTGTGTTCAGTTTATTGTATGAAAACATTTGGAGAATAAAATAATTAAGATCTTATATATACAATTGTGTCGTGCGTTGTTTGTACCTGTATTGAATGTCTGCCGAATGTCAAAGGAAACGGGCCTGAAGACGAATAAGATTCCATACAGAATGACACCAGAGTGAGTCACAGCCCTGAGTGAAGGAGACGGCCACACCCAACATTTCAGGTATACCTTGGATTTTACCTCTGACAAAAGACGTCTAATCTTTATACGCGAACTGTTTCCACGATATTTAGTGTAACACGTGGGGCGGTAACACGTCAGGGACCGGCGGATCGTGTTATAGCTGGAGATCTTATGAAGTAGACCTTTAGTCCATACCCTATCAAAGGCCTTTGATATATGAAAAGCAATTGCCTTAGAAAGGAAACCTCAGTCGAAAGGTTTGCTAATCCTATAAGATACAATCGTTAGCCCATCTGCTGCAGATCTAGCAGAAACGAAATATTATTGCATGCAACTGAGGAGGTTATTTTTGTTGAGATGGTTGACTACCTCCTTATTTAACACAGATTCCAGCACCTTACTCATGGCGCACAGGAGGCATTGGTCTGTACTGAGGGGGAGATGACTAATCACCTGAATTCTTAAATACAGAGCATAATGATGAGCTTTTCCCGAGTTTGACAATTCCACCTAAAGAAACATGCAGATTATTATCGGCATTTAAACATGCTATGAAAATAACACCCAAGATGAGGGCAGTTGTCCGAATTATCCAAATAGAACAAAATCATGAAAAATTCATAAATATTATTAGAAAGAATATCGAGGTAGCTATTGGCATAGCTTTGTTCTGATGATCAATATATAATATTTGTTTGGTTAATAAAATAAAAACAAACAAAAAATTAAACAAAGAGTACACCCTGCATTACTAAGGTATTGAGCACTCTTGTATAAACCTCATAAAACTTCATTAGAAGTCGTGAAGCAGTTTACAAACATAAAAATCAGATTCTTATTCTTCACATAAAGAAGCCGTCACGGAAACGATTCTGCATGGGCAGTCGTGAAGCAGTTTACAAACATAAAAATCTTATTCTTCACATTAAGAAGCCGTCACAGATACGATTCGTCCATGGGCAGCCGTGAAGCAGTTGACAAATATAAAAATCAGATTCTTATTCTTCACATTAAGAAGCCGTCACAGAAACGATTCTGCATGGGCAGTCGTGAAGCAGTTTACAAACATAAAAATGAGATTCTTATTCTTCACATAAAGAAGCCGTCACGGAAACGCTCGTGCATGGGCAGTCGTGAAGCAGTTTACAAACATAAAAATCAGATTATTATTCTTCACATAAAGAAGCCGTCACGGAAACGATTCGTTCATGGGCAGTCGTGAAGCAGTTTACAAACATAAAAATCAGATTCTTATTCTTCACACAAAGAAGCCGTCACGAAAACGATTCTGCATGGGTAGTCGTGAAGCAATTTACAAACATGAAAATCAGATTCTTAGTCTTCACATAAAAGAAGCCGTCACGGAAACGATTCTGCATGGGCAGTCGTGACGCAATTTACAAACATAAAAATCAGATTCTTATTCTTCACATAAAGAAGCCGTCACGGAAACGATTCTACATGGGCAGTCGTGAAGCAGTTTACAAACATAAAAATCAGATTCTTATTCTTCACATAAAGAAGCCGTCACGGAAACGCTCGTGCATGGGCAGTCGTGAAGCAGTTGACAAACATAAAAATCAGATTCTGATTCTTCACATTAAGAAGCCGTCACGGAAAGGATTCGTTCATGGGCAGTCGTGAAGCAGTTGACAAACATAAAATCAGATTCTTATTCTCCACATTAAGAAGCCGTCACGGAAACGATTCTGCATGGGTAGTCGTGAAGCAGTTTACAAACATAAAAAATCAGATTCTTATTCTTCACATAAAGAAGCCGTCACGGAAACGCTCGTGCATGGGCAGTCGTGAAGCAGTTGACAAACATAAAGATCAGATTCTTATTCTTCACATAAAGAAGCCGTCACGGAAACGATTCTGCATGGGCAGTCGTGAAGCAATTTACAAACATAAACATCTTATTCTTCACATTAAGAAGCCGTCACGGAAACGATTCGTGCATGGGCAGTCGTGAAGCAGTTGACAAACATAAAATTAGATTCTTATTTTTCACATTAAGAAGCCGTCACGGAAACGATTCTGCATGGGCCTTCGTGAAGCAGTTGACAAACATAAAAATCTTATTCTTCACATTAAGAAGCCGTCACGGATACGATTCTGCATGGGCAGTCGTAAAGCAGTTGATAAACATAAAAACAGATTCTTAGCCTTCACATAAAGAAGCCGTCACGGAAACGATTCTGCATGGGCAGTCGTAAAGCAGTTTACAAACATAAAAATCAGATCACCACTTTATCGCGTACAATTTTTTTTCAATTTTATCCACTTAGCAACCCTTTTTTCCGGATAGAAACTAATGAAAAACTTTAACACATGTCTGAATGCCCTATATACCAAATTTAATGTCTGTAGATAAAAGTTCATTGTCTATATAGGGTGAGAATTGTACTCAAAGACACACATTCTCTTTTTTGTTGATATATACACAAACTAACACATTATCATCATTATCATCACCACTAAACACCTGTTTATTAAAAGTAGAAAGAGTTCTTACAAAAGTATGTAAGTCGAATATCTTGATAGAGAACGTATCTATGCTGTGTATGGCTAAGAAAATAACCAGCATTGTCTTTGCCAACGAAAAAGTAAATAAAAATAAGCAGTTTTTTTGGTATTAATGAAGAAGTGCTAAATATCCGTGCTTCTATTCAACGAATGCTGATTCCTTTACACCTTGCGGAAATATTTTACGCGTGATTAACATTAACATAATTCGAATCCTTTAAGTCCTCCGTCCCATCATCATCATCATCAGCAGCAGCAGCAGCAGCAGCAGCATCATCATCATCATCATCATCATCTCTATTCCCAGCCACACCTGCAATAATACGATTAATATGAATTTCAGCTTTGCAACAGCAACTGATACCACTAGGACCATCAGTGATGGCCATAGCAGCGGCCCTAGTTTTCATATTGAATAGATATTCAATATCAGCAAGTGCAACTACTGCATTAAAAAAAGAGAAAAATAGAAATGCATTAATAAGTGTGCTTAACGTGCACGCGTTGCAGTTAATTTTTCTGGATAAATAACATGTATATATATATATATATATATATATATATATATATATATATATATATATACACGCATTTATGTTAAGCATTTTTCATATATATATATATATATATATATATATATATATATATATATATATATATATTCTCACGTGGTTATAGTTTTAAATAACACCGCTGCATCTCTATGACAACCACTGAAGGTGCAATCACGTTTTGTCTAACTTTCTCTCGTGTTTTATAATTCCTTTTATCCCTCTCTCTCTCTCTCTCTCTATCTCTACCTCTCTCTTTACAACTCTGTTTCTATCTATCTTTCTGTCTTGTTACTCTCTTCAAATATGTATTTTTTCTCACACATTTTCATTTTTATTCATTCTCTTTATCAAAAAGAAAACTAACAAATATATCGTATTGTTGCAATGTTTGCAGTTGACATGTGACTTTGTGAATTATATAGTTTATATTTTGTATTACGTGCAAATCGTGATAAATATCCTTGCTACGTAACCATGACAACCATTAAAACTGCTATCACGCGTCCTCCAACTTTATTTCGCTGTTTTCCTTTACTCTCTCCTTCTGTCTGTAAGTTTTTGTGTTGTTATTTCTTCTTCCCACTCTCTTTATGTATATACCTCCCCCTCTCTCTCCCTCCCTCTCCACCTCGCTCTTACAATAACAGTAAACAACGCCCTAATTAATAACTGTCGCCCTTATTTAATTGCTTTTTTTCCAATAGGTCTAGTTTGACGCGAGGCTGATTATTAAAGTTAGGAAATTACAACTCCACAAAAAGGGCTCATTTGAATTCGGCTAAAAGCGCAAATGCCGTCAGTTTAGGAATGTTTCTCTTCCTGACTGAGGACGGAATAATTACTATATTTTGTTCTCGTCTAAAGTCCGAATTATATTTTCCTACTGATTAATTCATTCATAAAAAAACAACTTTATTTTAAAAGACTGGAGTATATATTTTTTAGTTTATTTTTTAATAGAGTGAAAATTGCGTGATTGGTCAACTATAGTAATTGTCTATCGCGTGCATAAATTATGTCGGTTTAGTTTAATTTAGTTTACAGTGTATCAGCCTCGGTAAATTATTTTATTAATTCTTCACGCCACGATATTATTGGTGATACTAACTTAGGAAAACTAGACAGTGGACTTTGTGTTTACAGGCTCGTACTTATCTCTTCCCTAATTTGTTGCCTTTAGGCCCTACATTTCATGAGCGAGTTTTCTAACAAAGTAAGGATAATTGCTGTTTCCTAAGTCGGAATCCATTTATCATGCATTGTTGGATTAGATTTTCACCTTACCAAGTATTACTTGGTTTGGCTCCTTACATTTGTTGAATACTCAAAACAACACATAGTTTATCATTTTTTTCTCACAAATATTTTCTGAAAATGAGTAAGGGCTTGTAATGTGGGTATATTTACTGTAATGATATTTATTTTTATTGCATTTTCACACAAAATCAGGCCCAATGTGATGTAGAGCGCAATTATCTGGGACATAATTTGCAGGGCGACTACGTAGGGAGTTTACCAGCTATATGTCTGGTTATATTACACTTGAACTTCTGCATGTCAGTACATTCAAGGAAGCAGGAATCAGGAAGGGAATTCCAATAGCTAGCCGTTCTAAGGGAGAAATTATTATAGTAGAAGGCTTTCTGGCATCTGGGAATCTCAACTGTGTAGGGGTAAAATTTTGCTGCTTGTCGGGGGTATTTACGTCAAGGTGGTACAGGGCTTTATAGTTCGTCGGAGAATTTACAATTAAAATACTTGTAAAATAGGCAGAGTGGTGCAACATTTCGCCGAGGAGACAAAGGTTGCAGCTTTACTGTCAGTGCGGAACCGAGTAGGTTGGCAACTCTCTTTTGAACCCTGTATAAAAGCGAGAGACGAGTAGCAGATGCACCAGCCTAAATATGGCAACAGTTCTCCATACATGGGCGTATGGTGGCCTCGTAGAGGTACAGCATATTCTCAAGCGTAAGTAACTTTCTAGCACGGTAGAGAGAGCCCATTTTTTGCAGCAGCCTTGGCAATGCTCTCAATGTATCTGTTCGAAAGCATGTTCCCCATGAACGTTAAGCCGAGTAATTTGAACGAAGTATTTTCAGGTAATGTACTATAAACCATGTCTATTGGACTGTTTCTTGTTAATTATTAAAAGAAATAAACTTAGTCTTGGCAGTATTGAATGTTACCATCCGATTTTTACTCATTTTCCTACAAACTGGAGGTTTTCCTATTGCTTTTAAATAAGTGTTCATTCGTTTTCTCTTTGTGTGTTAAAGAGCGTGTTGTCGTCACCAAATATACTCATCTCATACACAATTTTATCAGAGAGGTAATTTATTATCATCAGGAATAATAAAGGTCCAAGGATCAACCATTGAGGTACATCCGTATTTATATTATACTAGTAGACCGGCCGCCCGGTGTTGCCCAGTTGTAAAATAGTCATAAATATTTGTTGTGGAGGAATCCCCCTCCAAATGGACAGTTCTATCCATTATATGAACCATAGACCTTTTGATCCCAGGTGTGGATTAAAAACCAGAGTGGCCCTCGCCTGCTCGGTGACGTTTACTACTTTTTTCAGGTGTAACCTTTTTACGTTGTTGTTCCAGTAATACATTGTTTAAACTCTAATCCGTTGTTCTGTTTTCTTTGTGGCTTATTGCAGGCCATAACACTGGCGACATTGGATCCGGAGAACGTACTCACGTTTAAAAACAGCGTTCTAACAAATTAAACACTGAGGACATTGGATTCAAGGAGCATACTAAAATCGAGACCAGTAACGATATTGAAAAAAATATTCGCGTTTAAATAGTATTCTAAACATACTAACGACGTCAGACTCAAATGTTATCAAGCCTAAGGCAGTGTTTAACATACCACTTGCAACGGAAAGTTTCACAGTAACTTATAAAAACGCAGATCATTACAAAAACAAAGAGTTTAAAAGAAACAAGTTCGTCACGACTTTCAAAGATAGCGCTGTACTTTTGCAAAAAGAAAAAGGTTCGTCGCGACTTAGAAAGTTAAATTTTTATACTTTTGGAAAATCGGGTGTTATTTTTTTCTTTCTGGAGAAAAATATACACTTGATGTTTTTTTCTCTTTAGAAAATGAACTTTTTATATATTTGTGTTTTTTCTGTTCGTTTTATTTATGGAGGAAGAAATAAGAAAGAATAAAACGATTTTCTAAAATTCAGCGAACGTTTTGAACTTTCTAATGCTGACAAAGCAAAATGAACGAATTGAAAGTAGCGTTGGAACATTTGAGCAAGTTGCATATCGATGTCGCAAAGCGTCAGTCACAATCCGAAAAACACTGGACTGAACGTCAAATACGACTCGAGGAACAGCAAAAGGAATTGCAAAAACAGTTAGCGGAATGTCAAATACGAACCGAGGAACAGCAAAAGGAAGTTCAAAACAGTTAGCCGAACGTCAATTACGAACAGATGAATTACGAACAGATGAATTGCTTACAGAAATTGTTAAGAATAATGCGAATGCGGAAAGCAATTCAGCATTTTCTCAGAATAAAATATGGACCGCGAAAGACAATTTTAAATTCGAGGAAGAGGAAAAATCATTCACAGCGTATTTTCGGCGTTATGAAGATTTTTTTTAATATTGACTGCAGCAACTGGTCTGATCAAATAAAAACCAGACTTCTACTACGAAAATCGGAAACGGCTGAACATGATAAATTCGTGGATTACATCTTGTCTCGGAAAACAGCAGATTTATCATTCAATGAGACGGTAAATTTGTTAACAGGACTTTTCTCGCCGGAAACGTCTCTTTTCCCTAAGCGTTGGATATGTTTGAATGTGGTAAAAGACGATAATGACGATTTTGCCACATACGCAGCTGTAGTGAACAAACACTCTGATGACTTTAAGTTGTCTGAACTAACAGCAGACAATTTTAAATGTCTTGTGTTTGCGCAAGGGTTAACCTCGGGAAAAGATGCGGAAATCAGACGCAGAGTCCTTAGAAAATTAGAAAATGAATCGAACTTAACACTTCAATAATTGATTGAGGATTGTCAAAAAAAAAAGAAATTATAAAAAAAGATGCAAGAAATATCAAAGGAGGCATCGCGAATATAAAAAAGTAACTAAGGAAAAACCGTCGAAATAGCACACAGACACCAACCACCGAAACTCAGAAAAACTAAAAGCAACGAGTGCTTGTTTCAGATGTGGTGGAATACTTTGGGTAAGGGATTGCCCATTTTTAACAAAAAGATGCCATTGATGCAATAAGATCGGTAATAAAAGTTCGCACTGTAGGAAAATTCAGAATAGAAGCCGTGTACGTCAAACCAGAACTAAGGACATCGTAGATGAAAATCTACACAACTGGAGCAAATGGAAGTAAAAAAATTGCGTGTGAAGAACATGTGTTTATATCATATACAATGGGATTGTCGCCTTTCATGAAAATTCAGACATCACCAATTTTCGTTAAATGTTAAACATAGGTATTAGGCATCAATTAATAAATATCACCGAAATTTGTGTTTGTTTAACGTATTTGAAAACGTGTGCATCATATGGGTATACCCACCATTTAAAAATTCAAATATTTCCCATTTGTATTCAATTTGATACATAGGCATTAGATATCAATAAAGCAAGATTCCTGATTCTCTAAGTAGACACCTTAAAATTAAGCCTTAAATTTAATTCTTTTTGAAACATTGTAATATAAACATCGAACTTTATAGCTACTTATTAATATATATATATATATATATATATATTATATATATGTATATATATATACAATACTTTATAACCACTTATAAATATATATAATAATTTAAAACCACTTAATATTCAATATATATATATTTTTTATTTTTTATTTTTTCCTAAACAACTGGAATGGACATTTCTTGGTGGCCGAACTGTTAACGTTGCAGATGTTTTTTTTTGTTTTTTTTCACACTTTATTTTCCTACTTTTACTCATGACTCCGGGTTTGATCCTTCCTACTTACCTACCATAACATTTTTTAAAACTCCCCCCCCGTCCCGGAAACAAACACTCGGGCAACGCCGGGTACCCCCGCTAGTATATGTATATATATGCAATACTTTATAACCACTTATAAATATATATAACTAGCGTTAACAGTTCGGCCACCAAGAAAAGTCCATTCCAATTGTTTAGGAAAAAAAAAAACGACTACGGTAGGTCGGCGCGAACGTGAAAATATAATGTGAATTGTCCAGCACGCTAACCACTACGCCACAGAGCACTGCAGCTTAGTTTAGTGATTTTAAA
>NC_136509.1:63826808-64226808 GCF_053919585.1 Euprymna scolopes
CATTGATTTCATTATAATAATCACACACGCATGCGCGGATTTTCATCGCAGCGTGTATTCTTTTCATTCATTCATTTAAAAATTTCATTCATCCTTATACTTTGTCAGTTTTTGTTTTTACCTTTTACTATACGAATACATGTAATTTTTATAACACCTAGACATTTTTCTTTTGTTTTGTTTTTATTTGTTATTTTTGTTTGTTTATATTGTTTGTAGTGTTCTATTCTTTCTGTATTTCTGGTGTTTTAAGTTTGTGTTTGTTTGCTGCTTATTTTAGTTCTGCTTCCCCCCCCTTCATTTTTCTTTCTATTCTTCGTTCGTTCAACTTCGTAATTCGGGTTTGATTTTGTTTGCTTTCTTTCCCTTATTAGGTGGCTTTTTTCTTCGCCCTTCATTTATCCATAGTTTGCTTAATTCATCCACATTCTTTTTTCCTTCTCACCATTGAGTTCACACTGCCAATGTTTTCGTACCTTTGTTACGCGTATAACCTTTCGTCATTTCGCCAGTCTAACCTTCCTTCGCGTTTTCTCATTTCTTTTCTTTGTTTATTCCATCTCTTGTTTCAAGTCGTTTCTTTTTTAGTGTTGGATCCATTCATTCCTTTTTAGTGTTGGATCCATTCATTTCTTTTTAGTGTTGGATCCATTCATTTCTTCACCGTACTCCCTATTCATCAATTTTTTATTTGTTTTTTTTTTCTGTTTGGATCCTATTTTGCTTTTGTTGCCTTCGTCCATCTTACTATCTCAGCGTTAGTTGGCTTATTGAATCCACGTTCAATACTCCATTTTCATTTTTCCATTGTGTATCCTAAAATCTTGACTTATTTATAAACATCTCTGATTTGATATAACTTTTATAGTGATCATCCTTTTTAAACGAACAAAAGCACTGAGATATATATATATATAAGTTCACGTGTTCACACACACAAAGATTTTATATATATATATATATATATATATATATATATATATATATAAAGAGAGAGAGACAGAGAGATAATGAGAGAGAGAGAGAGGAGTAAGAGAGACTCGCTTTCACCCACGAGGAGAATGCATTTAATTAGATTTACACCAAATGAATTACATAATATGCCATTTATTCCGGCATAAATACACATACGTGTGTCTGTGGGTGTATTTACCCTGCTTTCAATAATTTAAAGAATTTTTGCCATTGAATTTCTGCACAAGATTTGCATTAATTTCCACTGTTATTATTATATAATTATTACAATCTTATATACTTATTTACATTTGTGTGCACATACATTTATAAGTATATTAGGTATTTTAAATAGATATCGGAATAGCAAATATTTTTTAATCAGATATGATTGCAATATATTAGTATTTTTTTAGCGCATATGCACACAGTTGCATATATATATATATATATATATATATATATATATATATATATATATATATATATATACACGCACACATACATCGATTATTAGATGCGCACTCACAAGCAGACACGCACGCATGCAGTAACACGCATGCTGACATGAACTCGAACACGCGCGTACACACCTATAAATATATATACACCCACATGCATATACATTTACATTAAGCTATATAAACGCTACAAAATTGGTTATAAATATACTCATTTCAATTTCACCGTGTGTGTATATATATATATATATATATATATATATATGTATATATGTATATGTATATATGCATATAAAATACGTTTCACACAACCATAGTTGTAGCTGTAAAAGCGCGTTCTTGTTTAAACCATGCATAACACGTTCTGTTTTTGAGGCACGTGTAAAATTTGTCTACACTTATGTGCATTCACACCGTAAATGCAATAAAACTACATCTCAAAATAACTAATATTTCCGGCTGTACGGTGGCGCTTTTTGTTGAAGAATTCTCTTGAGTACAGGGTTATATAATTATTCAATCCACAACCTAAATTAATTATTTCTGGCTATTTATAGTCACTTAAGAGAATAGGGTTAATTCTTTCTAAAACACATTCAGATAAACACTCATTAGTTAAATCCTACTTAAACATTTTTATCCACTAAAATATAATCAAATCAAATGTGTCAGGATTTACCTGAAATAACTACAGTTAAATACAGCGAACTACAACCCCCCCCCTGTCTCAAAAAACGTTTACAAATGCAATCGTATTCGAAATTATATATTTATTTGTGTCTCATCAAAGTTAGAATAAGTTGATAAAACAAACCGTTAGCAAGTTATTTGTCATTATATATAAACTATGTAACGCCGTAAAAATGACATTATTTCCCTTTCATCTGAAATCTTTTCTGTAGTCGATCGTTAAATTAAATACATTTGTCTCTCGTAAATGTATTTAGATTTTATGAAAGAACAAATATTAGAAAATCTGTCTTAATATGTTTACATGTTCCGCTGTATATTTAGCGTTTCATATTGTAAGGTAATGATTGGAAATATACTTGTAAAACCTTTACAAATATTAACTCCGTGAAATATTACGTTTTAAAAGAAAAAGGGAAGCGACATCAGACGTAATTGCCATATGACTGTATTTGTACCTCATTTATATCAGTTGTGTGAAAAAGTTTATTATATTCAGATACATTTAACAACTTCACATATTTATTTATTTAATCTATTCGTACAACTTCGAGGAAGTCTTACAATTTGGCGTAAAAAATTCTCGGAATTTCTGCTAATACTATTTAAGTAAAATTTCGTTTAAAAGTATTTTAGAAATCATTGTTAATAAGAGTTTTATTGTACCGTTTTATCGTGATTAATGTGCACTTTTAACATTAATGTAGTATTTATCTTTATATTAATGTAGCATTTATCTTTATTATTAAAGGCAGCTGGTTGAAATTAATAGAATAATTATGATGATTGGTTGATAAAAAACGAATCAATTTTAAAAAAAACACACCAGGAATCTTGAATAACAAAGACAAAATTTGCTAACATGAAACATATCTAATCACAAAAGGTTAATTTAACATAAAAAATAACTTCAAGCATGAAAATGTAATAAATTTGTAGAAGGATTTTTAGTCGTGTGTTAGATGTCAATCAAATACGTGTCATATCATAGAGTGCGCGTGAGTTAAATCACAGGTAAACGAGTAAATCTGTGTTTGATTGTTGCCTCCCTTTGATTTGCATTGATGGTTATCGATTTCGGCCTCTTTTCTTACTTTCACGTTCGCACGTAACAAAGCTTTTATTTTTTTGCTTTTAACTTTGAGATGAGTTTTTTTGTTGTTATACTTTGTTCGTTTTTAAACTTACATCCATGTGAATTTAGTTTAAATAATTCTTTCAGTTAAAACTTAAATGAACAAACTAATAAAACTATTGCCTTAAAAGCGTTGTGTGGTGATGAGTATTCTGCATTGAATATAAGTAGTTAATATAGTTTATTTGATCAAGTGTACCTTTCCTTTTTCCCCTACCCAAGTACTTGCTTTTTTTATGATCACATCCTTTTGGTTCTATTTCTGATATTTTTTTATATTTGATGGGATTATAATTTACATTTTAATCAATAATCTTCTATTAATTATTATAGTTAAACGATTTAAATGTTTTAAAAGGAGAAGGAAAAATACTCTCAATAAAAAAGTTTTCCACGTGGTATGTATCGATTTGTAGCTGTAATACACATATATCTGTATTTAATAATATTGTTCTAGATATACAGCGATAGATATACTGCATTAAGAACCGGCTTATTAATCCTAGTTTAAATACATTACTACATAAAGTTTGGGATTCAGTTTCAGAGCAAATTTCAAGTTATCAGTTTATAATTGATTACCCGTTGATTATACATATTTAAAGTCATTTAGTGAACGTGATATATTTGAAATGTGAAATATTTTGCTTAATTAAATTTACATTCTTTTCAAACTAATCACATTTACTAATTTTCTCTAGCCTTCGCCTAGTACAGCATTATGCGTCAAAACGTGAATTCGCATTAGCTAAAAAGCACATTTTCATAAATAAAAAAAGAGTTATATGACTTTCAATATCCAGTCATCTCTTTTAATCTCGTTCTCTCGTACTCTCTCTATCTTTCTGACTCTCCTTTTCCTTATATCTCTTTCTCGCGTGAATTTGATTAAGCAAGTTTAGCGATTCGATAAATTAATTTAATAAATCTATAGTCTGTGTTCATTGCTTTCTCATTCGTTTTTACCCTCTTTCTAATACTCAACTTCATAGCGAACGTTATATACTAATCATTTTTTAAAATATATAAAAATTGTGTTTAATATATTATTTCTCTCTCTCCCTCTCCCTATCTCTCTCTCTCTCTCTCTCTCTCTCTCTCTCTCTATATATATATATATATATATATATATATATATATATATATATATATATAGTAGCATATACCAAAGTTTAGTACAAACATCTTATCGGGTGTAACATTTAAATTACTTTTTTCATTGTTCATATTCCTTTCTCTTTCTTGCTACTGCCTCTCTCTTTATCATTCTCTGCCTGTTTCCCTTTCTTTCTTTCTCTCTCTTTCTGTCTCTGTCTCTGTCTTTATGTCTGTCTGTCTGTCTGTCTATATGTCTGTCTCTCTCTCTTTCTCTCTCTCTCTCTCTCTATATATATATATATATATATATATATATATATATATATATATATATATCCTATCGTTTAACTTAAATGACATTTTTCATGTGTTATTTGATGTAGCTAATTAATCCATCACACATTCTCAACGTTTGTATCGCATATGTTTTTTCAGTTCAAATTTATTTTTTCTCGCTTAAGTTTGTATTTTTCTTTTCTATCATACGTTTCTGTTTTCGAACTTGATGTACAATAGAAATTAATTTTTGCTTAATTTTTAATTATTTCTAATTTATCTATTCATAGTTATTTTTGCCTTTCCTGAGAATATTTAATGGTTTTCTTTTCTCGTCCAGAAAATCTCAACTGAAATTTTCTGTTAGTCAGCTTCCATTTGTACATTATTTCAACTGATTTCCGCTAGTTTGATATATATATATATTACTATATTTAGTGTAGGCATTTTCATATCCTTTGAACTGCTCTCCATTTCTGCCTGTCACACTTTCTGTTTCTCTGATTAAAGTTGATCCTTACATTTAAAGATCATTTGCTCTTTCCATTGTACAACTCGGTTTGCAGTTCATTGATCTTTCCTTTAATACACTCCTCTCCTTCTCTATCCCCACTTTTGTATATTTATATCGAGAATTAAGTGCATATACACTAATGAAATCAATTGCATTGCTCTATTGATCTATTCGATAGAGCTGAGTTGTTAAAGTAACGATTGATAATTCATATTTCCTTTAATCATTTAAATTACCCTTGATTTCTTGCGGTTTACTCACAGCCTCTCTTCTTTTTCTCTCCCTCTCACCTTTTCTTTGACAAACTGTATTTCAATTGGCTTGATTTTCGCAGCCAATCCTCTTTTATCCTGATATTTCTCCTGCTTCTCTAGATCATAATCTCCCCTTTCTTTATTATATATATATATATATATATATATATATATATATATATATATATATCAAATCATTTCACTGTCATTCTGTCGGTCTCCTTATCTATCTGAGTTAGACCGTATTACTCTCTTTTAATTCTATTTTCTGTTAAAACCTATGATTGTTTCCCTTACTGTAGATTGATCTCGATCACTCACGTGTCTGTCATTCTCATTCTTACGTACGCACTAAGTTTTGACCGAGTGCAAAACATTATCACGGACTATTTTTTTTTAAACTGTTTGACTTTCTAGCATAACTTATTTCTATATCTCATGCTTATTTTGTCTCGCAATTCTAAATAATATTTAAATTGCATAAATACGACTTTTATTTTCACATTTTAATGTTCTATTTAATTTCTACCGATCAACCATCTCAACTTCTCAATGTTTCTCTATTATATTTAATGTTTCTCGATTATATTCAACGGTTATAAACGTTTATCGAATTGCATCACTTTTTCTTTCTGGTTTTATTTATTTGACAAGCATTTTCTTTCTTCTCACTCCTCTCTTTTACGCGAATCTTATTAAACTGGATATGTGTTGGATTGTTTTGTTCACTTGATCCCTATCAGATAATTGTACTTCTCTATTTATTAACGTACATATATTAACGTGTAAAAGCATAGAGATTTTCTGACACTTCGCACATTATCTAAACCGAAAAACGCCATTTTTGACATGTTGCTCGTCTGAGAAACTATTACTTTGGCGTCAACACATTTATTATTATTTGCTGGATCCATGCGAAATGCAGACTATTATTTGAAATATTTTGAAATAATGGTTTCATTTGATTAATATTAAGTATAACGCATCTATCTGACAAATACGTTTTTAAAGCAGAATAAAATATATTCTTCAACAAAGTTCTTAAATGAAGCAAAAATAAAAAATAAACTATTTGATGCGAAAAGAAAAACGATTTTTAAAACTATACAACTCGACACCACTTTATATGAGTTAGAATAGCATTGTAAAAATCTTGGTAGGCAAGTTGTCATATATGCCAGCTCATCCACCGATCTATAAAACTTATTTTAAGCAATTCTTTAATAACATTTTTCATATGAGAAATGATGACTGTAAATGAATATAGAAAACAATGAATTCATTCATGTTTCATGGTTGGACTTAGGAAGAAACAAACCTACTATTATTACTTTTTATTGTTCTACTGATTAATTCAATTTATCCTCTAAATATAGATTAAAAGGATTTTTAAATCTCTAATTCTATTATAAGATAGAGGATTAGTACTAATTTTTGAAGAGATTATAAAGTTCTAGTTTATTTTTATCATTTTCTTTTAATCATTTTTCATAAGTGACTTTCTTTTTGTATTACTTTTAGTTGATGAATATTTATTGACTTTATGCATCATATAATTCTGTTTCTATTTCTTTCCCTCTGATCTTATAGCTAAATTTGTCCATCTGTCACGTCCCCCCTCTTTCGCATTGCATTTATATATCATTCCATTAATTCTTTCATCTTCGTCTGCTTTGCTATTTATCATATGTTTGTAATTTTACATTTTCATGTGTATCTTGTAGGCAGTTTATCTTTCTACTTGTATGCCTGCCAAACGAAAGTCATACGTTTTGTGCATAAAACGTGTTCTCCTTTACTCCGCCCACTCTCGTCTAATTTCTACATACACATTTTACTATCTTTGATTTATGTGAAAATCAACCAATCGTTCGTATGTTTTTCTTGCAAGTAACAGTTTAACTGCTGACTCTTAGCTGATCCATTTGAACCGGAATCAAAAAGCAAACGAAGTCAATAATTAAGAGAACGTATTTGCTTACACGTTTCACATCTCATCGTTGACCGACTGCTTTCACATGTTGAACATCGAACCTACAGAATAACGACGAACGATAAAGTTGAGTTCAAACAAACAAAAAGACTGCCACAAAAAAGTGAAGAGGATGATCAATTACAAGAATTGATAAGTCAATAAATAAAGTTTCGCTATTCGCGAAAGCCAAAGCGACACCGAACAAATTAACAAATATAAACATCGCAGTAATAGAAAAGAAAGAAAAATACAAAAAAAATACGTATGCAAAAGAAGAACTAATAATAAGCGAACAAACATATCCGTTCAGTTACATTTAACCCATCCGTAAACCGCTCGATTAACGTTGGAAACGGATCCAGGTTCTAAAGACGGTATTTCTGGTTCCGCACAATTGGCCTACTTTCGATTCCCAGTCGTTTTACTTAATCTGGAAACTGCTGTTCCACGACATCTGAATTTTTTTCCATCTTATACCAGCAATTTCTCATATATTTGTACCCTTTATTGGCATCTATCTCCAATATCTCGAGTGTGTACTTTTACATGCACTCCAATCTTACTCATCGGCACACGCCAAGGCGGGTGAGTTTACCTTTATCTTTTCGAGTTGGACAATAAAGCCGCCAAGTTGCCTCAATCAACTACAACCATGGCAAACTATGTTACGATGGAGAGCTTGTTCGCGCCACCAAGAGAGTGAGTGTCCAGATTTGACCATATTGTAGAACTTGTATTAGTAGTAGCATTAGTAGTAGTACTAGTATTTTTGTTATTGTTGCTATTATTGTGATTGTTGTGGTACCATTAGTGATTGTCTCTACATATTGTCTCTGTTGTTATACATATAATATTCACCATTAACGACTTTCAAATTAATAATAGTTGTAGTTATTCACAATAATGCATACTCCTAAACGCATCCACTCAATCTACTATTTTAACCAGCACGTGACAGACGGGCCGAGCGAAATACATGTGAATGAATCGATGAACGTCCTTCCCTGTAGACCAAGGGAGTATTTTATGCTTAAGAATGATAGCTTAACCTAAATAACGACTTATATAATAGTATTTTGTAGAGGCGCTTAAGCATATCTAAATAATTAATCTGTCAATTTTATTGTCGTGTTTAAATTGTCTGTTACAAAAAAGATAAATACGTTTATAACAGATTTTAAATCGTTGGAAAATAGTCAAGCTTACCAATTTGTTAGGCGTAGATTTATTATTATTAAAATTGACTTACTGATTTTAGTAATTCATATCAACTTTGAAACTGATGTATTTTAAATGCTAACAATTTCCGATGTATTAAGAATGACTGGACACGTAACAAAATAACGAATATAGAACCGCGTGGAGGAAGCGAAAGCATAAAAAAACCTGCAGTTATTTTTTTTCTAATAATATTAGGAATGTTATAAAAGGTGCAAAATGGTGTAGAGTTTGCCATTAAAAGAATGCGTCGAAACAAAATTAATATTAACAATATTACAAAATTAATATTAACAATATTATAAAATTAATCTTAACAATATTATAAAATTAATATTAACAATATTATAAAATGTATATTAACAATATTATAAAATTAATATTAATATTACAAAATTAATATTAACAATATTACAAAATTAATATTAACAATATTATAAAATTAATATTAACAATGTTACAAAATTAATATTAACAGTATTATAAAATTAATATTAACAATATTATAAAATTAATATCAACAATATTACAAAATTAATATTAACAATATTAAAAATTAATATTAATAATATTACAAAATTAATATTAACAATATTATAAAATTAATATTAACAATATTATACAATTAATATTGACAATATTACAAACTAAATATTAACAATATTACAAAATTGATATTAACAATATTACAAAATTAATATTAACCATAATATAAAATTAATATTAACAATATTAAATTAATATTAACAATATTATAAATAAATATTAACAGTATTATAAATTAATATTAGCAATATAACAAAATTAATATTAACAATATAACAAAATTAATATTAACAATATAACAGAATTAATCTTCTGATTTTTATTAAATTTGGATGAAGGCCTTAATCTAATTCTCTGTCTGCTACGACTATGGTTTATTACCTTGAATAAATACCCGGTCGAGATAGACATAAAAGGCTTAGAAAATCATTTGCGTTTATCTTGTGCATAACTGTAAGTAAGTAAATCTTAGTGAACACATAGCACCAGCCAAATAAAATCTATTGTCTCAAGTAATGTTCCACGTTCTTAGTTAGAATTTATAGGAAAACATTTAAGAATGAATAGTGAATAGTTATTATGTCATCATTGTGAACAAACAGATTATAGATGGGAATATACAAAAGAACAAAAAACAAGAGTCAAACGCGTTGTGATATTTTCCTTGTTTTCTCATTTGTCAAGTTATACCAAAATCATGCGACTATTCCTTAACTGAAAAAAATATTAAAGCTTTAAAGTGTGCCGTTTCTGATGCCTTTACGCGTTGGATTAAGGTTTCTAGCTCATTTTTAGTATAGGCTGGCATTAATGTTTCAAATGTGCGAACCGACATTGTATTAAACAATACCGTCATAATGCAACCATACGAGATAAATTGCCTGAAAATACTGCAAAATATTTTAAATATAAACACTTGGCTAAAGCTTGCTTCATCATAAATAAAACTTCTCTTGAATGCCAATTTATTTAATCCAAATGGAACTATACTGACAAGAAAATAAATCCATTTTTTCTTTTTAAAGGAAATAAATGTAACTACTTTAATCTATTTGTAAATAAATAAACGTAATATTTCAGTTACTATGTTTTAAAGTGAATAAATGAAATTAGTTAGATTAGTTAGTTTATAAAAACATAATTATTATGCTACGAAAATAATTGTTGCATGGATACAAGCATTATGCAGTTATAAAAGGCAAATTAAAGTGTCTCTATTTAAATTGTACTGCAAAAATAATTGTGACCATTTTAGTTGCATGTACTCAGAATGAAGACGCTGAATGTAAAGGGTTTGAAAACAAGGTAAACTTAATGTATCCTATTTTATAATCTGTATCCATATAATACCGACGAATATTATAGAATTTAGATTTGTAAACGTGAGAAAATACCGGAAATGGAGTCCAAACCCTTTATAGGAGACACTAACATAGTTTATGATTTGCTATATACACGTTATGCTCGTCAAAGTTTAGTTTAATGCTATACAGCATATAAGTTAATTATAAGAATACATCTGACTGACTTTGGAAGTTAGGGCCAAACTTCTATACTGGTCTAAATTCTCAATACTGAATGGAGAAACATTGATAATTTAACGAATTATCTATTTCGTCAAACATTTCACATGATGGTTACAAGGGCAATGTCAAGGTGAATTTATGCTTTAGGACTTGATTATCTGTTATGTATAAACAGAGCTTAACGAGAAAAGTGTGATTTTTAACCTTTCTTGACCTTAATCTTGACCTTCAACCTATATATCTCCAAATAAAATCGCTTCAAAGTTGTACAATGACAAATAGTTTAACTTAGTTTAGAGACGATTGGTCAAACAATGCAGCATCTGGACTAAGACAGCAACAAATTCGATCGAACAAATATCTTTGGCGAAGATATTTTGATAATTGGTCTTTCCAATAAAGAGGAATAATCTTTAGCCAGTAAATATAACTCGTTTTAAGTATTTTTCTAAAGAAATGCAATAATATAACCTAAAGAAACAAAGGAATATAATTGTTTTATTAGTTTTTATTTCATATGAATGGTTTAAGTAAATGAAAGAGAATGAAATCAACAAAACTAATTACTTTCCAATTGCATTTTACTTATTTAGAAAATAAACATACAACTATACAGAAAATTCCGTTCGGGTTAGACATACTAACGATCTTAATGAGTTTATTATTATATCAATTTACAATATCATCATACACACTCTTACAGATGAATGTTATCAGAATTCATTTGACATTTGAACATGAAGTAATCATAAAAATGGTTGATTTGCAATTTGCACTGAATCCGACTTTAACGCGTACGGCTCTACGGTTGATTGTTTAAGTTTATATATATATTTTTTTATTGCTCAATCATTTAGTACGAGTTCTATTCAAGGCGCAAACACTGAAGTGATCAATAGCCATACATTTTTTATGAAGAGTAAGTTTTGAAAATGATTTCTGATCTCAACAATAATCACAATGTCAACAATAAAAAAATGTCAACAATAATAACAATGCCAACAATAATAACAATGCCAACAATAATAACAGTGTTTTCAGATAATCAGCCATTTGAAAACAATATAACCGTGAAATAATAATAATAATAATAATAATAATAATAATAATAATAATAATAATAATAATAATAATAGGAGGAAGAAGAAGAAGAACTATTTTATTTCTTAATATGCTTACAAGAAACGCTTATAAATCTTATTTAATAAAATCTATCGGAGTTATAAATGTATTATCAAGATATTCAAAATACAAGCAGGCAGAAATCATACCAGATGAATAAAAAATGGAATAATTTTATGTTGTTTCTTTATTTGATCAGTCACATCGTTTCCAGCCCTTAATCTGGATTAACGTGAAGAGGAGTAAGAACATGATTTTATCTTGAATCCGGCTCCATCTCATTTTACATAGGTGATGTTCGATAACATTTCATTGACATGAACTTCACAGCTTAATGCAAAAGGCACATAATTCTTCATTATGTCGAGTTCTAACGTCTTATACGATTAGGAAATGACCGCGCATAGCAACAAGTTTGGAATTGAGTTCTGGAAGTTTTCGATGTTAAGAAAACATCTGTAATCAAACTATTTTTCGAATATTTATATACATTATACTGAACATATAGGTTGATACGTGACAATTATTGTGCATTTATTTAATTTTAATAAAATCAAATAAGCTTCCAAATACCCAACGTAGCTTGTATAATTTTTTAACATTTTGTGTGAAAATGTTGTTGCATTTATAATAGTTGTGTTACTATATTCAATTGTTATTTAAATTCCGATCAGACGTCTGTAATGAACCTCAGTTGAAATGGAATGATGTGACGAATCAACATATTTCGGTCTATTAGTATAAGAATTGGGGAAATCATAAAATAACCAAATTGTTCGAAATGTGTATTAAAGATCACACTTTATATTTAAAAAAAAACACCCCGTATTCTGGCAGTTATGTCACTCGGCTTTGTTAATTATTATTCTGTTGCTTAATTTTTTGTTTAACATGGCAATATTCCCCTTACTAGAATAATAGCACTTTTATTGATTGATTATGTTGGGTTTCAGCGACTGCTATCGAATTTTATATAAACACGATATTGATCTCCCTGCGAAAGGCCAAATACATTTATTTATTGGCAAAATTATTTTGCCTTCCAATTTAACATTCGTTTAGTTTTCAATTGCTGATCCAATACTGAGTTTTTAACGATATTGCCATTATTTATCTTTCCAGTTTTGTATTTCAATTCATGTTTATTTCATTAATTTTCCCTGATATTTTTTCGTAACATTTTTATTTTATGTATTTTTATTTAACTTTCAGACCAAAGTTCTCATTTTCTAATTATTTAATATCCCAACCGACTATTATATGAATTGTCTACTTTCTACGAATATTATTTTAAAAAGAATGAATCGAATTCTACTCCCGAGGTATGAATAATTTATTTGAATAAAACCTCTTGCATAAAGAGAGTTCAATATAGTTTGAAAAACCTCGTATCCTCTCTGTAAGCTCTTTCAAAAAATAATCATTACTTGTTATTTCTCTACTCTATCATTACCTTTAAGGAAACTAAACTATTTTGGGCGCTATATGTCATTCACAACAAAAATTCCTACAATAGTCACAAAGAACTTTTACTTTCTTTCTGGGTGTGGTTAGCACCAGGCAAGATTTCCATTGATTTAATTTACAATTTGTGAAAATATTGTATGATAATGTTAGGTTAGGCTTCAACTTGGTTGTTATCAACCAATAATTATCATAGACTGTCCATATGAGTAATCAGACTTTGTTCATTCTATTCAGTTTTTGGTTAATTTTCTCATAATGTTATTCATCGTCCAATTGAATATTCATCTGTTTAATTGATTTTTATCCTTAAGTGACTTAATGAATGATGTAAAACAAATAACTGAAAAATCTCTGAGAAGAAAAACAAAAAAAGCTATATTCTGTCCTGAAACTTCTGAAGAATCCTGTTTAATCTTTTAGTATTTATTCCCAGCTCATCTCCCTTTCTTTGTTTTTCTTTTTATTATAATGGTTTGCCTCTTTGGAATGTTCATCTCAGTTTTTGCTTCAGAGAATAATCTCTCGTGATTAGGCGGCGTGTAAACACGTTTTGCTGAAATCTTCTCAACTGCTGGCGGACGTACTATGCTGACGACATTGGACTTCTGGAGGATTGTGTTGAGTCTGTTTAGGATCTTCTGAAACGAGTCTAGAAGGTTTGTCAAGACGTTGGGCTGTATCTCAATGCTCCAAAAGCAAAGTGCATGCATCTAAATCGATCTTGTAACGCACCGTTGCTTTCATCGGATGGATCAGAAATTGACTGTGTTGACGACTTCAAATATCTGAGAGGCTATTCCGAAAGCGAACATTATATGAATGTTAGGATCGCGCTAGCGTGGGGTGCATTCATTCTTTAGAGAAAGCACGGATATCTCCAATCAAGTAAGATACCAAGGCCAAGATCTTCAAAGCCTGCATAAATTAAAGCCTTCTGTACAGCTCAGAATAATGGACGCTAAGCGTATCACGTCGAAAACATCCCGATAGTAAATATACAAGAATGCTTCGACTAACAACATATTCGGGAAAATTCACCAAACAAACAAGTCATTGTATGCTTCCCTACGTTGTATTCTCAATATTGTGAGACAGAGATGTCTAGAATTTGCCGGTCATTTTAGTCGCCATGATGAAACGGCAGGAAAGTTCCTACTTTGGACTCCAGACGAAAAAGGGAGAGTTTGCTGTCTATGCGTAACACTGAAATCCATTACTGAGGAAGAAACTGGTCTGGCAAGAACTGAGCTGGTTCCTGCCATGGCCGACTGAGAACTCTAGCAATCGGAATTTGTTCAAGTTTCACCCGCGCTTGCTAGCATTGGATAAAACAAAAAAAATAAAAACAAAAAAAAAAATAAAAAATAATCGTTATCGCTTTTTTTGCGATTCCATTAGTTGTTTGGTGTAAGCTATATATATATATATATATATATATATATATATATATATATATATATATATATATATATATACTAGCAAAAGTACCCGTCGTTGACTGGGTTAAAAAACAGCCTACAGACAATGAACTCTGATTTATGAAAGTATGATAGGTTATGGAAAGGAAGGTTGTAAATTTGTGTTAAATTTGGGGATATCAAAACCAAAGCAAAATATGATGAAAGTAAAAATAAAATAGATAAACCCAATAATTTATTATACCATACCTGTTCACATTGAAACACTTATCACAATATTCTGTGGATCTATATTAAAAAAAAACTTGTTAAACTTTGACACATATTTCCAGTCTATAGAGGTCAGGCGCGAACGAACACCCCATAATTTTATTATACCATATTTCTTCAAACTGAAACATTATTATCAAAGTATACTTACGCAGATAGATATGAAAAGTCTTCATTAAAGTGTGTGCCTATTTCCATTCTATGGAGGCCAGGCGCGAACGCAGACCCCACAATTTTATTATACCATACTTATTTAAGTTAAAACATACTTATCAAAGTATTCTTGTGTACATCTATATCAGAAACACATTTTTAAAATTTTTTAATTTCTTATTTCCACACTTTGTGGATCAGGCGCGAACGCAGACCCCAAAATTTTAATCAACCACCGTTATGCTAGATCAAACATACCCATTCCTGTGTCTCGATATATCTTCTATCATTATATGTGATCAGTTTTCTATAACAGCCAACCATATAGGAGCTCATTCGTGACCAGACACACACAGACACAGACGTTCAGCTTTATGTTATATATATATATATATATATATATATATATATATATACATACATATATATATAAATAAACAAATGTCTGCCTTAAACCACTAACCTAGTTTTAAAACAGATCCTTTGTTCGATAAAATGCATGCCCATTGGCTGATAGGAAGGGGCGCAGTGGATACTAGAAAGCTGATTGGCTAACTAAATCCTCAATAGAAGAGGGCCATATAAAAACGATAAACAACCACAGAATTCGCGCATAAGCCTGAGGAATCCTAGAGGGGATGAAATACCGAATATTCAGTGTAGCTTAATCGCCATATATATTTTATAAATTACTATATATATATATATATATATATATCAGGTTGATGAGAAACTTTTTGCGGTTTATAATTTTTAAATTTAAATAAACATCTCGGCTCACACAAAGTTATTGATCGAAACAAGTACCAGCAGAATCAACACGCTTTTTCCAACTCAAACAAATACATTTATGCCAGTAACGAAAAAATAATGCATTATGGTGACGATGAAGTCGCTGAAGGCGTTTTAGATATCGCTTAGGTCTTTGAAGTATTTCTCACGCAGAAAGATGTCGAAATGCTTGAAAAAGTTGTAGTCGGTAGGTGAGATGGCTGGAGTGTAGGACGGATGAGTCATACTTTCGTAGCCCAATTCGTTTAACTTCTGCATGGTCGGTTTAGCAATGCGCAGCAAGGCATTGTCATGGAAGAAAATTTGGCATTTTTTGTTGTTTGATGCTGAGTGTTATTGTAGCAGTTTCTGATTCATTTAATCCAGCAGTATTCCCCATCCGTAATGGTTTCGTCTGCATAAAAAAACTGTAATGGATGAAATGCATTAAAAAACTGTAATGAATGAAATGCATTAAAAAACTGTAATGAATGAAATGTATTAAAAAACTGTAATGAATGAAATGCATTAAAAAACTGTAATGAATGAAATGCATTAAAAAACTGTAATGAATGAAATGCATTAAAAAACTGTAATGAATGAAATGCATAAAAAAACTGTAATGGATGAAATGCATAAAAAACGGTAATGAATGAAATGTATTAAAAAACTGTAATGAATGAAATGCATTAAAAAACTGTAATGAATTAAATGCATTAAAAAACTGTAATGGATGAAATGCATTAAAAAACGGTAATGAATGAAATGCATTAAAAAACTGTAATGAATGAAATGTATTAAAAAACTGTAATGAATGAAATGCATTAAAAACTGTAATGAATGAAATGCATTAAAAAACTGTAATGGATGAAATGCATTAAAAACTGTAATAAATGAAATGCACTAAAAACTGTAATGAATGAAATGTATTAAAAAACTGTAATGAATGAAATGTATTAAAAAACTGCAATGAATGAAATGTATTAAAAAACTGTAATGAATGAAATGTATTAAAAAACTGTAATGAATGAAATGCATTAAAAAACTGTAATGAATGAAATGCATTAAAAACTGTAATGAATGAAATGCATTAAAAACTGCAATGGATGAAATGCATTAAAAAACTGTAATGAATGAAATGCATTAAAAAACTGTAATGAATGAAATGCATTAAAAAACTGTAATGAATGAAATGCATTAAAAAACTGTAATGAATGAAATGCATTAAAAAACTGTAATGAATGAAATGCACTAAAAAACTGTAATGAAAAAATACATTAAAATCTGCAATGGATGAAATGCATTAAAAAACTGTAATTAATGAAATGCATTAAAAAACTGTAATGAACGAAATGCATTAAAAAACTGTAATGAATGAAATGCATTAAAACTGTAATGAATGAAATGCATTAAAAAACTGTAATGGATGAAATGCATTTAAAAACTGTAATTAATGAAATGCATTAAAAACTGTAATTAATGAAATGCATTAAAAAACTGTAACGAATGAAATGCATTAAAAACTGTAATGAATGAAATGCATTAAAGCTGTAATAGATGAAATGCATTAAAAAACTGTAATTAATGAAATGCATTAAAAAAACTGTAATGAATGAAAATCATTAAAAAACTGTAATGAATGAAATGCATTAAAAAACTGTAATGAATGAAATGCACTAAAAACTGTAATGGATTAAATGCATTAAAAAAACTGTAATGAATTAAATGCATTAAAAACTGTAATAGATGAAATGCATTAAAAACTGTAATGGATTAAATGCATTAAAAAACTGTAATGGATGAAATGCATTAAAAACTGTAATGGATGAAATGCATTAAAACTGTAATGGATGAAATGCATTAAAAACTGTAATGAATGAAATGCACTAAAAAACTGTAATGAATTAAATGCATTAAAAAACTGTAATAGATGAAATGCATAAAAAACTGTAATGGATGAAATGCATTAAAAAACTGTAATGACTTAAATGCATTAAAATCTGTAATGGATGAAATGCATTAAAAAGCTGTAATGGATGAAATGCATTAAAAAAACTGTAATGGATGAAATGCATTAAAAAACTGTAATTAATGAAATGCATTAAAAAACTGTAATAGATGAAATGCATTAAAAAACTGTCATGAATGAAATGCATTAAAAACTGTAATGAATGAAATGCATTAAAAAACTGCAATGGATGAAATGCATTAAAAAACTGTAATGGATGAAATGCATTAAAAAACTGTAATGAATGAAATGCATTAAAAAACTGTAATGGATGAAATTAGTCGAAGAGTGAGCATGACCTTCTTTTAATGCAACTCTGGCTTCAGAAATTGCTTTGGAGCTTCCTCGGCGTCTATTCACTAAGCTGAGCGTCGTCAGTTGTCGTAAAAAACTCACTTTTCATCGCAAGTCGGGAAACAGGTTGTTGTTGTTGTTACTACTGTTGCTGTTGTTTTTGTTGTTGTTGTTGTTGTTGTTGCCTAAAAGAAAGGGAAAGTGACAATTCATAACGGCGTTTGATATGGTTGTTGTTCAATTCGTGAGGAACGTATTTATAAACTTTTTTGTATTCCTAACGTCTCTAAAGTGGTTGGAAATCGTCATATACGGTACGTCTAATTCAGAAGCAGGTTCTCAAACAGTTATGCATGGATTAAATTCGATTAAGACTCTTAATTAATCGTTGCAAACTCTTGTCATCTGCATGAAATTTTTAAAATCATCATTGTGCTGTGCGTTCGGTAGTGATTACTTCGTTAATATCGCGAGTTGTTTCAGCAACTTTTCATCCTAGCTTGAATCGAGATAAGAAAATCATGCGAGTGTGTTTTGTTTTTATCTTGTATCTAATGTTCTGAAAAGAAAGACAATTGTTTTAAAACGATTGTAACTTAAACGATTAGATAGAGAACAAACACTCTTTAAAATGGTATATAAAGTAAAGGTATAAACTTATTTGAAAATACATCAAAATGAAAAATTCCGCAAGAAATTCATATATATATATATATATATATACATATATATATATATATATATATGTGCATGTGTGTGTGTCCTCAACCACTCACAGTTACACACTTCAGCTTAGAATATGCATAAAAACAACAATTTATTCTGGAATACACCAGTACTCATTGCTTTGTATATCACAACTGTCCCTGTACCCTCATTCATTCAACCGGGTATTATCCTATCAGACTATCATTTAAAATTTGGTTTTCAATTTATGTGTTAAAAAGCGAAATTTATAATTACCTACATCTATTTTGTTAGTGATATTTCCTCTTATAAGATAAGACATTCATTTAAAATTCATGGATTAAGGAAAAAACTTGAAACTTTTTCGCACTCCTTGGCAATACTTTTCTCCTACATCTACATGATTTATTTCCGAATTTCCATTATATATACATATATATATATATATATATATATACTAGCTGTACCCTGCCACGCGTTGCTGTGGCTCAAATTGGCGCAATGGAAAAAGTTCCAAAATGAGAAAAAGCATGTTTCTTATAGGTTTAAATTTCCATTTTGCATGGGTACAGTTTTTGTTGTTCCATTTTCTTAGCTGATATAGAGATTTTCCGGTTTGGTGACTCTTGAATGTGTAACATAAATTGTCCATGTGAAAAAACAGTCAGTGTGTAACTGTAAGGCCCACAATTGTAAAGATTGTTCCCTGTGCTTTGTTGATGGTTATTGCAAATGACAATTAAATTGGAAAGTGCAATTTCCTA
Source organism: Euprymna scolopes (assembly GCF_053919585.1). Lineage (NCBI taxonomy): Eukaryota > Metazoa > Mollusca > Cephalopoda > Sepiida > Sepiolidae > Euprymna > Euprymna scolopes. The sequence continues at coordinate 63,846,410 of NC_136509.1, forward strand.
AAGTGTAATGATGTATCCGGTGGAATCATAGGAATGCATGGAATGAAGATATATTCATCTGTGAAAGGTCCTGTTAAGATTGCTGTTTCTATGATATTGTTTGTTATTTTTTTACTGCAAGCTATGTGCCATTGCTAAGCTTGGATTGGTTTATATTTCACAACATGATAATTAGTACACCAAATTTCAGTTACAATACATGCGGTGGCATCCCTGGAAAATATAACTGTTGGATAATTAACCACTTTATCTGCTTTCACAACAGTGTCGATGGATTTGTATTTGACTACCTCACTTGGAATTTTACATTTAATTATAGCGTTAAGTCCATGGGCATCTTTGTATTGACCTGCAAGAATAGCTCATTCACTCAGTCAAATGGAATTCTTATATTTTGAATATCTGCAAAAACCTTTTAAACTAACTATTCTTTTGATGAAATAAAATTACAGAAATTACAGAAGTTAAAAGTCAAAGAATTTTGCCCTTAACTCTGATCAGCTGGCACTTTTTCGTACCCAATTTCCCACAAGTGATGCAAAAGTTTTTGTGCGGATCGAACAGTCTGCAACTGTACATGCATATTTTGAGTTAAGTTTAATGTCTTCACATGGAACAAAAATAGAGTATTTGAGGCAAGCATTTATTTCATCTGCTGGTGTTGATTGAAGAATAACAGGTAACATTTGCCTGAAATCTCCTGCAAGCAATATTACTGCATTCCCAAATGGTCTGACATTGCCACGCAAATCTTGCAAGGATCGACCAAGAGCCTCAAGTGATTTTTTGCGTACCATTGTGCATTGATCCTAAACAATAAGTTTGCATTTCTGCAATATTTTTCCCCATATTGGATGTTTTGGAGATGTCGAACATGAGATTTTTGAAAAGTTGAATGTTTTAAAGTAGAATAAATAATTCTTCTACTTGGCAGCAAGGTCGCAGGTATTCCTCATGCAGCAAGGGCTAAGGCTATGTCATTTTGTTACCAAATGGCTGCCAAAATCAATTTAATTAGAAAGGTTTTACCAGTTACTTCTGGTGCTGTTCAAGGTAGCAGTAATTTCCAAATAACTTCTATTCTTACAGTCAGTAAATTAGGTGACTAAAATAGGATTTATCCATGTTTTGACAATGCCTTATTCACTGTAATTAATTTAGGAGACTAAAATAGGATGAGGGATTAGAGATGGACAGATAGAGAGGAAGATATATAGATAGAAAAGAGACAGTGAGAGGAAAATAGAGAAAGAGAAGGAGATAGAGAGATAAAGGGATTGATAGATAAACAGAGAGAGAGGTGGAGTGTTAGAAACAGAGATGGATGAAACAGAGGAAAGGAGAGAAATAGAGGGAGTTAGAGAGAGAAAGGGGCTCAAAGAGAGATGGAGAGGGTGATATAGAGAGAAAGAGATTGAGAGAGGGAAAGGAAGAGATGGATAGAGAGAGATATTGAGAGAGGGGGAGAGAACCAGAAGGTGAACTACACTTCACCGTTTTTTTCCTCGTTCAGTAGAGAAGAAATCTTTCGAGACTGAGGCAATTTTAATGTTTTGTTATTATCCAGAGTACCCCTTTTTTTTTGGGGGGGGGGGGGCTAGATTTTCCTCGCATTAGAAACCGACCGAGTTATCTGTACTTTCACTTAACAAATTAATAAAAGAAAAACATATTGTAAAATTTGAATTTAACAGGAAAATACTATTTTTAAAAATAGCACGGTAACATAAGTGTATAAGTGCCACTTTAGGTACTCCTTGGGCGTTGCGTTCCATGGCGACCAGCATAATTATTTAATGGTCGCTCCCTTAGCCCCCTCTCCCAGTCAAGGCTAATGCATGCGCATGTAACATTTTTTTTATTTACTGACGTTGGCTTAGTAACTAAACGATTTATTGATAATTTCGTAACCCTTAAACGCATGCCGGAAGATTTAAATTAGTTCATTATTGTTGTAATGAAAAAAAAGTTTCATTCAACACAAAACTAAAAACACATATTAATGATAAATGATTTAATATTCTATTCATTGAAATTTAATTTTTAAATTAAAAATTTAAAAAAAAAGTTAATAAAAATATAGTTGCTTATGTGCGCATAAACAACTTGTTTTTTTTTTTAGATTAGGTCCACCTTATAATCACCCCCCTCCCCAACCTCCTCATATTAAGAACAGCTTCCGGAATAAACACCACTTTTGGAGGGGGGGGCTATTTGCAAAATTAAACTGATATTTGTTGTCAGCATACCCACCCGAAAATACTATTAAAAAAAAAGGAGGGGTTCAGTGCCCGTGGCAGAGAAGTAGATTTATTTATCAATAAAAGTTGCGGAGAAGTAAATTTATTTATCAATAAAAGTCATTTAAAAAAGAAAATTGTGGAGGTGGACCTAAATGTTTTGTTTTCGCACTATTCAACAATTTGTTAATCTGCGCATGTAAATTAAAAAATATTTGTAAAAGTGAGAAGTTATTAGTAAAGGATTTAGTTTTTTTTTAAATTTATTTATTTTTTTTTACATTAGATCCACCTCCACAAATTTTAAGAACGGCTTTCAGAATAAACACCCCCAACCTCTCCATGTTAACAACGGATTTCGGAATAAACACTATTGGGGGGGATATTAAAAAAAAAGTCGATAAAAGTCGTCATTTAAAAAGAAATTTAAAATCAAATGTTTGTAAAAAGTGAGAAATTATTAATAAATGTTTAGTAACATTTTTCAGTGCTAATGCAGAGAGTGATCTGCGCTATTTTTTAAATCGTGTTTTTTTTTAATCAATTGCAAGGTTAAAGTACAGAATAGGTACAAAACACCCTCCCCCCATGTTAAGAATGGCTTTTTAAATAATAACGTTATTATTTCAGCATGGATCACTCTCTGCATGAGTACCCATTTTTCTTTTAATATTCATAAAAAGTAAAACTTTTTTCAAAATAAATAAATAAATAAATGTTTGTAAATGTGACAGATAATCGTTTAGTTACGGCAACGTCAGTAAATATGTTACGTGCGGGGTGAGGTGGGAGACTAAGGGAGCGACTATTATTTTTTTCTACTGGTCGCCATGGAACTCAACGCCCAAGGAGTACCAAAATTTAATTTTTTGGTCAAATAAATAAATTTCAAGCAATTTTTACAATAAATAATAGATAGCAACTTCGTTAATTTTACGACTCGCCCCAGCATATTATAAACACCCTAACTTCCCCATGTTAAGAATGGCTTTCGAGGTTTATGGAAGGGCGTTTTTTTTTTTTTTTTTTAACATGGGGGGGTTAGGGTGTTTATAATACGTTGAGGCATACCGTAAAAATGAAACAGTTTAGAAAAAGTTAAAACAAACTTTTTTATGTAAACAATGCCGTGAAAATAAACTAAACAATTAAAACGTACTGTTTCATGAGTGAAGCCTTAACATAAATAAAATTTAAAAAACATAAGTACATAAATGAATTTAAAGTTTTAAAATATGGGATTATTATTATTTTTTTGTGTGTGTGTGTGTGTGTGTGTGTGTGTGTGTGTGTGTGTGTGTGTGTGTGTGTGTGCTAATGCAGAGAGTGATCCGCGCTATTTTTTTAAAATCGTTTTCCACGTTTAAAGTTTTATGATATGTTTTTATTCAATTGTAAGATTAAAGTACAGAATAGGTACAAAACACCCTCCCTTCCCCATGTTAAGAATGGCTTTTTAAATAATAACATTATTATTTCAGCACGGATCACTCTCTCCACGAGTAAGTTTTTTTTTTTTTTTACTTATCGAGTTAACAGAAAATTAAATCTTTCGTCAATTCGTGGCTGTGAAATGAATCGAACCGGAAGTTCAGTTTTATCAACAGAACAGATTCGCAGTAAAAAACATATATTTATTTTATTTAATATTTTAATTTTAATAAATCGCGAGGTAAATTTATTTCAATAACATAAAAACATACCTCGACTCTAAAGATGGGTTGTCTGAAAATTTCAAATAAACTGGTAACTTAGAAATAAGGTTTTATTTGTTTAGAACAAACCAACTTTACATTTATATATATATATATATATATATATATATATATATATATATATATATATATATATATATATATATATATATATATATAAGTGAAATTGTCTGTTGGTTTGTGTTTGTGTGCGTACATTTCCATACCAAACTACTCTGTCAATTTTCAGTCTACAGACTCGAGATTTGGCGTAAAGGGGAATTGAGATTTGGGAAACTCTTTATAATCGGTTTTAAGCCAGAGATTTGGCTAGCAATTGGTCTTGGTTCAACGATTTGACCTTCAAAAACTCTATCGAACTCTTTCGCCAATTTGGGGTCGAACACTTGAAATTTTAGATGTAGGTTACTTGGACATGGATCGAACTTTTTAATTTGATTTGAGCCCGAAACAATAAAAGTTCCAAATTACTCAGCCAATTTTTTGTCTAAGCATTTGAATATTTACATAAGTGGTAAGAATTTTCATTCGTTTCTTGCCGAAAATTCGACTGCCAAGAAGTCAAAATTCAAAGATTTGACCTTTGCCGTCTCTAGCAAACTATCTAGCCAATTTTGGATCTAAACATTTGAAATTTTACATAAAAGGTATTCAGACATGCAGCAAGCTTTTTAATCAGATTTTGGGCGAACATTTGGCTGCCAAGAGGTCAAAGTTGAAAGAGTTAACCTTTGCAGTCTCTACCAAATTCCTCCGCCAATTCTGAGTCTAAACACTTGAAATTTTAGATGTAGGTTACTTGGACATGAGTCAGACTTTTAATATATATATATATATATATATATATATATATATATATATATATATATATTCACAAAATTTTATGAACAATATATAGCGTCCGACCAAACACCCGGGCAAGGCCGGGCCGAAATGCTAGTATATCTGTAAAAGTGAATGTGTCTGTGTGATTGTCTGTGTGTGTGTGTGTAACTTTCCCTACGCAATAACTTTGTCAATTTTTAGTCTACAAACTCGAAATTCGATATACAGGTACTGAGATTTGGGGAAATTTATGAGATTGGTTTTCGGCCAGAAATGTGGCTGTTTAGGGGTCAACGTTCAACTATTTGACGTTTGAGAACACTACCAAACTCCTCCGACAATTTTGGGTCTAAACACTTGAAATTTTAGATATAGGTTCCTTGGACATGGATCTAACTTAATAACTTGATTTGAACCCCAAACAATAAATGTTATGGGGTCATAATCGGGGTCAAATTAAAAAAAATTGACCGTTTCTTTTTTGCTCAGCATTCACTTCCAAACGTCCGGGCAACGCCGGGAACCCATGCTAGTATATATATTTATATATCTATAAATGTTTTTAGTCTACAGACTCGAAATTTAATATGCAGGGTACTGAGATTGGGAAAATCTTTGTAATCCGTTTTCGGCTAGAAATTTGGATGTGATGAGGTCAAAATTCAATTTAGGGGTCAACGTTCAACTATTTGACGTTTGAGAACTCTACTAAACTCCTTCGCAACTTAATAACTTGATCTGAGCCCAAAACAATCAATGTTTAGAGGTCATAATAGGTGTCAAAGTTAAAGAAATTGACCGCTTTTATTTATTTATTTATTTTTGCTCAACATACATTTCCAAACTCCCGGGCAACGCCGGACTGAAATGCGTATATATATATATATATATATATATATATATATATATATATATATATATATATATACATAAGATAAAGCTGAATGTGTGTGTGTGTGTCTGCTCACGAATAGGCTCCTATATGGTTGACTAGTTTTTTAAAAAAAACTGATTACATATAATGATAGATGTATCGAGACACAGGAATGGGTATGTTTGATCTAGCATAACGGTGGTTGATTAAAATTGTGGGGTCTGCGTTCGCGCTTGGTCCACAAAGTATGAAAATAAAAAATTTAAAAATTAAAAAAAAAAAAAGACGTTTACAAGTGTTTTTGATATAGATGCACACAAGAATACGTTGGTAAGTATGTTTTAACTTAAATAAGGACGGTATAATAAAATTGTGGGGTCTGTTTTCGCGGCTGGCCTCCATAGAATGGAAATAGGCACACACTTTAATAAAGACTTTTCATATCTATCTGCGTAAGTATACTTTGATAATAATGTTTCAGTTTGAAGAAATATGGTATAATAAAATTATGGGGTGTTCGTTCGCACCGGACATCCATAGAATGGAAATATGTGACAAAGTTTAACAAGTTTTTTTTAATATAGATCGACAGAATATTGTGATAAGCGTTTCAGTGTGAACAGGTATGGTATAATAAATTATGGGGTTTATCTATTTTACTTTTACTTTCATCATATTTTGCTTTAGTTTTGATACCCCCAAATTTACAGTCCTCACATACTTTCATAAATCAGAGTCCATTTCCTGTAGGCTGTTTTTGAACCCAGTCAACGACGGGTACTTTTACTAGTATATATATATATATATATATATATATATATATATATATATATATATATATATATATATTATTTCTTTTAGCTGGCTTGTTAATTCGTTCCACTTTTTCTTAGAAACTACTTGACCGATCCGATTGAAATTATGCATGGGCATTTGTTATGATAAGCGAACTAAGTAGTATGGCATTCGTTCATTGCACAGTGCTGGCTTAATAGTAATTAGTCGACACAAAACAACAATTACTCTATGGGATGGCATAAAACAATCATTCTTAGTAAGGGGAGATATCTATTGCCCGTTTTTAACGAGTAAAAGTCTACTTTAGCCACATACGTATACGTGTGTGTGTCTGTGTGTGTGTGTGTGTGCGTGCATGTGTGTGTTAAACTTATATTTGACGGTTAAATAAAATAGTTTATTAAAATTCTAATAAGAAATATGAGTCTAATTTTCACCTGATATATTTTTACTAAATGTTGACAATAATTTGCCTCCCTTCGCAATGATGTTCTAAAATCCTTCCACAGCAATAGTAGCATGTTAATTGAACACTTTTTCCCCCAAACAAATGCTTTTTATTTCGAGATTGATAGATCGATAAAATAAGAGAAGTATATAGAATGAGAAAGTAAATTATAAGAAGAGGGCACATCTAAGAAAAAGAGAGGGGGGTGTAAACGCTAGGATGGATGAAATAAGGAGATGCGAAAGTTTGTACGCCACCAGTCAGAAATCGCTTTTAGAAATACGACGAACGATAGTATAAAGCAAAAAAGATTTTTATCAGTTTCATCAGAAAAACTTTGGGACCCGAAAATTAAATACATAAACATTTTTTCGCTTTGTTCTATTTGCTTTTAGTCAGGGAAATCTTCAGCTACGAGTACCGAAGATGTATAGTATTTTGTAAAAAAAAAAATAGAGTACTTTTGGCAATAGATAATGCGTTCATATTGCCGTATCTGCTTCTGTTTGTGATTTAGTGAGTAATGGCCCGTATGGCCACACCACTGAAGATCGAATAAACCTGTTGATTAAACACACACACACACACACACACACACACACACACACACATATATATATATATATATATATATATATATATATATATATAACTAAAAACCTCGGAAAAAGAATAAAAATACCCGTATTCAGGCATTAAAACTAAATTCTTATATATATATATATATATATATATATATATATATATATTATTTTTTTAAATATAATTATAAGTTGTTTTATATATATATATATATGTATATAAAACAACTTATAACTTTTTAGTTATTATACTTTAAGAAAGCTAATTTTTTAGCTCGACAAAGAAGACTACTACCACTAATACTAATACTACTACTGCCCATATATATTACCACCACCACTACTACTACTACTACTACTACTACTACTATCACTTGTTGCATCGCCTACTTCTGCGATGAATAGAGTTATCGGCGGCTACAAGGAAGCTCCGTGTGCCCTATCTTATATTACTCAACTATGTTTAGTGTGTCAGTGTGTTTAAAAATGAGGCTATACAATCATTTCGAACGAACAATAGAGAAGGGCTCTTTGCTAACTTCACCCAGCTGAAAAAAAAGAAACAAACAAAAAACAGACTAAAAGCCACAACACCGAAACATTAAATAAAAATGTTACCAGCTGGTTCGAATATACTAGCCCCTTAATCACTAAGGACTACAAGGACTCGATACCGACGCCTGCAACTCTGATTAATTTACTATTAAAACCGCAACGCTTGACAACATGCAGAACGGAACAATCACAGCGTGGTAGGATTTCCCTTCTTTCAATCGCACTCGTAATGTGTTTATTCGAAACAAGTTTCACACTTTATTAGGATTCACATTTTGAAACGTGATTCATAAAAATTTCAGTTTTTCATTCTTTTTTAATGTAAAATCCGTTTGAATTTGGAAAAAAAGATTACAGTTAATATGAAAGAAAATTACTTTGCACATATACTAATAAAATTATTTTTTTACAGTTTGCATATTTTGAAATCCGTTTTCTCACAAACTATTTCAAAGATTACATTAAAGTTAAGCAAGTGGATTTATAATATCATTGGCGTTTGGCTAAAAAAAGTACATATTTATCAGCTAAATACATTTTCGACTAATCAAATTGTTTTTAAATAATACTTAATATTCGTTGTTATTGATTTTCAAGTGAGTTACACATGCGACCGAATTGATAGTTGGAGAGATTAATCGGTAAACTAGAAAGATAAAGCGTGTGCGTCTGTGTGTGTGCGCGCTTGGGTGTGTGTGCATGTGTGTGTGTATGCGTGTGTGCGTGTAATAAAATCTGGCTGTCAAATTAACAATCTGAGAGCGACAAAAGAAGGATTCAGTTTTAAAGTCGGGGAATATCACATTTATGTCGTGATACAACTGCAACTCATCGATTTGTTAGATTTGAATTTAAGAAAATCCCCGCGTAATCGTAAGAACTAAAGTGAACACACAATACAAGCGGGCTATGTAAATATGCCGCCACTTGTAATAGCGCATATATATATATATATATATATATATATATATATATATATATATATATATATATATCGTAAAATACGCTTAAATATGATATTTTTATTAATGCAGATTTCGTATTTATTATTATATCATATTAGACACAATATATAGTAATGATTTTTAAAGGTAAAAGAAAAATCACTCGTGCGCCGCCACCGAGAATCGAAACCAAAACGTTTAGCTTACGATTTACGTTAATGCCTGACCTATGAAGACATGTTTGCTGCAAATAAAAAAATTAAAACATGAACCAATAGCTATTACGTTATGCATGCATAGTAATAATGCCATTGTTAAACTTTCACCTGCCAAATTCCATTTTTTCTTTAACTTTTAAAGTTTTGCAGAAATTTTTTCGGCTAAACCCAAAATATAATATTTCGCATAGGTTCGAATACCTATATATTAAGTTTCATGTCTGTAAACAAAAGACTCGCAGAGGAATTTGCTAGGAAATTTGTTTTTAACATGTACTTAAATATATATAGAAAGAGGGTTGTGTTTACTCTAACCGTTTGACGAAAATAAAATAGGACGCAAACAAGTATAAATCACGTAGAATATCTGCATGAATATAATTACACGTAATAATTAACTAAAGATGATCATCTCATCAGAAAACCGAAAGAACTAATAGGGAATTAATTAAAATGAATATTTATACGAATATGACAATTAGATAAATAAATAGAAAATAGTGTTTTTGATATGAATATTTACTCCAAAAACACCAAATTTATATATATATATATATATATATATATATATATATATATATATATATAAGCATAAAATAATATTTATGACAATTAAGCTGCATAGAAATGGTCATGCTTTATTCTCGAGAGAAATCATCAGACTTTTGCCGGTACTTTATTTCCTATAAGTATATATATTTCTATTTCTATTGAGCATTAATTATGCATTAATCACTAAAAATATATGTGCATAGTGCATAATATATTATATTACTTTTTAATATTATATGTGTATCCTCATGAAATTATATATATATATATATATATATATATATATATATATATGAGAGAGAGAGAGAGAGAGAGAGAGAGAGAGACTAGCAGTTCCGCCCGTATGTACTGTTCATAACTTTATGTGCACATGTATATATTAAAAAATGTGAATATGTACGGCAATGCCTTTCTATATAATAGGCTTCCTAATCTACCAGAGAGAAAAGTTGGTAGAGACCGCAGCCGTCAAATTTTTAAAACTTTGACCCTAATTTTGACCTCTTAACATTTGTTTTGGGCTCAAATTAAATTAAAATCTACCCATCTTCAAGTAACCTACATCTAAACTTTCAAGTGTTTAAACCCAAAATTGCCTGAGGAGTTTGGTAGAGTCTGCAAAGGTCAACATTTTCAACTTTGACCTCTTGTCAGCCAAATTGTCCCCCCAAATCTGATTACAAAACTTGCCGCATGCCTGAATACCTTTTATGTAAAATTTCAAATGTTTAGACCAAAAATTGGCTTAATAGTTTGCTAGAGACTGCAAAGGTAAAATCTTTTGAACTTTGACTTCTTGAAAGCCAAATTTTCAGCAAAAAACGATTTAAAAGCTTGCTCTTTGTCTGAAAACACTTTATGTAAAATTTCAAATGTTTAGACCAAAAATTGGCTGATTAATTTGGTAGAGACCGCAGAGGTCAATTTTTTATAAACTTTGACCCCTATTATGACACTTAACATTTATTGTTTGGGGCTCAAATCAAGTTATTAAGTTAGATTCATGTCCAAGTAACCTATATATAAATTTTCAAGTGTTTATACCCAAAATTGTCGGAGGAGTTTTGTAGAGTCAAATCGTTGAACTTTGATCCCTTAACAGCCAAATTTCTGGCCGAAAACCGATTAAAAAGATTTTCCCAAATCTCAATACCCCTTATGTCAAGCTCGAGTCTGCAGACAGAAATTGACAGTTATTTGGTACAGAAGTGTACACAGACACACACAGACACACACACATACACTTTTTCATTTTTATAGATATACTAGCAATTCAGCCCGGCGTTGCCCGGGTGTTTGTATGTTGAGTAACAAAAAAAGTGGTAGTAGGAAGGTAGGCTCGAACACGTACCGCGAAGGATGAAAAGAACGGGGAAACCCTGACGTCTTTGCTGTTACGACCACTGCCAAACCGGAAATGACTTATGTTTAAATTAAGGCTAGAAAATTGAAAGGGGAGGATGCCTTTCAAAAATATCGCCGAAAAAAGCGAACCCTCTGTAGAAAAGTGCCCAGTTGAGGGAAGATATTAATGTTTTTAGCCAATTTTTCGATATTTGTCGTCTGGAAGGTCGACTTTAAATCTTCTTGATAAAATTCGTCGACTCTATCGAAAGTTTTAAGCAGATATGAAACACACATACGTTTATAAATTTTTCGATCCAAACTGATGAAAAAGCTTGCCCTATCTCTGAATACATTTATGTAAAATTTCAAATGTTTAGATCAAGTATTGTCTGAGTAATTTGGCAGAGACCGCAGAGGTCAATTTTTTTAAAACTGTGACCCCTATTATGACACTTAACATTTATTGTTTAGATCCATGTCCAAGGAACCTATATCTAAAATTTCAAGTGTATAGACCCAAAATGGGTGGAGGAGTTTTGTAGAGTTCTCAAAATATAAATCGTTGAACTTTAACCTCTTAACAGCCAAATTTTTGGCCGAAAACCGATCACAAAGATTTTCCGAAATCTCAGTACCCTATATATCAAATTTCGAGTCTGTAGACTTAAAATTAACAAAGTTATTGCGTAGGGAAATGTACACACACACACATACACACATAGACACGTTCACTTTTATAGTTAAATATATATATATATGACTACTTCATTTAATCACATAAATTAATATACTGAAGTATAAATTCATGCGTAAACTTTAAGTATTTACTTCAACCAGTGCCCAATACATAGATAGAGCTATGTAGTAAGTTATAAATACATATGGCAATTAAGCTACCCAGGCTTAATTGCCATATATATGTCTGTATATTAGAGTAGGGCTGAGTTCATCACTGTTTATTTCCTCAATAGGTTTTCCAATATTTGCTCGCGCAAATTACCCGTTTGACATGATTTTGTTTCGAGATTGAGTTATGTTTTAAAATAAATTCCACTTTCATTGTTCTTATTCGCCAGGAATTACAATTTTCGCGCAAAGTGATAAATCTCTTCCTAATTCATGTCTATTATTCTTTTCTATTCTCATATTTATACTGTATCTTTCACGTTCACTTCTTTCTTTTTCTCCGTCTTCTTTGTCTTTATTAATAGTGAAAGGTTGCCAGAAAAAAAAATAAAACAGAATAAGATTAATGTAATCCGATTTAGACAATAGTTGGAAAAGAAAAAAAGAAAAGGATATATATGTAACGAACCAAATTGAAGTCATTCTGAATTTTACTTTTTGATTTTATATTTAATTGCTTTTGCAAACTCACTATTTCCTCATTTAAATAATTTAACACGAGGTCATCGAATGATGCCACTGACCACACACACTAACACACACACACGCGCGCACAAATATATATTTTTAAATGTTCACCGTGTTTCCTTGTCGAATAATAATCTTGTGTAAATCCTTATTTACAAAGTTTTAATTTATAATCATATATATATATATATATATATATATATATATATATATATATATATATATATAAGCGAAGCCCACTATAAATTTGTTTGTAAACAAACTTATGGTTTGAGCACTGTAACCTAGGGGCGGGCGTGGATTAATACACACTCGAGGAGAAATATTTATGGCACTGATTCGTGGCCTGATGGTTAGAACTGCCGACTGTCAACTCGACGGGTAGGTTCGATCCACGGCTGGAGAAAGGCGTATGTCAAGCCGCACTGATAAATTATTATACAATGAAACAGTACTGTATGTGGATGATGAATATATATATATATATATATATATATATATATATATATATATATATATATACACTTTTCATTAATACCAACCTTTTTATTCATGAAGCTTGATATTCCTACAGAGCATGTAACAAATAAATGACTAAAGTCTATATTCCAAATTTCAACATGTTGAATATTTTACCGTTTATTCCTTTAAGTTAACATGCACAATAATTGACAGCGCTTGTTTCGTAGCGCAAAATCGTCCATGTAATTAATATGCCAATTATTGAATTTATTTTGCCCTTAATTCATCAGAAGAAAAAGCACTTATCAATTGAAAAAAAAATGCATGTGGACATGATTACAATTACCATGTCCATATAACTTTATTTTCTACTATTTTGAATCCACCCACTACCGAATGAATCCCAGTTGATCACTTCTTTTGCACGTAACTAAGATCCAAGTCAATCCAATCACATCCAGTGTAGTTCACAACATACAAAGCAAAAAATTCAACCACGATCAGTTTATCAAATGAGCCTGCATTCCGCATCGTAAAATTGAGCTTCATAATCATTTTCTGAAAGTCAGTCTGACTAGTTCTATGCCGTTACAAATATTCGAGAAAAATCATCGAAATTTTCGGTGGAATTATTTTGATCATTGGTATCTTGTTATTTTGTAAGTGATCCCATAAGTGTTCTTTTTAATGTATTGAATGACAGTAACGTGTCTCGAGATCAAGTAAATATTATGAATTTTTTCTGGAAACATAGTTGCTACTTGTACTTTAGTGTAGCTTTTTTACAAGTTATCACCTATCAAGGCCTAAAAGGCACTCTAGAATGAAGACTGCAGCGTAGTTATCGGTAAAATTTGATTATTTAAGGGAGTGGTTCAACAATATCTTTTTTCATTAGACTTGAAAATGGATTATGCTGCAGTCAGCTGAAATGCATGTTCGCGCTAAACAGTTCCATAGGCAGGAAGTTCTTGGAAAGAAGCTTTGATCATGAAATTTGCGTTTAGTTATAGGCACAGTGGGGGAAATTGTTGGCAGTGGGTTTAGCTAGTAAGCGAGTGTTTGCTGTGAAGGTTTTACAGGAGGCATAGCTTTGCTCTGTCAAATGCTTGCAATGGAATTTACGGCAGAGTAGAGATAAGCTTTAGAATCTTCACTTTTGTAAATCTGCACTCTATTTTTACATGGTTTGTTGTTTTCTAAATGTTATAAGAAGTCAATCTCAGAATTATTTTATATACAGATGGAACAGATAATATGAAGGTTTTCGACCATAGTTTACTAAGCTAGATAAAGCGGGTGTTTTAACTTTAAAATTGTGTTAAAATTGTTTTTGCCACCAAACCACTTGAAACCAAATATATTTGTAAGCGGCATCTAATTTTGAATAATTAAAATTCACCCAAATCCAAATACGAACACCTAGTTCATTTTTATTGTGTTAGTTTATGCAAGTAATAAACTCACTGCTTTTTCGAAACCAAGAGAAAACAACTGCAAAATTAAAGTTTTGATTTGTAAAGAAATCTTCAATGACTTTTCTTAACTATGAAGTTATATATCACGTTTTTCTTACAATTAAACGGGCCATCTCTTCGAATTACTCAACAATAGGCACAGGTGTATGTTATTCGTATAAAACATTAACAACATATAAGATGTGTTTTTATTCGTACCAGAAAATGACATATTTATTCCTTTATTACGATATGCCGACTTTGGGAAGTATGAGAATGTTCAAAATGTGTTTTTTTACTAGTCAGATATAGTTCGATAATAGGGGGCTATTTTTTATTTATTCTATCGTTGTGGTCTGAGGTGAGAATATTTTTTGCTCAACCCATCCGTATTTGAAATACAAATTGCACTAGATTATGTTAATTAAACTTTGTATATAATTTTATTTATCGCTTTTAACCATCTTTTTAGGATTATAAATTAATTTCCTCATTCTGATTAATGAATGCTGTTCTCAGAATCTAAATTGAATATATCATTTTTAATAGCTTAAAATGTACGATTGAATTGTTTCTGTCTATCATCTAAAATATTGCAAAATTTCGTTATGAGGTAGACACTGAATGTAAGATGCAATTTATCATTTATATTTAATTAACTCAGTAAACATATTGCGAGTAAATCAATATTGAACGCTAGTAGACTTGGACTAATATTTGCATGTCAATCTTAAGAAGCCTGTAAACTGTGATAATCGGAATGTACGACAGCAGTTTTAGTGTTGAAGTTGTATTTGCTAGCCCACTATTTTGGATTTGATATTTTACTCGTCTAAAAAAATCTAATACGATAGCAATATATAGAGGATTTCCTGCTCGAAAACCTGATTGAAACACTAATAGGTTTTGGGTGTTAACAGGCATTTATTTGGAAACGTTTCGTAATAATTTCATAACGTGTAAGTTAACTATTTCATAACGATCAGCAACTTCAGTGCTTTTGCTAGAATGGTGTAGATGACGAATTTGGCTGGATTGTAAAGTTCACATGATATGCTAAATTTATTCTTGTTTATTTTGCTTGCATTTTTTCTGATACCTCTCCTCATGAAAATTGGTGAACCAATTTGCATCAATAGTTTTAAATATGTGAATATTATTCACGTGCATTTCATTAAAGATTGTGCTGAGTGTGGTATGAAAATACATCTGCTAATGACATTTAAGTTTAGAAATTAACAGAAATGGCAATACATAGTTGATATATATATGTATATATATATATATATGTATACATATATGTATGTATGTATGTATGTATGTATGTATGTATGTGCCTCTGTGTGTGTGCATATATATACATATATACACACACACATATATATATATATATATATATATATATATATATATATATGTTGGGGCACGGTATTTGTGAGAGAAATATTATTAAACACAAAAGTGTAGTAATGTGAAAGTCGTGTATTTAATCCTAGTATGGGGAATCACATTTTAATTAAATTTTCTATTGAAGTTAATAAAATATATTTACAACAAATTTGACGAAAAATATCAACGCAAAAGTTGATGTAAAAATTTAATTTCTTAACAGCAAAGTGTTGTTTGTTTTTCAATGTCTTTTCGGTTTATTGTATATTCGAAAAATACAAGATATAAGAGGCAACGGGAACTCGAGTATACTTATTGCAATGGAGAATATGTGTCTAGTTATAACTAAAAGTGCCATTTCATCACCCTGTTGAACTCCGATTTCAGATAATATTATTTTCAAATTTTTAATCGACCTTTAAGCATTTACACTTTTGATTTGTATGCAACACTGTAAAGAATAATACGCAACTAAATAATTGTTTGCTGAGTAAGGGTATCTAATTAGCATATATTTATTAAGTTACGAGCATTTCTAATTCCAAATCATTTTTTTTTTTCATTTTACTATTAGGTTGCTGTTTTTTGGGGTTGAACTTGAAAATAATGCTTCCTTTCATAATAAACTGTATTAATCAAAATAAAACCATTAGAATCGACCCATTTTGCCAACGAGAAACAAGTTTATTTATCCCATTAGCATAGAAATCCGGAGTTTTGGAAGCGATTAAGTCATTAAAGGCCGATTCGGCATCATCTCGATTTTTGAAGCATTTTTCGCGCAGGAAATTATCAAGGTGCTTGAAAAAGTAATAATCGATGGGCGAGAGGTTCGCTCAAGTGCCTCGTAGTCCAATTCATTCAACTTCTGCAGGGTCAGTTGAGCAACATGCAGGCAAGCATTGTCATGAAGGAGAATTGGTCCCTTCATATTGACCAATCTCGGCCACATACGTTGGGGCTTTTGGTGCATTTCGTCAATTTGTCGGCAGTACTTCTCCGCCGTAATCGTTTCGCCCGGATTCAAGAAGTTGTGATGGATGAGACCAGTCGTAGATAATCAAACAGTTTTGGGAATAATTTCGGCTTCAGGAATTATTGTGGAGCTTGTCCGGCATCCAACGACTGTGCCGAACGTCGCCGGTTGTCGTAGAGGATCCCCTTTTCATCACACACGAAAATCCGCTCAAGAAATGGGTCGTTTTTGTTGCGCATAAGGAGCGTAGAAGACACCTCAAAACGACGATTTTGTTTTATTATTGTTCAATTCATGCGGCACACATTGATCAACATTTTTTGACTTCCCTATTTATTTTAACTATGAACGACTGTTTTGATCAACCTCGAGTTCAACAGCTACTTCTCGTATGATTTTGCGAAGATCAGCTTAAAATTTTTCAAATTTTCGTTATCAACCGCAGTCGGCCGGCCGCGACCGTCTTCATCTTCGAGGCTCTGGTCACCATTGCTAAATTTCTTGAACCACTGTTGTGTCACACGTTCGTTAGTGTTTCCTAGGCCAAATGCATCATTGGTATCACGAGCTTTCTCGGAAGCGTTTCGTCCTAGTTTGATATCGAAGAAGAAAATCGTGCGGATTTGAATTTTGTTCATGCTTTCGAAAAGCCTACAGAAATGAATGGAAGAATTGAAAACGGTAATAAATAACACGATTCTATAGCGCCAAAAATGCGCTTCAAAATGATATATAACATGGTTAATGAATGAATTAATTCAGAAATAACATATAACAGTAGCAGATGTGAGAAAACGATATTGTTTTTGTCCCAACCTAATATCTATTATATATAATTTCGTTTTTGTACCAACCTAATATATATTATATATAATTTCGTTTTTGTAACAACCCAATATATATTATATATAATTTCGTTTTTGTGCCAACCTAATATATATTATGTATAATTCCGTTTTTGTACCAATCAAATATATATTATATATAATTTCGTTTTTGTACCAATCAAATATATATTATATATAATTTCGTTTTTGTACCAACCTAATATATATTATATATAATTTCGTTTTTGTACCAACCTAATATATATTATACGTAATTTCGTTTTTGTACCAACCTAATATATATTATATATAATTTCGTTTTTGTACCAACCTAATATATATTATATATAATTTCGTTTTTGTACCAACCTAATATATATTATACATAATTTCGTGTTTGTACCAACCTAATATATATTATATATAATTTCGTTTTTTTACCAACCTAATATATATTATATATAATTTCGTTTTTGTACCAACCTAATATATATTATACATAATTTCGTTTTTGTACCAACCTAATATATATTATACATAATTTTGTTTTTGTACCAACCTAATATATATTATATATAATTTCGTTTTTGTACCAACCTAATATATATTATATATAATTTCGTTTTTTTACCAACCTAATATATATTATATATAATTTCGTGTTTGTACCAACCTAATATATATTATATATAATTTCGTTTTTGTACCAATCAAATATATATTATATATAATTTCGTTTTTGTACCAATCAAATATATATTATATATAATTTCGTTTTTGTACCAACCTAATATATATTATACGTAATTTCGTTTTTGTACCAACCTAATATATATTATACATAATTTCGTTTTTGTACCAACCTAATATATATTATGCATAATTTCGTTTTTGTACCAACCTAATATATATTATATATAAGTTCGTTTTTGTACCAACCTAATATATATTATATATAATTTCGTTTTTGTACCAATCAAATATATATTATATATAATTTCGTTTTTGTACCAACCTAATATATATTATATATAATTTCGTTTTTGTACCAACCTAATATATATTATACGTAATTTCGTTTTTGTACCAACCTAATATATATTATATATAATTTCGTTTTTTTACCAACCTAATATATATTATATATAATTTCGTTTTTGTACCAACCTAATATATATTATATATAATTTCGTTTTTGTACCAACCTAATATATATTATACGTAATTTCGTTTTTGTACCAACCTAATATATATTATATATAATTTCGTTTTTTTACCAACCTAATATATATTATATATAATTTCGTTTTTGTACCAACCTAATATATATTATATATAATTTCGTTTTTGTACCAACCTAATATATATTATACGTAATTTCGTTTTTGTACCAACCTAATATATATTATATATAATTTCGTTTTTTTACCAACCTAATATATATTATACGTAATTTCGTTTTTGTACCAACCTAATATATATTATATATAATTTCGTTTTTTTACCAACCTAATATATATTATATATAATTTCGTTTTTTGTACCAACCTAATATATATTATATATAATTTCGTTTTTGTACCAACCTAATATATATTATACATAATTTCGTTTTTGTACCAACCTAATATATATTATACGTAATTTCGTTTTTGTACCAACCTAATATATATTATACATAATTTCGTTTTTGTACCAACCTAATATATATTATACGTAATTTCGTTTTTGTACCAACCTAATATATATTATATATAATTTCGTTTTTGTACCAACCTAATATATATTATATATAATTTCGTTTTTGTACCAACCTAATATATATTATATATAATTTTGTTTTTGTACCAACCTAATATATATTATATATAATTTCGTTTTTGTACCAACCTAATATATATTATATATAATTTCGTTTTTGTACCAACCTAATATATATTATACATAATTTTCTTTTTGTACCAACCTAATATATATTATACGTAATTTCGTTTTTGTACTAACCTAATATATATTATATATAATTTCGTGGGCAAATATTAAATGAAAGCTAAACTCTAAATTACGTAATTTATATCATATATATATGATTTTCCTGGGAAGAGAATAAAAGTTACCCCGAATCTATAAGTGCCATACGATCCTGAGGAAGCTAGATTGGGTAAACCTCCTTTAAAACTTCAAATATATTAATGTTAATGATACTGGTATAACATGAATAAAATTCCCCGAGAAAAAAATTTTTTTTCTGAATTTCGACGTCCCCCTTAACCTCTAAATGACATATGAAAAAAAAAGATGAAAATGAAGAATATACTTTTCATTTTCTATTACAATTACGAAGACATTTTTCGATTTTTTTATGAGAAAATGTAAATGTAAAATTATTGTGTTGAGTACGTAACACCTCATCTGTATGTCTTTTTGTCAACTTGTCTGCTTCTTTCTCTCTATCTTTATCACTTTCTGTATACACAGACCTCTCTCTACCCCTCCATATAATATTTTGCTTGCAGAAACTCACCTATCAAAGCCCAAATTACTGTAAATTTGCAAGAACAGATGTCACATACTTTTTTATGCCTAAGCTATTATACACCATCTTATTTAACTTTACAACGCCTTCAAAGACACATTTATCCGTTAAAATAAAACTTTACTTCCTAGGAGAAACGTCATTAAGATCACCTACATCATTAGAGGAAGTAGTTTGTATTTTTCCCTTTAATTTAAATGTCCTCTCATCGCTCCAAGTTATAGCCAAGAAGAGGTATTCACATTATTACTATATTGGTCTGACACCCTTCGTAATTGGACCATAAACTCATATACTTACCATTAACTTTCCTTTCAACATTTATAAAAAAACAATCTCTCCTTTTCAAAAATCCCTTATTCCTAATTGGCTGAGACCTGACAAGCCAATAGTTTCGGTTTACAATCATATACATAAACGAACACGGTCAAGTTTTACACATATGGCTGCTCCCTCTTAATGATGCAATCGTTAAACAATACATTACCACAATTTTCTTTAAAAACTACGCAACTATCAATTACTTATACCAATATATTCAGAAGTATTTCTTATATTATTAACAAAACAATTAGAATCTTTTATGATTTGTAACTATGTAAAGCTTCTTTCAATTTTTATTCTAGACAGGAGAAATCGAGTTTGTTTTTGCCCCATTGAAAGTGAAATCGAATCTATCAAATCGCATTATTTTGTCAAGAATGAATTGGGTAATTAGGATTAACAGCGTATTAAACATTATTGTCATTATGCACTTATGATACCGTGACGAAATTAATAACGTTACTATTTAGTAAGCCATAATTAACATAGAGCGGTCAGGGTTCTTTCTGGTCTTACACGTAACAATTTAATTAACAAACTAAAATATATCGTAAAACTTGATTTTGGAAGACATAGCGTGGTGGTAATATAAGTGCATGCGCACAGTTATTTGAAAATAAATATTGTTGGGGAATTAATTAAAAAACATAAGTCATTTCAGTTTAACTATACATTTGTGTCCTATTTGCGATCTAAAAAGAATAATACCGAATCAAGCGATGTACGCCTTTAAAATACACTTACATACCACTTTTGGTTAAGGGAGTACTTGTTTACCATTACTGATCAAACAATGATTGCTAATTTACTTAGAATCCATGGTTACGCGTATTTTAAATGCTTATAACTAAAATTAAATGTGTTGTTTTCATTTTTAAACGCTAATATCCTACAACGCAAAGTAAATTATTTTTGCTATATTTTCGCAAATTTTCTTTTCCTTTATATATGTATATTGAAACGGTTTGTGCGTATTTTGTCGTTTGACGATTTGATTATTACAAAAGCTATTTTTAAATTGATAACATGTTTTTAACACACGCTTCTTTTATTGTTGATTTCATATTATAAATGTTTTTTTTACTTTTCAAGGCAAAAATTATGTTTCCTAAAGACCCTCCTGACCAGCAATATATATTCATGCGGTCAAGGCCGAGTGAATACAGATAGTAACTTCAAAAGATAAATCATAGATATTGTTGTTATATATGCGCGTGCGTAAATGAATAAAAACCAGGTTGCATAAAGTACACACACACACATATATATATATATATATATATATATATATATATATATATATGAACAAATGATTAATAAAACATGTTAAAAGACATCTTGAAAAAGAGTTAAAAACATATTTAATTTTAAAAAAGGAAACACAAGATAAGTGGATAGTCCTTAATCCGCGGAGTTTCGAAGAAATACTCTCCTTCTCATCAGAGGGCAGGAATTAGCAAAATGCAGGATCGGATTTTGCATATAAAAGTATTTAATGAAACTACAAGTAAGTCACAGACATTACTTGGTTAAAAAAAGGTGAGGTAAGGGGAACAGGAGGAAAAGAAAAATGATAAAAAGATTTCACATGAATGGACAGTCCGGTGAAGGGTAAAAATCCAAAAATGGTAAAATCCAAAACGGTCGAATTTTAAATTTCAATCCAATGGGTAAATTCCAAATGGTCAAAAATAATCCAAAAGACAGAGTTCCTTGGAAAAAAGCGCAAATGGAATGAATTCAAAATCATTAAAAGAAAAGTACTGGATAGAATATTTAAAAACACGTCCGTCAAGGCTGGATGAATAAAAAAAATTAAGGTTTAAAAAAAAAACACCCGAAAAGCGGTGAAGATTTAAATTTGAAAAGCAAGGTCAAACTGACCCAGACAAGAAGCGTGAAAGTTAGCGTTAATAATTAGGTCAGCTTTGATATGCACGTGAAAGTCCTAGAATTAAATTAAGAAAACTGATCAGAAAAAAGTTTATGAAATGGGGCGTCTATTATATATATATATATATATATATATATATATATATATATATATATATATATATATATATATATATAAAGAATGAAAGTAAATAAATAAAAAAATAGAAAATTATATATATACACACACATACACACACATATATATATATATACATATACATACATACATACAGAAACACAAATGCACACATACATGTATATACATACACACACGCGTATAAATATATATGTATACATATACAATAACACACACACACACATATATACAAATACACACGCATGCATAAATATATACATATATCCAAAAACATATACAAGTTAAACAATATATACTTATACCATAAAACGGAGACAGCAGATTGAAAAAAATGATGGGAAAAGATATATATTTGAAGGGTTAAATTAATAGCTACGTGATTTTAAATTTACAATATTTAACCTTGGACATATGTTTGCAATAGGAGATTAGTTCGTTTTTAGAGTTTATTATATTACTACTTTGAGGGGAGGTTATAATAATTTATTTTTATATAATCTTACCTTCTAAGAGTTTTATATTTTTAATTTTATTTGCTTTTTCTTTATTTCTTTGGCCGGTTTTCAATCTGCTGTCTCCGTTTTATGGTATAAGTATACCTATTAATAAAATATATACATCAACCTACTCATTTTTATTCTATGTTTCTGTTTACTTATATTTTACTATATGCATTTACATGCACATTTATTTGCCTTATTCCGGAGTTTGTAGATGCCGGCCTATCCCTCCCCTTATTTTGTATGTAAGTATGTATGTTTTTGTTTAACTTGTATATGTTTTTGGATGTGTGTATATATTTATGCATGCGTGTGTGTTTGTATATATATATATGTGTGTGTTATTGTATATGTATACATATATGTATATATATTTATATGCGTGTGTGTATGTATATACATGTATGTGTGCATTTGTGTGTCTGTATGTATGTATGTATATGTATATATATATATGTGTGTATGTGTGTGTGACCTTTAAACGTGTGCCTACACGCCCTTGACCCCTGATCGCTGCCCAGTTATGATCTGCACCCTGGTCGGTACAGTTATGATATGTCGACTGGGCAACCAGGTTTGCCAACCGTTAGTACGTCGCGTCACCCAGTGAGTTCTTTGTTAAGGCGTTGGGGCTTCTTTTCGGATGCTCGGTCCTCAAGGCCTGTTCTCCGTGGATCGTCTAGTTATTCTGGGTGTTCGTTGACGGATACGGTGTCACAAATGGCAAATAAAGGATGTACATATATACGGATCAACGCACATCAGCAACAAAACTCCGGAGGTTAGTTAATATATATATTTCGGAAATTCATAAAAGAAGTATTTACAGCATATACATATAGTTGACAATTAATTCAAGCAAGCAGTTAGTTCTACAACTGAGCTTCTGTTGTTGAAATACCTGGTCGGTATCGCGGACTTTGCGTAATTCTCGTTAAGTAATCGACAGTTATAAGCGTTGAGTTATCAGGTAACAAGCGAGGGGGGGGAGAGAGAGAGAGAGAGGTGATTCTGCCGAGACTCTGATTCCGGACTCTCTCTTCTTCTTTTCTTACTCTTACTCTTTTCCTGTTCTGATTTAATCTCTGATTTTTTATTTCTTTTATAATACAATTATGGGATGATGACGACACCCATGTTCGTAATCGACCAATCAAATTGCTTGATTATAATTCGACGGGGCCTTTTCTCATTGGTTGATTATACTTCGACAGGGCCCTTTTTCATTGGTCCATTTCCAAAATTGGATTGACTCCTCCCTTAATTAACGCCCAACTTACACGTTGTATTAATTAACTCCTCCCTGGCTTACTAATGGAATTTCCCCGTATCCAGGAAAATTATTTTTCCTTTGACTTAAAGCAAATCACGCGATTTTATTTGTTTTAAAATTATCTATTGATCTCACCTTTCGCTTTGATAATTCAAAGGGATTTTAGTTTATCTTTGAATTAAGTTCTGGTTGTCGGCCATTTTATTATATCAGACATTTTGTTTACGTCAAAAGACCAAGAATGCATTTGTCGCTTTGAACTTATCGGACAACACATTTTCTCATCCGAGCAAACATATTTCATAACTTTCGTTCGACCTGATTCACCATATGACAATTCTCGATACGTTATTTTATTGTTTTGAAATTTCGGACAATTCATTTTTTCTCTTCTTTGTTCTAAACATAATGCCGAGTCACTGCGTGTGTTTCTCTTAGATCAAAAACAACCCGACTTTTCAACTTGTCAAATTCACAGGTCAACTTTGGCTCATAGTTTTGCCAATTGCGGGTGTGAAATCCCCACCCCTCCGGCTACTGTACCACTATGATTCTGGCCATCGTAGATCAAAATATGTTATGCATTCTTTTTCGCTTTTGAAGTCTAGAATGTGATTTATCCTCTCACTACAAAGGCACTCTTGCCGCCGCCATTTCAACAACAGACTTAACTCAGAATTTATTCACAAATAAAAATTAATAATTTTTATTCCTTCAACCCGGTCATCGTCCGGGAACAAAAAATTACTTTTAACTAAAAGAAACGTCACATCAACTCTACAGGTCTGATGTGGCCTCTCTTTAGTGTTACATGTGTATATATATAATTTTCTATTTTTTTATTTATTTACTTTCATTCTTTTTTTTATTTTTTTTAATATATAATAGACGCCCCATTTCATAAACTTGGCCATTTATTTGTTCTCGTCAGTTTTATTAATTTAATTCTGGGACTTTCACGTGCATATCAAAGCTGACCTAATTATTAACGTTAATTTTCGCGCTTCTTGTCTGAGTCAGTTTGACCTTGCTTTTCAAGTTTAAATCTTCACCGCTTTTCGGGTGTTTTTTTTTTTAAACCTTAATTTTTTTTATTCATCCAGCCTTGACGGACGTGTTTTTAAATATTCTATCCAGTACTTTTCTTTTAATGATTTTGAATTCATTCCATTTGCACTTCTTTCCAAGGAACTCTGCCTTTTGGATTATTTTTGACCATTTGGAATTTACCCATTGGATTGAAATTTAAAATTCGACCGTTTTGGATTTTACCATTTTTGGATTTTTACCCTTCACCGGACTATCCATTCATGTGAAATCTTTTTATCATTTTTCTTTTGCCTCCTGTTCCCCTTACCTCACCCTTTTTTTAACCAAGTAAGATCTGTGACTTACTTTTAGTTTCATTAAATACTTTTATATGCAAAATCCGATCCTGCATTTTGCTAATTCCTGCCCTCTGATGAGAAGGAGAGTATTTCTTCGAAATTCCGCGGATTAAGGACTATCCACTTATCTTGTGTTTCCTTTTTTAAAATTAAATATGTTTTTAACTCTTTTTCAAGATGTCTTTTAACATGTTTTATTAATCATTTGTTCATATTATAAGCTCTATTTACTTTTCGGTTTTATTGAGCTTTTACATCTGGCTGAGTTTATTTTACTTGTTAATATTAACTCTTTAATATTTATAATATATTTTAAGTTTACCGTTTTGATTACCTTGGTAAACTTATTGTAATTTTATATATATATATATATATATATATATATATATATATATATATATATATATATCGATAGATGTGGACGAAAGCCTGGTAAAAACGGACAACTCATTATAGGCTGAGTTCGGTAGATAAATACTCATCTACTTTCAATGTGTCTTCGGGCCAAGTATCTGTTTTTAGATGCTGCCCTTCAATTCCTTGTGCTCTCTCATATGTGTTTAAAATAGTGTGGATTTAATATTTTGACCTTTCTACTTTTTTGTTTGCATTTCACGTTTTGCTGTTTACATTATCTGGACAGTGACGGCACACGTCTATCGTCTTCTGCTGGTGTGTCATTATATTCTTTATCTTTTAACCGCTAGGCGGATTTCTATCTTCATAGTTACTCATTCTAAAATAATCTTTTTCCACAACATGCAAGTTTCACATTTTTACTAAACCTAAAGCATCCACTATACAAACGAGCATAGCTATATACAAAGCTCTTTACTGTTTAATTTCTTCCCGCTTAACGGGCAATATGGGATGCAATGTTGTTTATAGAAACTGGCGTCTTAAAGTCATCAGTTCACTTTTCCAATAGTTATCTTTTAAATTGGCTTGCAAAATGATTCAGTTTATCTTATTCTATGTAATAAGCTATGCAGGGGAAACCAGCCTGCTTGTATAAAATACGTATTTACATCATCAGAATTTGTATTTACCGATAATTTCCCATCTGTGCAATTACACACTGGGGACAAAGGTTCAATTATATGAAAATAATAGTTGAAAATTAACATAAATGTTTATATTTGCATATGTGTATAGTTGTCATTCGCAGAAAGTGTTACTGAATATTGATATTTGTCCATTTATCATCGTATTAACATTCTTATATGGCTACAAATTCTGGCAATAGCTTTTTACCGATGTTACAAAAGAAATGTGTTTAGTAAACGTGACTGCTGTTACTTGGATTTTTCTTACTTAATTTTCTATTCATCTTCGAAAACAAACCGCCTTTGCTTACTCCCTCATCCTCTTCCCACAAGTTGGTATAGTTTAAAATGTGTTTTAATTGATACGCGTCATAGTTTAAAATGCGTTTTAATTGATACGCGTCATAGTTTAAAATGCGTTTTAATTGATACGCGTCATAGTTTAAAATGCGTTTTAATTGATACGCGTCATAGTTTAAAATGCGTTTTAATTGATACGCGTCATAGTTTAAAATGCGTTTTAATTGATACGCATCATAGTTTAAAATGCGTTTTAATTGATACGGGTCATAGTTTAAAATGCGTTTTAATTGATACGCGTCATAGTTTAAAATGCATTTTAATTGATACGCGTCATAGTTTTCGATATGTACGCTACCTTTATCCCACAGAAGAGACGTTGTGAGCCTGTATCTGTTCTATTGTTATTTTCATGGTAGGTGCTCGTCTGGTCTCTAATCTATTGTTCCCCATTGCGTAACTTTCACGAAAAACACTCGCTTAACTGAAACCACTGTCGATAATTTCCCCCACTCTTTTTATATGTGCCTGACCCTAAACGTGGATTCCATGAACAAAGCTTCTTTTGTAGAACTCTACAATAAGGTCGTCTCGAAGTCCAATGCGAACAAGTTCTTGATGAGCCGTCTCCTTAAATAATCCAATCTACAACATTTCCACTACTAACGATTACTACTCTATTGTCGCATTATCCCTTATCCTTCAGTCGCTTCCGGTCTTGATAAGAGGTGATGCCGTTGTAAAAAGGCTCCATTTTAAAAACGTCTCCACACTTTAATCTCAACCTTTCTTATAATAATCTATAATGAGCTCGGAAATTTTGGTGTGGATATGGTAGCGTATGAGTGCCTGTTCGACTAATTTGTGTGGGATCGAACCATATGCGTTTTTAAGGTCTAACCATATTGCTGCTATGCTGCCTCTGTTTCTTTTTGTGTCTCTTAATAGCTGTGAAATAACGCCTGTGTGTTCAATGCAACCTGGTATTCCTTGAACACCTCCTTTCTGTACAGACGTATCAATATAGCCATTATTTGTTAAAAAGGTTGATAAACGTTGATTCAGAATACTAAAGAACATTTTTTCCTTCAACGTTCAACAGGAAGATGCACCTAAATTGACTAATGGTACTTGCCCCTTCTTCTTTGGGTATCCATATTCCCTTAGCATACCGCCATTGTTCTGCTATCCGTCCCCGTCTCCAAAAAATGTTTAGCAGGGGGTTATCTTCAAGTGCTTGATCACTATGAGGATCACTTAGCATGTTTCCAAGATATGCATTTATTTCTTCGTTGTTACTTTCCAGTTTCCCGCTGCGTTTTTCGCCCAATATTTTTTTGTAAAGCCATATGGGTAAGACAGAAAATTTGCTCACTTCCGTGCCCTGTCTTTCCTTCTTTTCCTGTGCCATTCAGCTCTGCGTACGGACTTTAACCTACCTCTAATTATTTCTCAGGGTTCTTGAAGTGGTTCTTTCTCATTCGGAAGAGCAGATTTGTAGGACTTTTTAAGAGTTCTTTACTCTGACCTTAATTCTTTCATTTTTTTTTCTCTCTACGGTTTTCTTTCATGACTTTAGCGCTTCTTTCCCTGTACCCGAATCGTTCCGCACCGTATGTGAAGATGATCTTAGTCATTGCTTGGAGACGCCTGTCTGCTGGTCCTTTACTGACGGCGTTCAAAATATTACTGATGTCCATGTCAAAACCCTGCCAAACCTAAACCTCTACAGCAGCGTGCCATTTTATTTTATTTTGAAACGTCAAGAGAGCATCGTTTCCCTCTTGGAGAGACTGGGCACTATGGTGAGCTTCCGGGCCCTGCTCCTCCTCCATTTGACCAGGAGAATTTCCTGTGCGTTGCGTTGGAGTGGTACTCCCTCGACTCGTAATACCAGTCGCATCAGGAGAAAGAAAAATATTTGGTTTAATCCTCCATTTAGTTCAAATGTCAAAACTAATATACCTAAGGAATTCTTCAACATTGTGCAAAACTCTTTCAAATACCCACACAGATAAAGTTCTTGTTTCAATAAAAACTCAATCAGGATTTGTTATTCAACAATGCCCAATTTAGCACAAAGAATCTTAACTTCTAAAACAAAAAAATTAAATCAGCCCAAAAAATTCCTTTCCAATACTAACTATAATTGTAATAACACACATATTTGCCTACTAAATAATGATTGCATCCATAGATATGTTATATATCCATGTACAATTACTAAGCTCCCACGCAATCCTTCCATAACAGCCACTAATATTTCGTCTTCAACTTATCCTTCTTTCCCTCCTTCATCTGATATAGTTACTAATTCAATGTGCCACTCGAGCAGCCCCTCTATTTTGGTTTGGATTATATATGTAGACTGATTCATTGTTATTGATGGCGGCAGATCTTGTTATTTGAACTGGTTTCTTACGAGTCATATTGTGTGTGATGACAGATTTAAGGCGACCTGCAGGAGGAGCATAATGGTTGTATTTCATCTTTTCCTTGTGTCCTGAGTTCCTTAAGGCTTTGTTGAAGAAAATAGCATTTTAATTAAAAAAAAAATTTATCAGCAGAAAGAGCAGACATTCTTCTAGAGACGGATGGTACTATGGATTTTATAATTAAGTTGGGGTGGTTAGAAGATTTACGGACGTATAAAAGCGTAAGTTTGGGTTTATGATAGGGGCTACGAGTTTAAGTGTTAAGATTAAGTGTAACATCTAGAAAATTTGAAGTTTTTGTTTGGTTCGATAATTATAGAAAGGGCAAAATTATTAAAGAAATTATGTAACTTTTTAATTGCTTTGTTGTACTCTCTTGGCCTGGCTGTTAAAGTAAAAAGGGCATCATCTCTGTAAAGGCCCCCTTGGATATGCTTAAAGTGGTATTTAAGTTTTTCAGTAAGAAGAGTCCAACTAAATCGATAATTTTTCAGAGTCAGGATACCCTCCAAGATGTCAACATATTCAGGGGTGTCCTTTCTAGTTCAAAACTTATTGTTAAAGTATTTTATATGTAGGATAGTACAGTTTATAATAATTTGTTGTCTTATCAGCAGGGACAAATATATGTTTATTCATTTATACTTTATATATATATATATATATTATATATATATATAAATCATACTCATATACCAATCACACTCATATATATATATATCAATATATATAAAAACGAAACACATATATATATCACTCACACTCATATATATATATATATATCACACTACTACCTATATACATATATTAATATATATATGTATATATATATTTATATATATACATATATTTATATATATATATATATATATATATTTATATATTTAGAGAAGATTTTCTGTAGAAGTTAACCTAGATGCCAGATTTTTTCAGGAGATATTAACCTAAATAACCAATAAATATTAACTACCCATGCGGGGTCGCAGAAATACCTGGATTAGGACCCAGGCGCGGAGAGAACCCCCTCAGAGCTGATGGACCCGTAGGTCTTCCCAGGTCATCCGTCTAGGAGAAGGAAAACTCTGAAACTAAACCTAGGGGAGGGATGCCTCTTCAGTCCTGGACGACAACCTTCCTAGAGCTGGTGACTCAAACAAATCACCGGTTGGCAAACCTAAACTGCTTAAGGAGGAGATAGGCTCTGTCTATCGCCCGGCTTTCATACTCCTTCTTTGCCTATTGGCCAGGCTTAGAGGTACTATCACAGGGACTCGGCTGAAGCACCCAGTGGTTGACCTTGTTTCCTGACTAGGGCAATGAACGCCGCTTCTCCCCACTCCCGCAACATCCCATACCCCTAAACTGGACACAGTGGTGTGCTTCAGTGCCATATAGGTGCAGTTGGACTGGGCTGGCTTTGCCTAACGGATTGAGGGTACCGGATTGACAGTTCCTGGCTGCTGTTTCGGACTGATAGTACAGGAGCCCTAACTCTTTGGTAGCGCTTAGAGCGGCTGCTCCATCAACAATTGTAAAATATCGGGATGTTTATAGTGCCATGTCGCGCATGGAAAGGGACCCTGCACTCATTCCCGGTGGGTTTTCCTGAGGCCACAATCCTGTGGGTGAGGACAGCTGATAGTCTACTTGTATTGCATGTCTGGTATTCTGCACAACTACTTGTCCAGCACCCCCTCACTCACTCACCCTAACTGAAACTTTTAAATGAAATAAAATGAAATGACAGCTCAAGCAAAAGTTACGTTTAAACCAGGACCAAACTCAAAGAAAACCAACCTGCCTCCTCCCTTGAGGCTTGCATTTTCTAATATCCGCGGGCTTAGAACTAACTTAGATGATCTTGAGTCATTTCTCCTTGTAAACACCCCGGATATCTTAGCATTAAGTGAAACTAACCTTCACTCCTCCATTCCCTCTAACCATTTTAACATGCCTGGTTATCTTCCACTTTACCGTAAGGACTCGGACAGACATATGCATGGACTTGGAGTCTATATTCGTAACACCCTCCCCCTGACTAGAGAAATAAAACTAGAATCAGAGGACCAGGCCTTTATGTGCTTCAGACTAAATATGCAGCACAATATTAGCTACTTGTATTTTCTCTACCGCTCTCCCTCAAACCAAGACTGTACCCTAATAAATAAAGTCTCAGACAGCATAGATATAGCACTCTCCCTCGATACTAGCGCATAAATGCATGTATTTGGTGACTTCAATGTCCACCACAGTAACTGGCTAGGATTCTCTAATCACACAGACGTAGCTGGTAGCGCAACACATAGCTTCTCTATATCCCATTCCCTATCTCAGTTGGTTACATTTCCGGCACGTTTCCAAGACCAGCAAGATCAACATGCCTCACTTCTAGATCTCTTTCTGACAACGGTTCCCAATGACTGTACAACAAATGCCCACAGCCCACTCGGGAATGCTGATCACGCTGTGATAATGGTAGAAATCAGCCTAAATTCTCGCCCTAAAACTGAAGACCCACTACTCAAAACAACGAGGTATTACAAAAAGGCTGATTGGGAAGCCATCAGGGAGCTCATCAAAGATGCCCCATGGCAAAATATCTTTACTCTTCCAGCGGAACAGTGTGCAAATGAGACCACTGAATGGTTCAAAACTGCTATTGAAGCACATGTTCCCGCACGGAAATTCTATAGAAAGCCCCACTCCCCCCATGGTTTACTTCTGCTTGTGCAGCTGCCATATATCAAAGGCAGCATGCGTTCCGCAGATTCAACCGACATAAGTCCAGCTCAAATAAACAGAAGTTTATAGAAGCTAGAAATAATTGTAAGAGAGTGATAGAGACAGCTAAGACAGATTACTCTGAAACCACCAGAAAACGCATTGAAGCACAGAAATTAGGAACCCGGGATTTTTGGAAAATCTACAACAGCGTAGTAAATAATGGACAGTCAACTATTCCCTCACTATCAAACGATCATGAGGTTGCTGGCACGGCAACTGACAAGGCTAATCTGCTTGCCAGTCGGTTTGCCTCAAACTCCACACTGAACTCGGTACACCACTCACTCCCTGAGTTTCCTCTGCGAACAGACGCCTCACTAGACGATTTGAAAATCACCCCTTCTCAGGTACATGCTATTATAAAAAACCTAGACACCTCAAAAGCGTGTGGACCAGATCTCATCCCGGCTGTGCTATTAAAAAAATGCTCTGCCGAGGTTGCTCCAGTTCTCTCTAAACTTTACAATAAATGCCTTAACGAATCTTGTTTTCCC
This sequence comes from Euprymna scolopes, assembly GCF_053919585.1. NCBI lineage: Eukaryota > Metazoa > Mollusca > Cephalopoda > Sepiida > Sepiolidae > Euprymna > Euprymna scolopes. Next base: position 63,879,104 of record NC_136509.1, read on the forward strand.
GACTGCTGGAAAACCGCCTCTGTGGTACCAGTCTTCAAGAATTCTGGTGAAAGAACTGACCCACTAAATTATCGCCCCATTAGCCTCCTCCCGCTTTTCGCCAAAATATTTGAGTCCTTAGTTAATCAAGCCCTAGTCCAGCACCTAACAGCTGCTAAACTCCTGACTGACAAACAATATGGATTCAGGCAAGCCCTTTCAACAGCAGATATCTTAACTGTAGTTTCTGAACGTATATACTGTTCATTGGATAAAACAGGGGAGGGTAGAGCGGCGGCCCTCGATATATCTAAGGCTTTTGACAGGGTATGGCACGATGGTCTTCTAAGGAAAATTAGATCATATGGAATCACTGGAAGAATTCATAATGTAATTAAATCCTTCTTAAGTAATAGAAAAATCAAAGTTGTCCTCGACGGTCATACATACAAACAATACGACATAAATGCGGGAGTACCTCAGGGGTCTATCCTTGGACCTCTATTATTCCTGATATTCACAAACGACCTCCCTGATAAAATTGTTTCGGAGATGGGTATATTTGCCGATGACACCACTCTCTATAACAGATATGAGGGGAAAACAAATGAACACATATCCAAGGAAATGGCAGAAACACTAGAGGATGACCTCCAATCCGTAGTGGAATAGGGACAAATATGGTTGGTCACATTCAATGCTGCTAAGACTAAGCTTGTTTCCTTCAATAACTACAAGAAACCTTCTCTACCACCAATAGCAATGGCCAAGAACACATTACCTGAAAGTACTTCTTTTAATCTCCTCGGCCTAACGTTTACAGGGAATATGAACTGGAATAGATACACTGAGAGCATTGCCAAGGCTGCTGCAAGGAAGGTTGGCTTCCTCTACCGTGCTAGAAAACTACTTACGCCTGACAGTATCCTATACCTCTATAAGGCAACCATTCACCCATGTATGGAGTACTGTTGTCACATTTGGGCTGGTGCATCTGCTTCTTGTCTCCCGGACAGGGTTCAAAAGAGAGTCGCCAACCTGATAGGTCATGAACCGTCATCTAGGCTTCAGCCTCTGTCCCATCGGCGAGATGTTGCATCCCTCTGCCTGTTCTACAAATACTTCAATGATGAATGCTCTGACGAACTGCAAACACTTGTACCTCCCCGACGTAACTACCCCCGACAAACCCGATAAGCTACTAAGTCTCATCCCTTTACAGTAGAGATCCTTAGGTGCAAGAAAGCCTTTTACTCCAATAGTTTCTTCCCCAGAACTGCGGGTCTTTGGAACTCCCTTCCGGGATTCTGCTTTCCCAACTGCAATGATATGCAGAAGTTCAAGTGTAATGTTAACAAACATCTTTCAACTCATCTCCCTTCATAATGACCCCGCTAATTAAGTCCCTGATAGTAGCCCCCTGCTTCAAAGTGGCACTGTGTCTTGTTTGGGGTGAAAATTGAATAAAATATATATATATAACATATATATATATATATATATATATATATCAATAACACGCGTCATATATACACCAATCACGCTCATATATATATCTATCAATCACACTCATATAAATATAAAACACACTGATTAATAAATATACACACACACATATATATATATATATATATATATATGTATATGTATGTATCAACCACGCTCATATATAATTGGGATATATATATACAGTGATGATCATATTTATTGGCACGGTAAAATAAAAGTTAAATTTTGTCTAATAAATTCTAAAAAAGGGATTAAATTAAAGAAAATAACAAAGTATATTATGTATTTTTCCGATGCAGCAATCGGATTTTAGAAAAAATAAATAACAAAGGAACAACAAACATAATTGCAAAAAACCCTTGTTCAAAATTATTGGCACGGCTTTGTTTTTCTTTTAGTATCAGTATAATATCAATCAATTTCCGGTTTACGTGCTTTCTGAACTTTTTTATAGCCATATTATGCTTGTTTAACGCTAATTCAGTGAATAATTTTTTTCAGATAATTTTTAGATAGCGATTTATTTAAACTATTATAAGTGACTAAATTATAATTTTCAATCGCCATGGTTAAAACTAAGGAACACAGCGAAGACGTCAGGAAGCTTGTTGTAGCATGCCATACCAATGGGGAGGGCTATGATAAGATTTCAAAGAAGCTAAACCTTCCCAAATCCACTGTTAGAGCCATAATAAACAAGTTCAAATCGCAAGGCCACGTTATGAGTTTAGAGGGTGGAGGGAGAAAAAGGATTCTTTCCCCAAGAGATGAACGGAAAATTGTTCGACAAGTAAAACAAAACCCAAGAATCTCTGTTGGGGAGATTGTTGATGAACAGAGCACCTCTTGAGTGAATGTATCTCGACATACAGTTGGTAGAGTTTTGAAGAGAGCTGGTTTAAAAGCATGTCGTCCGAGAAAGACTCCCTTATTGAAGCCTATGCACCTGAAAGCAAGGCTAGCCTTTGCAAAACGTCATATTGATAAAGATGTTGCATTCTGGAAACGTGTTCTATGGACTGACGAAACGAAAATAGAGTTATTTGGCCATAATAAAGTGTCTTATATTTACAGAAAATCTGGCGAAGCTTTCCTGCCTAAGAACACCATACACACAGTGAAGCACGGTGGAGGCAGTTGGATGTTTTGGGGATCCTTTGCTGCCTCTGGACCAGGGCGACTTGTTAAGTCACAGGTAGCATAAAAAAGGAAGATTATGTTAAAATATTGGATGAAAACCTGAAAGACTCTGCTAAAGAGCTCTCACTTGGTCGTCGTTGGTGGTTCATGCAAGATAATGACCCAAAGCATTCGGCTAAACTGACTAAGAAATGGCTTGAGGACAATCATATTAATGTTTTGGAGTGGCCATCACAAAGCCCAGACCTTAATCCAATTGAAAATTTATGGAGAACATTAAAATTGAGGGTAATGCAAAGGAAACCTAAGAATCTTATTCAATTGTAGGATTATTGTCAGGAAAAGTGGGCTAAAATTACTACTGAAGAGTGCAACAACTTGGTTGTAAACTATGAAAAGCGACTGAGGAAGGTAATCAAGGCCAAAGGCTATACAATTGATTATTAAATAAATCGTGCCAATAATTTGAACAAGGGTTTTTTGCAATTATGTTTGTTGTTCCTTTGTTATTTATTTTTTTTCTAAAATCCGATTGCTGCATCGGAAAGGCCAGTTAAAAATACATAATATACTTTGTTATTTTCTTTAATTTAATCCCTTTTTTAGAATTTATTAGACAAAATTTAACTTTTATTTTACCGTGCCAATAAATATGATCATCACTGTAAATGACACTCATATATATATATATATATATATATATATATATATATATATATATATATATATATAAAAATAACAATCATATATATATATATATATATATATATATATATATATAAATGACACACCTATATATATCCATTGCACTCATATATATATATATAAAACCACACACATAAATATATATATATATCACTTATATATATATATATATATTTATCTCATATATATCAAACACATTCATATTTATATATACATATCAATTACACTCATATAGATATCAATCGCACCCAAATATATATTTTTCACACTCATATATATATATATATATATAAATCACAATCATATATATATATATATACCAAATACATTTAATATATATATATCAATCACATTGATATATATATATAAATCACACACATATATATGAATCATACTCATATATGTATATACATTTATAAATCACACTTATATATATATCAATCACACTCATATATATATATGTATCAATTACACTCATATACATTAATCACACTAATAATACATATATACAATCAATAACAATTAATATATCAATCACACTAATTAGTATACCAATCACATTAATATATATATATATATCAATCTCGTTTATATATATATATAAATCACACTCCAATATATATCAATCACATTCATAGATATATCAATCACAGTAAATTATATATATATATCAATCACATATATATATATATATATCACTCATATATATATATATATATTTGTTAATCACACAAACATATATATGTCAATCACACTCATATATATATATACATATCAATCACACTCATATATATATATATATATATATATATCTTTAATATAAAGCTGAACGTCTGTGTGTGTGTGTGTGTGTGTGTCTGGTCACGAATAGGCTCCTATATGGTTGCCTATTTTAAGAAACTGATTGCATATAATGATAGAAAATGTATTGAGGATCAGTAATTGCTATGTTTTATCTGGCAGAACGATGATTCATAAAAATTTTGGGGTCAGCCTTCGCGCCTGGCCCCACAAGTATGGAAATAAAAAAATGAAAAAGAAAAACGTTTACAAGGGGTTTTTATATAGATGTACATAAGAATACTTTGATAAGTATGTTTCAACCTAAATAGAGATGGTATAATAAATTGTGGGGTCTGCGTTCGCGTCTGTACTCCATGGAAATATTGCATACAATTTAACAAAGACTTTTCATAACTATTTGCGTAAGTATACTTTGATAATTATGTTTCAGTTTGAAGAAATATGGTATAATAAAATTATTGGGTGTTCGTTTGCGCCTGACCTCCATCGAATGTAAATCTGTCACAAAGTTTAACAAGGTTTTTTAAAAGGGGTGAGTATCCACAATAACACCTTTACTCACGTTAGCTTTTATTTATTTTTTGAGTTGAAATGATATTGTGTCGAATAAATTCACCTAATAAATAAACGTTCTTATTAAAGTGAAAGCCAAAAAAAAAAAAAAAAATCGGAACTTTAGACAATTCTCGACACAAATTTTGCATACTTCTGTTTTTTTCCTTCTCCACTTGCACGGAGCACTCTTTCGAAAATAGATAAACAGATAAATAATAAAAAATAAGAACGTTACTTGTTATCGTGTCAAAAGAAGGAAAAAATCCTACTCACGTGATTACGTGTCTTTTTAAAACATTTACATAATCTTTTTATTATGTATTTGTTTAAGCTTTTTTGTCAGTGTGCTAGAAGGAATTCAGTTGATTACAACCTTTGCTGCGTGTTCTTTACATTACAATAGTACAACCCTGAATCCGACGGCGCAATACTACACCGTTCAATACTGTAAAACTGAAACGAAGCCGTTCTGCTTGAAAAGGGCGCCATTTTCTTCTTATTCATATTTATATCGATTCTTTGCTTTAAAAAACTAAAGTAATTACGTGTTTACTTTTTTAATATCCCATTTTGCTAAAGTATATTAAAGCTTCATTATTTTTCAAAACTGTTTGTGTTTCTTTGTTTTTTGGATATTTCGTCGATATTATTTAGTAAGAGTGCTTAGCAGAAAAGCCAACAAACGACTACCCGAAAAAATAAATACACAAGAAATAAATGTTACCATAGTCAATAAAAGTTCAGTTCATGTTTTTTTTCTGTTTGGAAATAGTTTTTAATGCTTCTTACTTGAAAAAATTTCAGCGAACCAAAATTAAATCGAAATTTGAGGCGATAACTAATTAAATTAATTTTTGTATAAACTACATATGCCATAATCGAATATTCCTTAAGCACAAAATAATGGAAAACATTAAAATATGTTTATAAATATTCCTTACGTTGAGGGAACTCTCTTAAATTGTTAACACAGAATGCCCAGGTGCCTCTCCTTCAAATTGAAAACGGGGCTCTCAATTTCAAAGTCGCTGCCATTTTAATTTTTTAAAACCGGTTCCTGAATTAAATAAAATGTTTACAAATTACTTAAAAATGCCAATGAAGTTTTCTACCATAAAAGTAACTTTTATTGACTATGGTAATATTTATTTCTTGTATATATATATATATATATATATATATATATATATATATATATATATATATATATATATATAACATTTTCTCTTTGTAAGGAAACATCATTTTGTTGGTCACTTTTGGCTACAAATGGAAACAAAGTTGATAAAAATATATTTTCGCGAAAATTATCATTACTTTCATCATATTTTGCTTAGGGTAAAATTTTTTAGCATCAAAACCTATCTCGTTACAGCCCCCCTTTTCATAACCTATCATACTTTCATCAATCACAGTCTATTTTCTGTAGGCTGTTTTTGAACCCAGTCAACGACGGGTATTACTACTAGTATATATATATACATATATATATATATATATATATATATATATATATACCAATCTCAGTTAAATATATATCCATCACGCTCATTCTTATATATATATATTTATATCAATCACACTCATATATATATATCAATCATACTCATATAATATATATATATATCGATTAGGCTCATATATATATATATATCATACTCATATCTATTACGATCATATATGTATATATATATCAATCACACTTAAAATATATATACCAATTACACTCATATATACCAATCACACTCATATGAATATATATATATATCAAAAATACTTTAATATATATATATATATATCAATCACACTTTAATGTATATATATAAATTATACTCATAGAATTATATATCAATCATACATATATATATATCAATTCCACTAACATATATATATATCAAGCACACTCAGCAATATCATTCACACCTATATATATATAAATCACTCACACTCATATATCTATATCAATCACACTCCCATATATATCAATCACAGTCGTATATATATATATATATATCAATGTAACTCATGTATATATCAATTACACTCATATATATATATATATATATATATATATATATATATATATTGCAATCACACTCATATATATATATCAATAACAATCATCACTTATATATATATATATATCACACTTATATATATATATATATATATATATCATCCATACGGATATGAATCACACCAATATATATCAATCACACTCATACATATCAATCACACTCATATATATCAAGCACACTAATATATATCAATCACGAAAATATATATGATCATCCTCATATATATATATATATATATATATATATATATATATATATATGTATATATCAACAATACATAGGTATGTATGGATAACCCTCTTCTATAAAATTCACACAACTATATAAATATCACAAAACTATATGAATAGTACAGGAGTCCTAACTCTTTGGTAGCGCTTAGAGCGGCTGCTCCATCAACAGTTGTATAATATCGGGATGTTTGTAGTACCATGTCGCGCATGGATAGGGACCCTGCACTCATCCCCGATGGGATTTTCCTGAGGCCACACGTCAGCTAATGGTCTACTTGTGTTGCATGTCTGATATCCTGCATAACCTCTTGTTCAGCTCTCCCTCACCGAACTGAAACTCTGTAAAAACATGATGACAGTACAATAAAAAAAAATGAGCTTTAACCAGGCCTAGTGACAAACAAATCCAACTTGCCTCCTCCCTTGAGGCTTGCATTCACTAACATTTGTAGGCTTAGAAATAATTTAGCTGATGTTGAAGCATTTCTCCTAGCAAATACCCCGGATATCTTAGCACTAAACGAGACTAACCTACACTCCTCCATCCCACTAACTATTTAACATGATGTCTCCCACTCTGCCCTAAGAACTCTGACAGACATATGCACGGACTTGGAGTCTACATTCGTAACACCCTCCCCCTGACTAGGGAAACAAACCTAGAAACGGACGATCAACAAAACAACACGCTTCACTTCTAGATCTGTTTCTGACTACAGTTTCCGAGGATTGTATAACAAATGCTGACAGCCCACTCGGGAACGCTGCCCATGCAGTGATAATGGTAGAAATCGCCATAAATTCTAGACTCAAAACTGAAGAGCCAGTGCTCAAAACAACGAGATATTATAAAAAGGCTGACTGGGAAGCCATCAAAGATCTTATCAAATATTTTTCTCTTCCTGATGAACAGTGCGCAAATGAGACCACTGAATGGTTCAAAACTGCAATCGAAGCACAGGTTCCCATGCGGAAATTTTATAGCAAGCCCCAATCTCCCCAATGGTTTACTTCGACTTGCGCAACTGCCATTGCTCAAAGGCAGCATGCATACCGCAGATTTAGTCGACATAAGTCCAGTTCAAACAAACAGAAGTATATAGAAGCTAGAAGTAACGTTAAGAAAGAAATAGCGGCAGCTAAGAGAGAATTTATGGAAACCACTAAAAAACGCATCGACGCACAAAAACTAGGAAATCGTGACTTCTGGAAAATCTACAACAGTGTAGTAAACAATAGGCAATCAACAATTCCCCCACTAACCAACAATCACGAGGTTGTTTGCTCAGCAATCGACAAGGCTAATATGCTTGCCAACCGGTTTACCTCGAACTCCACACTGGACACTTCCAACCACCCCCTACCTGACTTTTCTTTGCATACAGACGCCAGTCTAGACGATCTAAAAGTCACCTCTGCTCAGGTACACGCTATCATAAGAAATCTTGACACTTCAAAAGCATGTGGACCTGATCTCATCCCAACTCTGCTATTTAAAAGTGCTCGGCCGAAGTAGATCCAGTTCTCTCCAAACTCTACAACAAATGCCTTAATGAATCATGCTTTCCGGGCTGTTGGAAAACTGCTTCTGTTGTACCAGTATTCAAGAATTTGGGCGAAAGAACTGACCCATCGCCCCATTAGCCTCCTCCCACTTTTCGCCAAAATATTTGAGACCATAGTTACCCATGCTCTAGTCCGGCACCTTACAGATGCTAAACTTCTGACTGACAAACAATATGGATTTAGACAAGCCCGTTCCACAGCAGACATCCTCACTGTAATCTCTGAAAGTATATACCATTTACTGGAAAAAGTGGGGGAGGGCAGAGCGGTAGCTCTAGATATATCTAAGGCTTTTGACAGGGTATGGCATGAGGGTCTCCCCAGGAAAATAAAATCATGCGGTATCACTGGTAGAATACTTTACATAAGTAAATCCTTCTTAGATAAGAGAAAAATCCAGGTTGTCCTCGACGGTCGTACATCTAAACAGTGTGATATAAATGCAGGAGTGCCTCAGGGGTCTATCCTTGGACCTCAATTGTTCCTAATATTTATCAATGACCTCCCTGACAAAACTGCCTCTGAGATGTGTATATATGCTGATGACACCACACTCTATAACAGGCATGACAGCAAAACAAATGAACACGTATCTAAAGAAATGGCAGAAACACTAGAAGATGACATCCAATCTGTAGTGGAATGGGGACATAAATAGATGGTCACATTCAATTCTGCCAAGACTAAACTGGTTTTCTTCAATAATTACAAGACACCTTCTCTTCCACTAATAGCAATGCCCAGTGACTCCCTGTCTGAGAGTACATCTTTCAAACTGCTTGGCCTAACGTTCACAGGAAACATGAGTCGGAACAATTATATTGAAAATATTGCCAGGGCCGCTACGAGGGGGAGCTCTCTCTACCGTGCTAGAAAACTACTGGCACTTCAAAGTATCCTGTACCTCCATAAGGCCACCATTCGCCCATGTATGGAGTATTGTTGTCGCGTTTGGGCTGGTGCCTCTGCTGCTAGTCTCTCGCTCCTAGACAAGGTTCAAAAGAGAGTCGCCAATCTGATAGGCCCTGAACTGGCATCTAAGCTTCAGCCTCTGTCCCATCGACGAAATGTTGCATCCCTCTGCCTGTTCTACAAATATTTTAATGGTGAATGCTCTGACGAACTGCAGACACTTGTGCCCCTACGACATAGACACCCTCGACAAACCCGACAGACAGCTAAATCCCACCCAAACACAGTAGAGATCACTAGATGTAAAAGATCTTTCTACTCAAGTAATTTCTTCCCCAGAAACGCTAGACTCTGGAATTCCATTCCAGGTCCCTGCTTCCCTAACTGTACTGACATGCAGAAGTTCAAGTGTAACGTGAACCGACATCTTGCTGCCCAAATCCCAACATAGTGCCTCAGTAGTTGCTGCCCCTGATAGTAGCCCCCTACACCAAAGTGGCAATGTTCCTTGTTTGGAGTGAAAATGTAAAAAAAAAATCAATTACAATCATATATATATATATATATATATATATATATATATATATATATATATATATATATCACATTCATATATATAAATCACACTTATATAGATATCAATTATACTCGTATATATATATATATATCAATCGCACGCATATATATATATATACACACATATATATATATATCAATTCCAATCACGTTCATATATATCAATCACACTCTCATATATATCAATCACACGCATATATATCAATCACACACACATGTATATATCAAGCATACTCATATATATATATATATATATCAATGAAACTCATATATATACTAATCACACTCATATATATATATATAAGTAAAACTCATAAAAATCAATCAACTACTATATATCAATCACACTACTATATATATCAATCACACTCACATATTCATATATCTATATATGTGATACTCTTATATATCAATCACAGTCATATATATGTCAGTATTATTTTTATATTTCAATATTATTTTATATCCATCACTCATATACATATACATCAATCATACTCATATATATATTTTTCAATAGAACGCATTCTTATACTATGTGTATATATATATATCAATCATGCTCATATATATATATATCCATCACATACACATATAACTATCACACTCATACATCAATAAAACTCATATATATCAGTCACCATCATATATATATACATATATAACTTTATTCGATTGGCAAAATTTTAGAATAATTATAAAAAAGTGAACCATATCGTAAATTCAATCAACTAAAAAATGGAAACCGGGGTGAGGAAAAGAAAAAAAAAAAATATATATATATATAATGGGGCAAGTTATATGTACAATTAAATAAAATAAATAAGTCGATTAAAAAACGATCGTTAAAATATACCCAAAGCGCTTTTCGTTCAGACAAACATTTTCAAGGGTCATAAGTCTGAAAATTATTATTTTTTAGAATATTTGGTAGTGATATATATGTCAATTACACTCATATCAATCACACGCATATATATATATATATATATACATATATCACAGTCATATATATTTGAATCATACTCATATATATATATCACACTCACACATATATATATATATATATATATAAATCGCACTCATATATATATATATATATAAACCACAGGCTATATATATATATATATCAATCACACCCTCTCTCTATATATGTATCACACTCGTATATATATATATATATATATATATATATCACAGTCATATGTATATATATATATCAATCACCCTCATATATATATATATCACTCACACTCATATATATATATCAATCACGCGCATATATATATATCCATCACACAAATATATATATATATCAATCACAAACACACACACACACACACACACACACACATATATATATATCACACTCATATATATATATATATATATATATATAGAGAGAGAGAGAGATATCAATTACCCTCATATATAAATATTAATTACACTCATATATATATACATATATGTATATATCAATCGCACTCATATATGTATATATATATATATATATATATATATATCACTAACTCCCATATATACATATATATATAAATATATATATATATATATATATATATCACCCCTATATATATATATATATATATATATATATATATATATATATATATATATATATCAATCCCACTCATATACAGGGTCTCCACAAAGTCTGGCTACATAATGTAGCCAAACTTTGTAGAAGCATCCTCTAGATTATATAGCTAGACTTTGTGGACACCCTGTATATATATATATATATATATATATATATATATATATATATATATATATATATATATATGCATATATATATATGTGTGTGTGTGTGCGTGTGTGCGTGTGTGTGTATGTGTATATACGTCTGTGTGTGTCTGGGGGTGGGTGTATATATATAAATATATATATATATATATATATATATATATATATATATATATATATATATATATATATATATATAGACAGGTTGGCCACAAAGTCTGGTTACATAATGTAGCCAGACGTCGTGGACATCCTGTATATTAATCACACTCACATATATATATATATATATATATACATATATATATCAATTACACTCATATACATCATCACACCCATCTCTATATTAATCATACTCCCATACATATGTATATATCAATCGCACTCATATATATAAATCACACTCATTTATCTATCAATCATATATATATATATATATACTAACTACACTCATATATATCAATCACATTTATATATATATATCAATCACCCTCATCTATATATATATATATATATATATATATACATATATATATATATATATATATATATATATATATATAAATCACACTCTGAAAAGTTAAAAACTTAAACCAAGCGTATTATCATTTTCGAAAACCTAAAGAACTATTTGATGTAAATAAAATCAAAATTAATTATCATATTTATGCTTTTCGTTTAGATATTAAATCACCATTTTATTGCTGAGAAATACATTCATGTTTCATAACGTGTTCTGTTTAGACACATTCGACACCGTTTTTAACTCTCTAAGTACTGTTTAATAGCATTGAAAAGCCCAATTTTCATTGGATAGCTACATGACATACTGTACATGTAATGTTGCAGATAATCGTTTAAAGCAATAAATCTCGTTACAAAGGTGTAATTGATTATCCGGGTTTATAGAAAGAGATTATCCGAAATTAATATTACATACAATATGAAACGTAAACAATTGATAGGTCACCTTACAATTCACTTGACGATTTTCTTTTATTTTTACTGAAGAATACCTATTTACCAAGGTCATTAATGGTGTAAATTTAGTAAAATTTAATTATTTACGGGGACAGCTCAACAAGAACCTGCTTACATTGGATTTGAAGGCTACCATGTTGTATTCAACAGGGAAGCACGCCAGCGAAACACTGTTATCTTCTTGGAAAGCGGAAAATTGTGTGAAAGAATCGTTGTTCATAGAATCTGCGTTTAGATTTAGGCACAAATAGAGAGTGGAGGAATCATATATAGTGCGTGTAGCAAGTCGAGTGTTTTTGTGAAAGTTAAGTTCAGTTTCTGCTAGTTTTAGAAAAGTCATTTGTCATTTTAAGGTTGATCAAATGTTATCTAGCTAAATGCAAATCGTCCTCCCCATTTTTCTATAATGTAACAATGTTTCAAAAAGGATCAGTAGAAAATGTTGATCCCTGCCCTTCAGGACTTATTAGATAGTATAGTTTTTTTTGTTTTTGTTTTATTTTATATAGGCGTCACCACTTATAAAGGCCGATAGGCCACTCAAGGATAAGGGTTAAAGAGTGAACAGTAGTCAAAAGGAAAATATAGTAATCGATAGTAATAGAAGTTCGGTAAATTTGTTAACTTAAGTGGGACGGCTCATCAGAAACTTGTTCACGTTGGACTTGAAGACAACCATATTATAGACAGCTGGAAACAGGAAACGGAAGACAATTCCACAGGCGTGCAGTTCTAAGAAAGAAGCTTTGATCATGGAATCTATGTTTAGGTTTAGGCACACATAAAGAGTGAGGGGGAATTATTGAAAGTGTTTTCAGCTAGATGAGTTGTGAGTTGTGAAAGTTTGGCGAGGGGGGGGACATAGATTGAAGCTCAGTCGAACACTTTCCATGAAAATAAGGATACAGCAGAGACAAACTCGCAACATCTCTTCTGTGAAATATAGGTTGTAGGGAAGAGAAAAGGACATCTCCCACCAGGCCACGAAGTCTATTTTGAACCCTATCAAGGCAGGACAAGTCTTTTCTAGCAGCTTCTGCCCATATGTGGCAACAGTATTCCATCCTTGGGCGTATCTGGCTCTTATATAGATAGAGAATTGCATCAGCAGTGAGATATCTAATATATCGATAGAAGGATCCGACCATTTTTCCAGTGGCCTTGGCAACAGATTTGATGTACGTGTTCCATTTAAGATCAGGAGTAAAGATCAAGCCCAGAATCCTATCAAAACTTGAGGCCTCCCCAAGACGAGAGCAATTCATTTTAATTGATGCCAGATGGGGATAAGAACGTTGATGATGTAAAGATAGAAGTTTGGTTTTAGATGCATTAAAAGTAACCAGCCACTCCTTTCCCCATTGTACAACGTGATCAAGATCAGAAGAGAGAGAATCGGAGAGAATTTGGTCGTTTACTGTCTTAGATGTGCTACCATAAGATGGCAGTGTCGTCAGCAAAAATGTCTACGAATGATGTAAGGATGTGATTTGGAAGATCATTAATGTAGATCAGAAGAGTTGGGCCCAGGATAGACCTCTGAGGGACACCAGAATTAATACTGTGAGCTTCTTATTTTGGCCCATAAACTACTACTCTTATGAACCTATCAGAGAGAAATGATTTAATAATTGAGAAGACATTTCCAGCTATACCATAGCTGGAGATCTTGTAAAGTAAACCTTTATGCCATACCCTATCAAAGGCCTTTCATATGTCAAGAGCAATCGCCCTAGAAAGGTTGCCTCTGTCGAGAGATGCGCTAATCCTATGAGATATAACTGTAAGCACATCTACTGTAGATCTATCACAACGGAAACCATATTGTGTGTCACTAAGAAGGTTATTTTTGCTGAGATGGTTGATTACTTCTCTATTTAACACATATTCCAGCAACTTACTCATGACGCACAGGAGACTTATTGGCCTGTACTGAGAGGGAGATGAACGATCACCTGAATTCTTAAATACAGAGCATACTGATTAGATTTTCCAGGGTGATTGGAAGCAATTCTCCTTAAGACAACGTTTAAACAGTTTTGTAAGTATGGGCGCTAGTTCTGGTTCAAGTTCTTTGGGTACTATAATTGGAATACCGTTGAGCATTTATATGAGAAACTAGTGTAGGATGTTTTTTCAAATTGTAGGCATCGAGTACAAAATTCCGCTTTCTATCTGCAAAAGCATTTTGATGTATTTCTTTACTTTAAACTTTACTGATGATTTTGTATTCCTCGCCTGCCATATCAAATAACACGGAACGTTCATAAAACGTTGCATGCACTTTTGCTGGAGAAAGTATTAACTGTGTCCGTTTTTCGTGTCTCCTAAACATTTACCGGCGAGAAGAATGTATGTGTTGTGACTTACCGTACTTGTTTTAAAGTGCACCGACTTTCGATTCTGACCCATAAAAGGTTCTACGAAGTGAACCAAAAGATTAATTTCTGCTATAAAAATAAGATACTCGTTGATTCATATTGATCTGCTTATATCGAAATCAATTATTGGTCCCCCGACAAAGGATGGATTGGACCTAGTCATTCACTCCCGTTCGTTCGTCTCTTCGTTTGTTTGAACTTTTTTCAATAACCACGGCTTGGATTTTTTGTAATTTTACACAAACATTAGTCATGGTAAAAGTAAATTTTCCATTCGTAGAGGGGGACGCCGCATGATCATTAGTATTATTATTATTATTATTATTATTATTATTATTATTTTATTATTATTATTATTATTATTATTATTATTATTATTATTATTATTATTTCTCTTATTTCCCTTTTTTTAATATAGATTATAATTTTGTATTCATTCGTTGATTCATTGTAAGTAACTCTGTTCAAGTACCTTGTCTGATTAAGTTTTGGGTGTACCGGTTTTGCATTTCTAGTATATATTGTAATAACATACTAAATATTATGCTGACTTCGCTATTTTTTCAATCTCTTAATGTTTAAAATTATCGCATTAGATTGAAGACTAACGTTGTTTATCCATCGTGAATTTTAGCATGTTAAATCTTTATAGCCACATCAACCAACAAAACAACATATTAAATGTCAATTACAACGATATGCGAACATCGGCAAACAAATTATTTTATTAGTGAATGTAATGATAAATGCGTGTATTAGATTAATGTGTTGGTTGTTTGTCGTCATTCAGAAAAGGTTACTGGTGTTTGTTAATAATAATAGTTGTTAGCTATCGGTAACTATTTTTATTGGAGACTGCGTACAAATATAACATGTTGAGTTATTTATTTTACTTAATAAAATCGCACTTTGTGATTTGAGTTCAAACCTTGTGTTTTTTCACATTAGTGTCCGTCTTCGCCATGGGTTTCATCTAATACTTTTCTAGTCAAGACTCTATGGTCGCGTAGATCGATGCTCGTGGTTCCTTTTACTTGTCAAAACGACGAGAAAACATAAAGCAAATTTCAGTTTTCTTTTCAACAGTGGAAAACGAAAACTACATAAATATTTCTATCTTGTGTGCGTAATTAAGTTTATTAAAAGATATTAGGATAGAAAGCAAAAACGTTTTAAGGGACCGGGTTTTTATTTTATGATGTTCTTAATGCACATTAAATACACGTGTCCTTACAGTGTTATTTTCCGCGAAATGACAGGTTCGTCACGACAAACGCTTTCGGATACTATAAAACATCACATTTCATTTTCATATCTCCACATCCATTATCGCAGTGCATATATTGTTTGTAATTGTTGCAATCAAATTATATATATATATATATATATATATATATATATATATATAATTTGATTGCAGAAATTCCCATCTGGACCAAAGTGCACTAGGTTTGCTCCAACAGATGCCACACATATGTATTATGTGTACATTATCAGCCATTATATGATTATTATATGCTTATTATATGATGTAACTTTTGAATGCCACCTTGCTCACATTTATTCGCTACATTAAAATCCTAGATTCCATCGCAGGAGAAGCATCTTAATTCGCATTAAATACACATGTTCTTTTAGTGTTATTTTCCGTGGTATATATATATATATATATATATATATATATATATATATATATATATATATATATATATATATATGATTGTTGAGTTGGATTAAATCCGACGATATGAAATAAAATGGAGGTGGAAGGACCTGGATACTCAACATTTCGCCCGATTTAAGAAGAAGAAGCCCGCATAAATCGGGCGAAACGTTGAGTATCCAGGTCCTTCCACCTCCATTTTATTTCATATATATATATATATGTTATTTTCTGTCGTATGTATTTTTGTCACTGTCGCAAACATCTATAGTGGAAGCAGCTGCTATTTCCTCCTCTAAAGAAAAGGTACTCCTACCGCGCCCACGTGACACCGGTATATATTCTGCATTTGGGTCATATGTAGAATTTTCTTACTCATACACTTACACGCATACCATAACCTTTCTTTCTCCCGATTCTAAAAATTAATGATCTCTCCCTCCTCAAATTCAACTAAATCTTATTGGCTGTGACCAAAATATTCATACATTCCAGAATATAAATCCTTTCAAAAAAGAACGTTCCGGCAATTAAAAAATATGCCCCCTGTCTACGAGAGGCTATCATTGTAAATAAAATACCCCTAATACAAACGCATAAAACATCGCCACAGGCTCTTTCCTATTAGCTACATAAACTTTCATTATTTTTATATTATACTTGACTAATATTCTTTCTTTATACACGTATTGGCCTAATTCAAAAACAACTAATTACACTATTACTGCATTTGAGACCCGACTATTATGTAATTTTTAAGCCTTCTTTCTTTTTTTGTTAAAGTAAAACTGACTAAAATTATTTTTTCTACGCTCTATAAAAAATAAATCTGCATGCTCGATTATTGCAGTTGTGAACTTCTGTAGCCTATACACTGTCTATGTGGATGTTTTGTAACTTTAGTATTCTTGAAAAGAACTAATGTAGTATACAATGGTTACATGTTTTGTTGTATACTTTAATTTCAAAATCAAAATCATTGAACATTTACAATGAACAGTTAATTTACTTTTTAAGTAGATACACTTGTTTACATTAAGTGATTAATCGGTGTAAACCGAACAAGTAAAGGTTACACACCTTTCGATGATATTTGCAGATAATTTTAAAAAGATTAAAAAATTAACACGCACTGTTGGTTTAATTTATAAATAGAAAGACTTATGTTTACATTAAGCGATTTAATGGTGTCAACCGAACGAGTCACTTTGTGTTTACATGTTGCGAGAATATTCGCACATCTAAACATGTTCTCTTAAAAGGCGTTATTTCGAGAGTGCTAACGTCGCCAGTTTGTAGTAGATCACTCGATTTAAGCGTTTCTGTCGTTTTTTTTGTTGATGTTTTTTGCACAATCCTTTTCCACCAAGCGTTAAACGTTCGATCCTGATTATTGCCGCTACTTTTTTTTCCAGAATTTTTATTTTATTTTATTTTATTTTATTTTTTTTTGCCTATCGCACGGGTACTCTCTGGTATTTAAATTTTTCTTACCTGAGGTTGGTTAATTTTTTTTTAGCATTTTCTTTATTAGGGCTGTCGCGGGTATTAACTATTATTGCATGTTTTGTAATAATTTTTGAACGCAAATAGGTCACAATCCAAATTACATTGTTTTTTTTTTCCTAAATATAGTTTCATTTTCTTTAGGGTATATATATATATATATATATATATATATATATATATATATATATATATATATATATATATATGTGTATATATATATATATATATTGATAAATATTTGTGCATACTTTAAACACTTATAATAATAACTGTTTTCTTTTTATCTTTACACGAATTTAGGTCACTAAACATAATAAATTGTTTGTGTCTAAATACCCCAATTTATTTTTCTTATAGGTATATCTATTGACAATATTTCTATTGTTTTAATCTCTAAAGTGTTCGATTTAGATTGTTTATAATAGAAACAATATTCTGTATATATTGTTTAAAATAAAAAAAGAATTGTTTATTATTTAAAGAATCCGTTCTATTAATACTGTTTCTTTTTTCATATTTACTTAAAACTGTCACTAACTGAACGTACATGCAACTACAGGAATTTAGTTCCTTTTAAGTGTTAGAGGCTTCGAGAGTGTTTTGCCATCCTTACTCCGTCATGCCAACAAAAATAACATACCCTGAACAAGACCCTTAACCATACACTGAAAGATACCCTGAAAGATAATCTACCCGCCAGATTTCGGGAATATTTTGTTACTAGACCTACTCCACTTACAAAATGGAGTGTCTATTCCGAAAGCTGTTCTTAATATGATGAGCCTGGGGGTTGGGCAATAACAACAATATCACCGGTACTATATATTTTTACGCAGAGGGAGGTATATTACCACCGGGCAGCGCCGGTTATCGGTTCCTGCTAGTATATATATTTAAAACATTTGGAAATGTAGTTTTAAAAATTACGTTAAACTTTTAAATGTGTTTTAAAATATACTTGAATTATTATAAGCCTATAGAATTTAAATTTACTATAAACAGACGCGAACTAAATTATTAAAATGATATAACAGAAATCAATGGTTATTGTGAAAATATAAAATTTCGTACATCAAGTGTAATTCGGTGCTATTTACTTCAGTGTTGCTTTTGTATAAAATTCCTAAATTGCTTAGTGACCATAATGATTCATTATAATTGCTAAGATGTGAAAGTAAAATGTCCACATCCTAAGGCGAACAGACATTTGCCTCGTCTGGTAATAACGGTAGAAACCGCCTTCAGAAGGAGGTGAGCTGGATGCCGGAACAGATTAACTAATCAGCTTCCCATGTTTAAGTTCATAACATGTTGGCAATCGCCATGATCTGCCTCTCGCGAGTAAATGATTTCAACTGAGAGAAAAACGCCAAGTAAAACAAAATATGGCTGCTGTTACCAATGCATAGAGAGTGCCTCTAGGAATTGTATTTTGCGTGATTAATAGGCACATATAATCTTAAGATGCGTCTGTTAATTCTGTTAATTTAGTAATGAAAATTGTGTGTTATACTTAAGCATGACGGGGAGAGCGATAACAGAGCGTCTTATAGAAGTACATCAGAAATGAAAGGTGCCCACTCAATCGGCATTCATCGATGTTTTTTTTTTTAAACTGAACCCGGTATATGGACTGACATAATCTAAAAAACATACTCAAATAATAAAAATTCTATCATTTACGTTTGAATCATCCAGCTATTTTGAATCGCATGATTTACTGGAATCTTTATGTTTCGTTGATAATGTATTCAGATTTCAATTCCTAGGCTCGGCATTTATCGGGCTTATTATTAAATCAAGTCAACGAACAATAAAATGAGAAACTCTAAAGCATTACAACAGAGAATTTTGAATATGATGAATGTGATCTACAGAAGACCCGAGTGCGCAGCGACTGGAAAGTTGTGAACAGTTATTAGGATTGGCTTATGCTATGTGCAAGTCGTATAAATAGAAAAATGCGCAGAAAAAAAAGACAAGCACATGTTCCTGAATGCTAGAATACAAATATATACGTGTATGATTTCTCGAGATTTAATGACATGCATATAAAACGGTGGCAGCGTTATAGGGCCTCATGTGTCATCATCAGATTTAGAATCATGGATATTAGTTTTTTATCAACCCAGATGTTACGTACCAGTCATCTCGTTTGTATCGTTCTTTATAGGATGAGGTTGGAGGTAAAAAAAGGACAACGTCGTGCAAAAAGCACAAAGGTTTTATTATGAAACGCAACCACTAAAATCATAGCCAAGGGATTGGTTTGTCGATAAATAGAAGTTATTTGTTGATGTAAAGTTAAGGAAAAGGACAAGTGAAACATAATGCTTAACTCTAATTTCAAACCAAACAAGGAATTCTTTTTATTACATATGTATTATATGTAAGAATGATGCGTATATATATATACATATATATATGTATATATATATGTATATATATATAAATATATATATGTATATATATAAATATATATATACATATATATATATATATATACATATATACGAAGGACGTTCCAATAGTAAGACCTATTTTTAAAATAAACTAACACGTTGAAGAGCTACGAAGACGGAATGGGTACCTTAAAACAAGAAACCTTTTGTGATTCAGAATCTATTTTTCTATACAGTTTTCAGCATTTTAAATGCACTTTTGCCAGCCGCATTGGATACCTCGGTCGTAAAACCGTGCTTTGTCACCTATATTTCTGTTGCCACACTGAAATAAACGAATCCATCATCTAACTGTGATGACATCAACTTCAGTACTTCGAAACCGTTCAACAGTCACCGATGTTTATCGGGGAATTTGATGACATGTATTTACTTCTAACATACGCCGATGACAGGGGTTTGTTTCACACCGACAATATCTGCAGTAAAGCATGAAACTTTAATTTGCAATTCCCTCTGATCTATTAGAGCGGAATAAAAAAGGGGGAGGCATTACTTTTGGAACGTCTCTCGTATTATTTGTATTTAGGCAGCATTCTTTCGCTCGACTATACCTTTTGTATTTTTCAATTTTTCTTGTAATTTTTTGTGTCAAAATTATATATATATATATATATATATATATATATATATATAAAGGGGGTTAGAACAGTAGTCTAAAGAGCAGAGTGTATTTAAATGTGATAGTAAAATTACTAATTTTATTAAAATACAAGAAAAAACAGTGCTCGTTGTAATGCAGATATTTAATAAGGTCGATAGGCAAATATCTTAGAGCTATTTTAATATTTTGTAATGTGATTGATAATTTAAAATTCAAATTCAAATTAAAAATTAAAAATCTCTTTCTATAAGAAGGAACCCAACAGTGTCAATAATTTGTACGGTGGCGATTAAGCTACACTGAATATTCGGCGTTTCATCCACTCTGGGATTCCTCAGGCGTATGCGTGAATTCTGTGGTTGTTTATCATACAGACCTACCATGTACCTAGTAGATTCTAGTTAGTTTTGTGAGAACTAAAATATATAAAAAAAGAAAAACTCCCCCTTGAAAGAATATTAAACTTCAGATATCACCTTCACTTCCCCATCACACACACTGTATCTCGCTCACTGTTTAACAAATGTAATAATCTTCATCATGTATTTGTTTGTTGTGGATACAGCTCAAAGTACACATATTCATAAAAATTCTGATGTCCTTTAAATCACTGAAATGTAATGTAATATATGGAAGCACCTAATAAAATAGTAGTAATATTTATATGGTTTAATCGAGTCTTAAACGTATGCTATGTGTGCTCATAATTTGTATAATAGAATGAATACAATTAATATAATATTTAAGTGTGGCAAGCTAAATAGTTAACAACATGTGTTAATGTTAGAAAATGTGAAAATTTGTTTCGAAAATGAACAACCGTAATGTTAGAAACAAGTGAAGGGGAAAAGGATGTAAGTGAAATAAGTAGTAGACATAGTACGTCTTAACTCTTTAAATAATAATAAGACGAAAAATATTGAAATTTTCATTAGAAAAAATAGTGAAATCGATTAACTAATTTGAAACTGTAAATTTATTTTCTTGTTTTTTTACCTGAAAAATGACTATGAATAATTAAACCAAGAGTTTGATTTTAAAAAGGTGTACAAACATGAATGTTTTCTAATACATATAAGTAATTGTTTGATTTGAAACTCTAAATAAACACTGACGAAAAGCGAGATAAGAGGAGAAGTAAAAGCTTCAGATTTTCTCAAAATTACTGCACCTAATTTTCCTATATTTTTATCATGGGCGAAACGGAGAAACAGTGACGAATAGATCTTAATTCAGTCGTACAAAACAATGGGTCTCTTCATTTCAATATATATATATATATATATATATATATATATATATATATATATATATACATGTGTTTGTGTGTATGTGTGTAGATATATACGCATTTATCAAAGTGACGAAAAAGTTTATATATATATATATATATATATATATATATATATATATATATATATATATATAAACTTTTACGTCACTTTGATAAATGCGTACCAGCAAGAACCAGCCAATTTTCAGACGAATTTGAGTAATGTAGTGGAAGGGAGCGATTTTCACAACGAAAAGAGTTATTACTACTGTACAAAGCGCAATTATTTCACATGAAATAGTTCTAACTCTTTGTTCGTCTAGAGTAGTGTATCAAGCAGAAAACTTTGGAAAAGAGTTGGATCTCGTTATATTTGATCGTACGTGAAAGAAAACTGGACCAAGTTTCTCAAACAGGCAAGTAAATAGTGTGCATTGCCAGTGTATCTTTTGTCAGTGATCTCATTGTTGAATATAATTTATTTCTTTTTCAGTTCGGCATTATTTTCTAATTCTTGTTTTTTGTTTTATTTAAACGTAGATAAGGTCAATTATTAACATATAGAAATGCTCAAATATTCGTAATAAAAGAGTTTTTGTTTGTTTTTGTTTCTGTCCTTTCTTATTTTTACCCTTCCTTTTTGTCTTCTGTTATTCTTCTTTCTTGTTCATATTTTGTTAAGAGTCGAACACATATAAATTACACATTACTATTATTACTATTATTATTATTATTATTATTATTATTATTATTGTTGTTGTTGTTGCTGTTGTTGTTGCTAGCGGGACCTATGGAAATTCCACAGTGATCTCTTTCATATACAATTCAATTACGCTCCATGAATTATTGTTTCATTTTAATTTTGTCTTTATATAAAAACATTTGAATATCGATAAATTGTTTTCATTTCAAATAAATATGTTTATTTCAACCAATTACGTTAAATAACAAATGCAAATAAATTTGCATTATAACAATAGTAATTTGCCATTGACTCCAGGATTTGGCTGGCAATAAGTCTGTCCAAGGTTCCTGATTCATTTATTTATTTTTGGAAGGTTTTTCAACTTTATACTTTTTAAGGACTACTTTATCTATTTATTCATTTTTAATTTAATCCTAACCTTAACCTAACCCATACATAATCATTCGCATGCTTAGTGTCCTCTGCGATTTTATCTTTTTTTTTCATAGCTTTTTAAATCGTAAACTGTTTTCGCAATGTCTGGTTTGTTCCTAAAATTGCAATCGGAAACACTCGTGTTTATATAAAGATCCTGTTATGCATAAGCATCAGTTGCTGCTCACCTTGATCCGTTTACTTATTTATTATTTTTTATTTTTTATTTTGTAAAATTTAATATTAAAATACTTCTGTAAATAAACATATTAAAAAAAAAGATGTGGTTAAGATAAAATCAACAGGTCTTTTTCAAAATTGATCCTTGTAACCAAAAATAATATTACTTGTATTGTCAAAAATAAAAATATATCCAAATATTAAGAAAAATCATCGATTTGTTATTTATAGTTGAAAGTAATTTTTACGAAAAATTGGGGAAATAATTGCATTTTTCGTAGATGTTTTGACATAGACAATAGAATTTCGAACACAGGGGACATAACTCCTATGCATAAATGTTCCTATTAACTTGCCTCCCCACGAGGGCAGAGTTAGACACAATGGCGATTTTTAATGTGAGAAAGATCCAGTAAAGGCATACTCTGTATAGGAACAACAGTTAAAATTGTCTCAGTCTAGAAATGTTTCTCCTCCACTGATCGAGGTCAGAAAAAGTGAAGTGTAGTATCAGAACAGGTACTACACTTTGCCTAGCCAAAAGGAAAACGTTGGTCAATTTTAAATGATGGTCAACATTTTAGCCTATAGTGATAAACTTTTATTTTTTTTTTACTAAAAACGCAATAGCTGTTTTTCTACTTGAGAAAATTTCATAACATTTTGAAATATCATTTTCGACAAAATTTAGTAAGTAGTAGTATTTTTGATTACAAGAACATGTTTAAACACTCGATCTTCCGGTTTTATCAAGACAAGTACCTTAAAATATGCAAATAAATATTTATTTGAGAAAAAATTTGAAAAATTGGTGTTTGTTAAGATATAATAAATCGATATTTTAAATATGTCGTTTTAAGCGAAAACAATATTACGTATTCAATTATCATGCCGAAAATAGTAATGTATACAGAAATTACGAAAATCCATTGAGTATAACAACTGCTATTGTGTGTGTTTTTTTAGTAAAAAAAAGTCTGTAGCTATATACAAAAAATATTGCACGCCATGATAAGTAATCCAAAATATATGTTCAGAATTATGTCCTCTGTGTGTGAAATCCTTACAGTCTACTTTATAACATCTATAGAAATGCAATTTTACCTAGTTTTCCGTAAAAATTAGTTTTAACTATAAATAGCATTCTACTCTATACACTTTCGTATTTTTTGTATATTACTATTTTCGACATGCCAATTTACTACGTAATATAGATTTTTTTGTTTAAAACGACATTTTGTTTTAATCGATTTGTCGACTATATCTTAACAAGCAGCAAAAATTGCATAAAAGTAAACATTTATTTTTGAAAAAAAATCAGTTTACGTATATTCTTATTTACAAGCTTCTTTCTTGTCATGATTTTGTAATGTTAAATGATTTGCGTTGATTTTAATTGTTTTGTGTTGGTTTAAGTGTCTCAGATTCTCTTATAATGGATATCTTAATAAAATAGAGTTATTTCCCTCAGGTCAGTGACGAATTATCTAAAAGCGCCTCCAAAATAATTAATTTAAAAAAAGAAGTTATTTTTCTCGGTTTTGTTATAATATATAAAATAAAATAGGTAAACAAGCAAGATAATTCTAAAACCGCAAGAACGGTCCATTTGTATTCCGAGAGTGTATAAAAATGTATTTATCTAATTTTACAAAAAATGTAAAGCTTAAAACAAAATTTATATAAATGAACGTTAGCACATACATAAAACTTATAACCCGGTATTTTATCTGTAAAGTTGACGGTTATCCAGGTTAATATTTTCCAGATATTTTCCAGATGAAAATGAAATTATAACGAAGATAATACAAGAGTGTTCAATACCAAAGTAAGGCGAGATATACTTATTATTTGTTTTACATAAGCTGCATATGTAGCTGCAGATTCATGTGTGTGTTTCGGTCAGCCAGTTAAAAGTAACTAGATACCTATTTAGACGATATTACTTATATAGTTTTAGTTCGTAATCGTCTGACCGAAACATTCTCATGAATGTGTAGCGGCATTTTCAACAAAAATGAAATGTACATATATATATATATGTATATACATACTGAATATATATATATATATATATATATATATATATATATATATATATTAGGCACCGCCAAAAATGGCCGAAAAATCAAGTTGTTGTTTTTTAAAACGAAATTACATTTATTAAAATCCATTATTTCTGAGTAACTTTTTTTTTCCAGAAAGATAAACCCCTGAATTTTATCATATAGAAAACAGAATCATGTAACACTTTTTCTACTATTTTTAATTAAATTTTAAATGTTAAATTTTCCCAAAAAGTTAACAATTCACATTTTTTGTCTTGCACAA
The DNA here is from genome assembly GCF_053919585.1 of Euprymna scolopes. NCBI lineage: Eukaryota > Metazoa > Mollusca > Cephalopoda > Sepiida > Sepiolidae > Euprymna > Euprymna scolopes. The sequence goes on from NC_136509.1 coordinate 63,905,429, forward strand.
AAAACCGTACATAAATATTTAAAAAAAAAAAGGTTTTTGAAATAATTAATTTATTTATTTGTTGTCTAACTTAGATTTAGGATGATTTTCTATGAGAATATGCAAAAATATTATAATATAAGTACCTGAATTTAAAATAATTCCACTTATTCATATATTCATATTTTAGGCAACCAGTTACTTTGCGTCGATCTATAGTCTAGATCGACAATGTTTACGTTTGTATTTGATAAAAAGCAAACTATGGAAAACCAAACAGGTCAAAAAAAAACTTATTTTTCAGTGACGAAAATTTCAATGTATTATTAACGCTGAGGCTGGCCAGTACCAGATGGGTGACCACTTGTATGAGTTTGGTTTTAATGTGTATGTGTGTGGGGGCCAGGCTCCCCAAAATGGGGGGGGGGCAATTTAAAGCAGAATAAAAAAAATATTTCATCGCGTTTGGTCCACCGTAGTCGAAAGGCGGCAAACGTTTTCAAACGGGATCGAAAAAATGATGCTATTTTTAACACAAAGGGCACAATATTTATCGATTTTTTTTTTTTGCATCGATTCTTCAAAGCATACCCTGTTTAACAATGGTCATGCATTATTCGGCTCGCTAAAAAGAATTGGTAATTTATTTCTCAAAGATTTTAAAATGGCTTTTTTTCGTATAAATATTAAAAAAAAATTTGTTTGTTTTGCTTAACTTAAATTAATTATTTTACTTAATATATTCACCGAATTTCACACTTCAAAACTCAAAAGCAGGATAATTAAACACAATCGAAGTTCTGATATTCAGACGTCAAAATAAGGTATGCAAACATTTTTTTTTTAAATCTATAATTCTGTCCCTTACAACAACACAGTATGTTGTGTTCAGTTTCAGATGTTTATTTTAAGCATATTTGTATCCCATCAAAACAAGGGGGGAGTTGTAAGTAAAAAAAAAAGATATATATAAATATCGTTTATGAAAAATACGTACACTGTTATAAAGTTCATTCTTCTCTTAATAATCGCTGAAAATTTCATTACCTGACTTTTGGTAGATTTTTAAAAAGACGGTCCGTCAAAAAGTACTTACCTACCCCCCCCCCCAGTTTTGGCGGTGCCTAATATATATATATATATATATATATATATATATATATATATATATATTCTGTATATTGTATAGATTGTCGATATTAAATATAAAAAATTAATTTAATACATGATAAACCAGTGGGTTTATATATTTCGGCCTCATAAGTCTATTCTTCTAGCCATTTCTTTCTCCTTTGGGAAAAGGGTTCGTTTATTGTCAGTAATCTGAAGTTATTTTACCTTGGAATGCTGATAGATCCGATTATGGAAAATTTTGCACTTATCGAGCGTACACCAAGTTTTTAGAAGTTGCATTTAACTATAAACTATAAAATAAAAATTAAATGCGCGGATCTGTTTTTTTTATTCATTTAAAGCATATATGGAAAACATGCCATATCTATACCGTTGAAAACCACGTGACACAAACTAGCCAGAAAGCAAAACTGGTGTAAAAGTAAAAATTACTTTCGGTATGATATTATGATATTATAATATTATTATATTATATTATGATATTATTATATTATATTATGATATTATTATATTATTATAATTTGATATTATAATATTATTATATTATATTATGATATTATTATATTATATTATGATATTATTATATTATATTATAATATTATTATATTATATTATGATATTATTATATTATATTATGATATTATTATATTATATTATGATATTATTATATTATATTATAATATTATTATATTATATTATGATATTATTATATTATATTATGATATTATTATATTATATTATAATATTATTATATTATATTATAATATTATTATATTATATTATAATATTATTATATTATATTATGATATTATTATATTATATTATAATATTATTATATTATATTATAATATTATTATATTATATTATGATGTTTTGTATTGTGATGATTAGATTGTTCTCTTTTTCCCTGTTGCTTTGTTTTTACCATTCTCATTTCTTTTGGAAACAATTTTTTTTAAATATTTTGGACATTTATACTTGCTTAAAGGTGATAAATATTGAAAGATGTAATCAAACTTCCTTTATTATCGCTATCATAATTATCAAGAACATTTTTTCTTTTTTCTTTCCCTTATCTATTTTTGCTTCAAACAATTTTCTCTGTAACCTTTTTTCTTCCTCTTCTTTTTCTTCTTCTTTTTCTTCTTCTTCTTCTTCTTCTTCTTCTTCTTATTATTATTATTATTATAAGTTGTAGTAGTAGGAGTAGTAGTAATTATTTCTGAAAAGTGGTTTGAAAGTTATTGAGATAAGGATTGCTAATTTTTATTATTTCGAGTATTTGTTTTTATTCTTTCAAATATTGCCAGGCAGAAGTCGAAAGCAATTCGTAATTGCATTGGAATTCATAGTAAAGGTTTACTTTGTCGTAAGGGGTTACCATTTGGAACCAAATTTACGGGGATGCTGTGTAAGGCGTTAGGCAGCGAGATATCTGTTAACATTAGATTTTGGTTTTATTCAGATGAGTTGTACCGCACCTGAAGACAGTAAACATTTATATAAGTCGAAACGTGTACGTATAACAACCAAGCTGAAAACAGTAGGCCGAATACTAATATAAATAGTATCGATCCCTTAAGTCTCTTCATATTTCCATCGATAACCCTTGCAAATATGTTCGTTAGTGCAATAACGATTTTTGATTAGTTTTGTGCTAGCTACGATCGTTTGGTATTTGAGTAGCGTTAGCCTTCCTCGAGATTCCAGGTGCTTTCCGCAATCTTACAAGGATGATTAGGTTAATGCTTTCCTTCCATGTCTTTGTATTCTCTTTGATGATTCACTACTATTTTGTGTGGTTCGAACTAAGGCAATTGACATCGTGTGTGTGTGTGTGTGTGTGTGTGTGTGTGTGTGTGTGTGTGTGTGTGTGTGTGTGTGTGTGTGTGTGATTGGATTTGCATGTTCGTTAGCTTATGGGATTTTTGTTCAAATTTTGTCATTTGTTGTGCTTTTTAGTTAAACTTTCATGTAGCTTGTTTGTATTCTTAGTTTATGTGAGTCTACATTCAAGTATTTTCATAACAATTTTGGTTGAATAAATCATTGATAGATTAATTTTCTTTGTGTTCCATATTCCGTTTAGTTCTTCGACAACTCCTACACATTTGTTTCGTCTTGTAAAATCTGTTTGCATAGGATTGTGGAGTATCGAATATAAGCACACCAAATCTCCTTGCTTGATTGAGTTTGTCTATTTCCACCAGCATAACATAGTTTTATTGCATTTCTCGGAGAATTTTATGCTTTTCGTTTCCCAGAACTTATAATTTGTGTTTGCATCATTTGTCTGCATGACAAATTGCAGCCGTTTGCAAAATTCACACAGTCTTATTTGTTTTTGTTATTTTTTAGAAGAAAATTAATTACATTTACTATATATTTGCAATGACTGAAATGAATTTGAATCATCGCATAAGCCGCTTACCATTAACTTCTCACTGGCAATGATCACTGGTTTCACTAAAATTTTTATGGCAATAAATCTTTTCAAGGTCCCAGTCTTCTTTGCACTCTTCCAGTCGAGGTCGGTTTTGTACTCGGTCTTTCCGTTCCCTTCGACCCTTCTTGATAATTTTGGGCATCGATTCTGACGCTGAAGGGGTGCAGGGTGATCAAAATTTTTGTTTTGTTTTTAAGTTTTCTTGTTTCTATGTGGTGTTCCCCTATCTTTTTATTTCAATTCTGTTGAAGTGTTTTTAGTTTTCTTGTTTCTATGTGGTGTTCACCTATCTTTTTATTTAAATTCTGTTGAAGTTTTTCTATGGCTATGGTTAGCGTTTATATCTCATCTGGATTAGTCTGTTCATTTAAATGTTTTCCTTAAAATTTTGCAAATAACTTCTCCGTCGTCCTCTTGATTCCAATTCATCTTCTTTTTTTAAGTTTTTCTCAGTGCTACTCCTAGTGCTACTAAAACTATTATTGTTATATTGAGTTTCTATCTGTCTCATATTATTTACCACTCTCTGACTAGTTCCGTGTATTTTCTTCTTCTGATGTCTGTCTCCTTGATGTTCACCATGTGGTCTGCTGGATGACAAAATCTACAACCTGGCTATTATCTTTAACTCATTGTTAACTATTCTTACACCCAACTTTTTACTTGGCTGAGTTAAATCGTATGTACTTACCTATTCCGTAGGATATTATGGTCTCATCGTAAGTATTGTTACCAACAATTTACCTGGATGTTCAAGATGCAGTTGTTTGCATAGTTCCCAGTGCATTACCGTCTTCAGCTGATCGTATCTAATCTGATATTTTTCGGGTAGTTTACTGCCTTGACTGCATCATCATCATCATCATAATCATCATCATCATCATCATCGTCGTCGTCGTCGTCGTCGTTTTTGTTGCTGTTGTTGTTGTTGTTGTTCTTGTTGACGACGACGACCGTGAAGCCTTTTCTATACATTTTATCATCATTTTTATTGCAAGTCAATTTTATGAATTTCCCTTCTTTATTATAATGTTTTCACTAGGAGTAGTCACAAAGATCACCGTGAAATATTTATCTTTGAGAACAACTTGTGACGTTCTCAGGAGTCTGATAGACAGCAAGTCTCACCATATTTCCAGTACTCTCCACCTCTGTCGATAACCATTGCAGGTGAATTTGTGTTATCGTTACAGCCGCTTACCATTGATTTCTAATTGGCTGCAACTATTGATCTTCACTGGAGTTTGAGTGTCAAAAAACCTCCCCAATGTCCAAGTACGTTTTGCACTCATCCAGCAGAGGTCTGTCTAATACTTTCTCTCCCCGGTCTTTCTATCATCCTTGATCCTCCTCCCTTATTTGGTGTGACGTCAGTTTTTGGTGATACATACAAAAAAAAAAAGGGATGGAAGGGCACGCGCAGGAGGAAGGGTTAACTTACAAGTATAGTGTCACTTTTCATGATTCCATGTGATGCTCTATTGCGTTTCACATCTGTAGCACTTTTTGTATGTTCAGTTTGTGTGTGTAACTCATGTGATTTATTCTCCGCATTCAATTATTTTAGCCGTTTTCATTACTATTATCTTTTCATTACTATTATCTTTTGTATTTTATCAGTCATCCCTCTGATTCCAATCTCTATCATTCTTTTTTTAAAGTTTTTCAGTATTGTTTCTAGCGCTCCAACTATTAGTGCTGTTATTTTGAGAGATTATTATTATTATTATTAGTAGTAGTAGTAGTAGTAGTAGTAGTAGTAGTAGTAGGGTAGCAATATTATTATTATTATTAATCGTATTAGTATTGATAAACACATATTCTTTTCATTATTAATATTATTATTAACACAATGATGAGTATTTTTTACATTCTCTGATGTTTATTTGTACAGGAAATGTTTATTTAAATCGGACAAATGTTTGACTTTTTGTTTCGGGCGCCGACTTGATTTATAACACTGGGCATGAGTTATCTCCAAGTGACACCAACACTGTGCATTTGTTGATGGAGCCAAATATCAATAAAACGCTGACCTTAGTTTTCTTTCACATTTTTCTTTTCTAAACGCACTTTTTTCTGGGAGTTGTGTCGATAGCCACATGAATAGTCAAGTACAACGAAAGACATTATTTTCAGTTACGCATTAAAGAGTGGAATGAAACTCAAAGTTTCAATCTTGATCGTCCACTTATCCTTTCGTCTTCTTTTTCTTATCTTTAATTATATAAATATTATCATTAGTATTATCATTATTATCATTATTATTATTGGTAGTAGAAGTAGTAGTAGTAGTAGTAGCAGTAGCAGTAGTAGAAGTATTAGTATTAATCTAATAGAAGTTTTCATAGTGTCATTATCATAGAGTATTCACTGATTTAACTCAGCCATACACGAAGTTGGGTGCAGTTATAGTTAATAACACGATAAAAAAAATACGGAAGGGAGGAGTAAGTATTTTTTGAAGAAATCTCTTTTTAAAAATCTACCAAAAATCAAGTAATTATCCAATCAATACGAAATTTTCACCGATTATTAAGTGCAGAATGTACTTCATTACGAGGGGCGTGCAATAAGTAATACCCCTGACCCACTTCTCACAGCAGTAGAACAACGAAACTTGGCGCAGTTATTACTCTTTCTCTACATATGAACCACCCAGAGTTATGCATTTCTCCCGTCGTTTGATGCAGCTCTGGAGACCGTTCTTGTAGAACACCCAAGGTTGGTCCTCCAACCACGATGTGACTTCAGAAATCACGGCTGCATCATCTGGGAAACGCTTTCCTTTCAAAAACAACTTCATGACTGGGAAGAGGTGAAAGTCAGAGGGTGCAAGGTCAGGAGAGTCAGGAGGATGGGGCGGGATTTCATAACCACACGCCCGTGCTTCTGATCTGGCGACATGCGAGTTGTAGACCGGAGCATTGTCCTGCAGGAGAAGGGTACCTTTGCTGATATTGCCCCACCTATTGATTTTGATAGCTTCCCTTAATTTCCTCACAAGTGGAGCATAATAGGCTCCTGTAATTGTGGTACCCTTTGCCAGGAAATCTGTCATCACTACTCCGTCCTGGTCCCAGAAGATTGTGAGCATGACCTTGCCAGTGGAGGGCTGCACCCTTGCCTTCTTTGGAGGTGGTGAGTCGAAGTGCTTCCACTGCATTGATTGGGATTTGGTCTCTGGAGCATAGTGATGGACCACGGTTTCATCCTGTGTAATACGTCTTTTGAAAAAATTTGACTCATCTTCTTGGCACATCTCCAAATTCATCCTCGAGTACTCGACGCGTTCTCGCTTCTGGAATGGTGTAAGCAACCTGGGAATCCATCTGCATTATGCATATGTAAATGGTCATGAATGATAGTTCCCACAGACCCTGTACTAACCCTGACATCTTGGGCTATTTAGCGAATAGTAATGCGCCGGTCTTCCAAAATGGCAGCCTCAACTTAGCGGACAGATGCCGCATCAATGGCAGAAGGGGGTCGACCAGATCTGGGAGCTGTTTCCACAGACTTCCGGCCATGTTTGAATTCACGATGGCAGCGTTTTACAAGGTCATATGATGGTGCATTATCACCATAGGTTTCTTTCATTTCATCAAAAGTCTCCTGTGGTGTGCGTCCTTTCAAATACAAAAACCGGATCACTGCTCGACATTCAACAGGCTCCATTTCACACCTGACTCAGTTCAAACTCCTGTAAAACAGAAGCCACAATTATTTCAGAGCTGTAATTTGTCACATAATCCGTAGAGATATAAGTCATTGGACATGCACAATTTCAGCTAGATCAAACAACTGAAATTGGGTAAGGGACATTACTTATTGCACGCCGTCGTACAATGTACTTTTTTCATAATCAATATATATATATATATATTGTGTATATTTAGACAGCATTTTCTTAGACAAATATTGAATAGCACGGAGTTATTCTTTTACAATTTTCCTTTTTATCTTCTCCAATCTCCGAATAGTCCTTTTTGTGTTCTTCTTGAAATTGTATATGTTGGATCCATAATCGCGAGCGCTTTCGATGGAAGTACTTCTATCATCCTCAAGCATATTGTAGAAATAAATGTAGAAATTGTTTTTTAAATTGCGTATATATACATTTTGTCCTAATCACGTGGTAACTTGTTACAAGTTAGGTGAGCGGATTTTTTTTATACATATATTAAATACATTTATATATACAAACACAGACGTATACATATTCAAAGATTTATCACAAACATTTTAAAACGTTCCGGCTGCACTCATAATTAATATTATTTATTTGAGGCTTCTTTGTTTTAGTGTACAATGCTTCGAGTATTCTTAGCCTATTTACATTTTTCTCACTCTGCAATACTCTTGTATGTTTCGGGGCCCTAACCCTCTTCAGCGTAGTTTGACTGTTATTAGGAATAATAAATAATAAATAAATAAAATAAAATGGTATTTGTTAACGTCCAAATACAAAATGGGCGATTTTCTAAAAAACACTCGTTTAATATCGTTTAAAAAATCAACAACAAAAATCTACGTATATATATATATATATATATTTATATATATATATTTATATATATATATATATATATATATATATATATATATATATAATTACATAAAAATTACAATTACATTTACCAAAATGATCCAAGATGGTAAAATTTAAATATATTATAAATATTACAGAATTAATATTTATGAAGTTATCTCAGCCAGATGTAAAAGCTCGATAAAACCAAATAGGAGATGGAGCTTATAATACGAGCAAACAGTTAATAAATCATGTTAAAAAACACTTTGAAATGAGTTAAAAACATATTTAATCTGAAAAATAAGATATGTGTTTCATTCTACTGCCGAGATATAAATATTTATATCTTGGCAGTAGAATGAAAAGCATATCTTATTTTTCTTTTATTAATATTATTGGAATTTTTTTCCTTTTTTCCTTGTACACATTTTTGTGAATTTTTCCATGGATTTCTGCCTTTGGATTATTATAGACCATCTTCTTCCAATTACGGGATTTTTGGATTTTACTTGTGCAAATGGAAATTCAATTAACTTTCTTGAAATTATATACTTGGATTTTACCATCACTGGATTATTTATCTTCCACCAGACTATCCATTCAGGTGTAATCACCTTTTTCTTCACCATATTCCCTCTGCTTCACTTTTTTTGTTTTCAAGTAAGATCTTTGACTTACTTGTTGTTTCATCAAATACATTTGCATGCAAAATCCGATCCTGCATTTTGCTAATTCCTACCCTCTGATGAGAAGAAAAGTATTTCTTCGAAACTCCGCGGATCAAGGACTATCCACTTATCTAGTGTTTCCTTTTCAGATTAAATATGTTTTTAACTCATTTCAAAGTGTTTTTAACATGTGTTATTAACTGTTTGCTCGTGTATATATATATATATATATATATATATATATATATATATATATATATATATATATATATATATATATATCCTACAACCCCCTGTTCTTTATTTCTCTTTACAAATATAATAATCAGTCGAAACCGAACAAAATATATTATATTATGGGGAGGGTAAGGATTGTAGATAAAAAAAAAAAAAAAAAAAAAAAAACAACAACCGCGCACTTATCAGACTTTAAGGTTAAAAATATGAAATTTAAATGTGTTTGATTTTTCAGCCATTGTGTTTGAAAGTGTGAAATTCGTTGAATATGTTAATAATCATCATCATTATATTATTACGCTTATCGCCGCGTCCGTTATCATGCTGTGCATCTCTAAAAAAGAAAAGTGGATTATTCCATATAAACATGTCGCTGTTGAGGCAAATCTAATAAAAATGATTTGTCTTTCTTCGCTTTTTGGCTAAGATCAAAGTGTAGTATCTGTTCTTCGGGTACTATATTTCAATTTCTTTTCTCTCAGTGGAAGAGAAATCCTTTACGACTAAGACAATTTTTCTCCACGTTATAAAACGACCCTGGTGTCTAAATCTATCCCGTGGGGAGGCATCGTGAATAGGTACTATGTTTAATATAACAAAGTTTTAATTTAAAAAAAAAGTAACTGGAAAAAGTTATTTCTGATTTAATTACAAATGCCCTGGAAATGTCACTTCTGATTAATTATAAAATGCCCTGGAAAATGTCCGTTCTGATTATTTTTTTGTTTACTTGCCTCCCTACACGGTCGGAATTGGACATGAGGTCGGTTAAAAATTTAGGTGAAAACCAGCTCCCCAAAAGGGCCACTCTGGTCAATAACAAAAATTAAAATTGTATCAGTAATGAAGGATTTCTCCTCCATTAACCAAGACCAAAAAAGGGGAGATTTAAGTCGCTCGAATGCTGAAACTGATACTACACCCAGAAATTCATATTGAAGCAATGGTTGCCGTGTTAATGTTTTTATGTATTACTTTCGAAATGCTGCTGAAACAGTTTATGATTTAAACACTACTTTAATTCAAGTATATTTTAAGCAGTGGGTTACGGGATATGAAGCCAGTCCCGGAAATTACTCAAACCGTTTACGATTTAAACATACTTTATTTCATGTATATTTTTAACAGTGGTGTGGGAGATATTAAATCAGTCATGAAAATGGGTGAAACCGTTTACGCCTGATACATTACTTTATTTAATGTATATTGTTAACATTGGGGTGGGAAATATGAAGCCGGTTCCAGAAATGGCTGCAACCATTCACGTTTTGGACATTACTTTATTTAATGTATATTTTTAACAGTAGGATGGGAGATAAGAATCGGTCCCGGAAATGGCTGAAAAGTTCACGATTTATACATTACTTTATGCCATGTATATTTTCAACAGCGGGGTGGGGATTATAAGTCAGTTCCAGAAATGGCTAAAACAGTTTACTATTTAGACATTACATTATTTTATGTATATTTTTAGCAGTGGGCTTAGGATATAAAGTCGGTCCCGGAAATGTCTGAAACAGTTTATTATTTAGACATTACATTATTTCATGTATATTTTTAGCAGTTGGTTTGGGATATAAAGTCAGTCCCGGAAATGACTGAAACAGTTTACGATTAAAACATTACTTTATTTAATGTATATTTTCAACAGTGGGGTGGCAGACATGAAGTCAGTCTCGGGATTCAATGAGATGTGCAAATATATACTATCAGAAAGCGTCGCCCAGTATTGAATGAGATAGGTGGAAAACATATAGTAGCAAAATACCAGCGTCGCCCGGGATCAAATGAGATAGATGAACGATATATATTAGCAGAATATGCGGCGTCACCCGCGATTGGATAAGATAGGTTAAACATATATACTATGAGAATACCCTGAATTGATCGATTTGTGTGTAATGAAATAATCAGCCCTGGCAATATATCAAAGTTATTATTTAAGTAAGGGGGAGCGACATAGTGGGTTAAAGTTATGAAAATTATTGTCGAAATTATTAACATATCCAAAAATTATGAAAAATGATGAAATGTGAGTTACTTGATTGGTGTGTTTGTAATGATATAATAAGCCAAGATAATGTATCAAATATATTATATAAGTAGGAGGGAGTGGAATAATGTGGGTTTTTAATTATAAAAATTATTGTCGAAATTAGTAACATATCCAGGATAATGTAATAATTGTAATGAATAAAGATTAAATGTGAGTTAATCGATTGTGTATTTATAATAAAATAATCAGCCCAGGAAATATATTAAAGTAATTATGTTAGTAAGAGAGGGCGATAAGGATGGTTTAAATGAAAAATAATTTTCGAAATTAGTAACATATCCAAGAATTATGAAAAATGATAATATGTTATTTAATGTATTAGTGTGTTTGTAATTAAATAATCAGACCAGACAATATATCAAAGTTATTATTTTAGTAAGTGGAGCAATGATGTCGGTTGAAATTCTGAAAAATGATTGTCGAAATGACTAACATATCCAATAAGTATGAAAAATGACGAAATGTGAGTTAATTGATTGGTGTGTTTGAAATGAAATAATCATCCCAGATAATAATCATAGTTATTATTTTAGTAGTGGGGGGTGATAATGTCAGTTAAAATATTAAAAATAATTGTCGACATGAGTACCATATCCAAGAATTAAGAAAAATGATGAAGTGTGAGTAAATTGATAATTGTGTTTTTTTTATGAAATAACCAGTCCAGGCAATATATCAAAGTATTTTTAGCAAAGAGAGGGCGACGAGGATGGTTTAAATTATAAAAAAATTATTGTCGAAATTAGTAACATATCCCAGAATTACGAAAAATGACGAAATTTGATTTAATTGATTGGTGTGTTTATAATAAAATAATCAGCCTAGACAATATATACAACGTTATTATATAAGTAAAAGGAAGGAGATAAGGAGGGCTTAAATTGTAAAAAAAATATTGTCGAAATCAGTAACATATCCAAGAATTACGAAAAACTGATGAAATATTAGTTGATTGATCTGTTTGTAAGGAAATAATCAACCTAGAAAATATATCAAAGTTATTAGTTAGTAAAGAGGGAAGGGCGAAAATGTGGGTTAAAATTATGAAAAATGATTGTCGAAATAATTAACATATTCAAGAATTATGAAAAATGATTAAATGTGATGTCATGCATTAGTGTGTTTGTAATAAAATAATAAGCCCAGACAATATTTGAAAGTTTTTTATTTTATTAAGGATGGGGCGATAATATGGGTATAAATTATAAAAAATGATTGTCGAAATTAGTAACATACCCAAGAATTATGAAAAATGATGAAATGGAAGTTAATTGATTAGTGTGTTTGTAATGAAATAATCAGCCCAGCAAACGTATCAAAGTTATTATTTTAGTAAGGTTGGGCGACAACATTTGTTTAAATTATAAAAAAACATTGTCGAAATTAGTAACATATCCAAGAATTACGAAAAATGATGAAATGTGAGTTAATTGATGTGTGTATTTGAAATGAAATAATCAGCCTAGACAATATATCAAAATTATTTTTTTAGTAAGGTGTTCGATATGGTGAGTTTAAATGATGAAAAATTATTGTCAAAATTAGTACCATATTCAAGAATTACGAAAAATGTTTAAATGTGAGTTAATTGATAGTTGTGTGTGTTTTTTTTATAAAATAATCAGCCGATACAATATATCAACTTTACTATTTTAGTAAAGGGAGTGGCAATAATGTGGGTTGAAATTATGAAAAATTATTGTCGGACATAGTAACATATTCAATAATTATGAAAAATAGTAAAATGTGAGCTAATTGACCGGTGTGTTTGTAATAAAATAATCAGCACATGAAATATATCAAAGATACAGTTTTGATAAAAAAGTAGAATAATATGATTGTGCCTTCATTCATGCTGAACAGAACGCTCACAGCATGGCTCATAGCATGGCATTACATATGAAAAATGCTGCTGTGAAATTTCCACAGGTCACGCTAGTAATTATCATTTCAGATTATCAAAAAATATATATCAACATATTTTCATTATTTATACGAAAAACATTACTTTTGAAAAAAAAAATTAATATTTTTAGTGGGCCCAATGTTGCTATTATACTATTAAATACGAAATGCTATGAAGAATCAATACAATAAAGAAAAGATGCTATGAAGAATCAATACCATAAAGAAAAGATGCTATGAAGAATCAATACCAAAAAGAAAAAAAATGCTATGAAGAACCAATACAAAAAGAAAAAAATTGCTATGAAGCATCAATACCAAAAAGTAAAAATGCTATGAAGAATCAATACAAAAAAGAAAAACAGCTATGAAGAATCAATACCAAAGAGAAAAAACATGCTATGAAGAATCAATACCAAAAAGAAAAAACATGCTATGAAGAATCAATACCAAAAAGAAAAAATGCTATGAAGAATCAATACCAAAAAAAAAATGCTATGAAGAATCAATACCAAACAGAGAAAACATGCTATGAAGAATCAATACCAAAAAGAAAATATGCTATGGAGAATCAATACCAAACAAAAAATGCTATGAAGAATGAATACCAAAAAAAATGCTATGAAGAATCAATACCAAAAAAATGCTTTGAAGAATCAATACCAACAAGAAAAAATGCTATAAAGAATCAATACCAAACAGAAAACTTGCTATGAAGAATAAATACCAAAAAGAACAAAATGCTATGAAGAACCAATACAAAAAAATGCTTTGAAGAATAAATACCAAAAAGAAAAAAATGCTATGAAGAATCAATACCAAAAAAAAAATGCTACGAAGAATCAATACCAAACAGAGAAAACATGCTATGAAGAATCAATACCAAAAAGTAAATATGCTATGGAGAATCAATACCAAACAAAAAATGCTATGAAGAATCAATACCAAAAAAAATGCTATGAAGAATCAATACCAAAAAAATGCTTTGAAGAATCAATACCAACAAGAAAAAATGCTATAAAGAATCAATACCAAAAAAATTGCTATGAAGAATCAATACCAAAAAGGAAAAATACTATGAAGAATCAATACCAAAAAAATGCTTTGAAGAATAAATACCAAAAAGAAAAAATGCTATGAAGAATCAATACAAAACAATTGCTATGAAGCATCAATACAAAAAAAAAAAATGCTATAAAGAATCAATACCAAAAAATGCTTTGAAGAATCAATACCAAAAAACAAATGCTATGAAGAATCAATATAAAAAAAATTGCTATGCAGAATGAATACCAAAAAAATGCAATGAAGAATCAATACCTAAAAAATTGCTATAAAGAATCAATACCAAAAAGAAAAAAATGCTATGAAGAATCAATACAAAAAAATGCTATGAATAACCAATACCAAAAAAAATGCCATGAAGAATCAATACCAAAAAAAAATGCTATAAAGAATCAATACAAAAAAATGCTATTAATAACCAATGCCAAAAAAAATGTTATGAAGAACCAATACCAAAAAAATGCGATGAAGAACCAATACAAAAAAATGCTATGAAGAATCAATACCAAAATGAACAAAATGGTATGAAGAATCAATACTAAAAAGAAAAAAATGCTATAAAGAATCAATACCAAAAAGAAAAAATACTATGAAGTATCAATACGAAAAAAAATGCTATGAATAACCAATACCAAAAAAATAATGCTATGAAGAATCTATACCCACAAGAAAAAATGCTATGAAGAATCAATACAAAAAAATGCTATGAAGAAGCAATACAAAAAAGAAAAATGCTATGCAGAATCAATACCAAAAAATTCTATGAATAACCAATACCAAAAAAATGCTATGAACAATCTATACCAAAAAGAAAAAAAATGCTATGAAGAACCAATGCCAAACAGAAAAAATGCTATAAAGAATCAATACCAAAAAGTAAACAAGATGGTATGAAGAATCAATACCAAAAAGGAAAATGCTATGAAGAATCAATACCAAAAAAATGCGATGAAGAACCAATACAAAAAAAATGCTATGAAGAACCAATACCAAAACGAAAAAATTCTATGAAGGATCAATAACGAAAAGAAAAAATGGTATAAAGAACCAATAAAAAAATAAAAAAATTCTATGAAGAATCAATACCAAAAAGTAAAAAAAAATGCTATGAAGAGTCAATACCAAAAAGAAAAATGCTATGAAGAATAAATACCAAAAAGAAAAAAATGCTATGAAGAATCAATACCAAAAAAATGCTTAAAAAAAGAAATACCAAAAAAATGCTATGAAGAATCAATACCAAAAGGGAAAAATGCTATAAAGAACCAATACCAAAAAAACGCTATGAAGAACCAATACCACAAAAAAATTCTGTCAAGAATCAATACCCCAAAAAAATGCTATGAAGAATCCACACCAAAAAAAACAAATGCTATGAAGAATCAATACCAAAAATGCTATGAATAACCAATACAAAAGAAATGCTGTGAAGAATCATTACCAAAAGAAAAATGCTATGAAGAATCAATACCAAAAAGAAAAAAATGCTATGAAGAACCAATACCACAAAGAAAAACATTCTATGGAGAATAAATACCAAAAAGTAAAAAAATGCTATGAAGAAACAATGCAAAAAAATGCAATAAAAATAAAAAAAAATGCTATCAAGAATCAATACCAAAAAAATGTTATGAAGAATCAATACCTAAAACAATGCTATGAATGGTTAAATACCAAAGAAATGCTATGAAGAATCAGTACCAAAAAAATGCTATGAATAATCAATACCAAAACAAATTCTATGAAGAATCGATACCAAAAAATGCTTTGAAGAATCAATACCAAAAAATGCTATGAAGAATCAATACCAAAAAAAATGCTTTGAACAATCAATACAAAAAAGAAAAATGCTATGAAGAATCAATACCAAAAAATTGTTATGAAGAATCAATACCAATAAGAAAAAATGCTATGAAGAATCAATACCAAAAAAATGCTGTGAAGAATCATTACCAAAAAGAAAAAATGCTATGAAGAATCAATACACAAAAAAATTTCTATGAAGAATCTATACCAAAAAGGAAAAATGCTATGAAGAATCAATACCAATAAAAATGATTTGAAGAATCAATACTAAAAAACAAATGCTATGAAGAATCAATATCAAAAAGATGGCTATGAAGAATCAATACCAAACAGAAAAAATGCTATGAAGAATCAATCACAAAAAAACTGATACAATGGAGAACCAATACAAAAAATGCTATGAAGAATCAATACCAAAACAAAATGATATTAAGCATCAATACAAAAAAATGCTATGACTAACCAATGCCAAATAAAATGCCATGAAGAATTAATACCAAAAAAAATGCTATGAAGAATCTACACAAAAAATGCTATGAATAATCAATACCAAAAAGAAAAAATGCTATGAAGAATCAATACCAAAAAGAAAAAAATGCTATGAAGAACCAATACAAAAAAAAAATGCTATGAAGAATCTATACCTAAAAGAAAAAAATGCTATGAAGAATCAATACCAAAAAAATGCTATGAAGAATCAATATCAAAAAGAGAAAACATTCTATGAAGAATCAATACCAAAAAGAAAATATGCTATGGAGAATAAATACCAAAAAGAAAACATGCTATGAAGAATCAATACAAAAAATGCTTTGAAGAATAAATACCAAAAAGAAAACATGCTATGAAGAATCAATACCAAAAAGAAAATATGCTATGGAGAATCAATACCAAAAAGAAAACATGCTATGAAGAATCAATACAAAAAAATGCTTTGAAGAATAAATACCAAAAAGAAAACATGCTATGAAGAATCAATACAAAAAAATGCTTTGAAGAATAAATACCAAACAAAAAATGCTATGAAGAATCAATACAAAAAAACTGCTATGAAGAATCAATACCAACAAAAATGCTTTGAAGAATCAATACCAACAAGAAAATATGCTATGAAGAATCAATACCAAAAAAATTGCTATGAAGAATCAATACCAAAAAGGAAAAATGCTATGAAGAATCAATACGAAAAAAAATGCTTTGAAGAATAAATACCAAAAAGAAAAAATGCTATGAAGAATCAATACCCAAAAATGCTTTGAAGAATAAATACAAAAAACAAATGCTATGAAGAATCAATACAAAAAAATTGCTATGAATAACCAATGCCAAATAAACTGCTATGAAGAATCAATACCAAAAAGAAAAAAAAGCTATGAAGAACCAATACCAAAAAGAAAAAATGCTATGAAGAATCAATACCAAAAAAAAGCGATGAAGAACCAATACAAAAAATGCTATGAAGAATCAATACCCAAAAGAAAAAATGGTATGAAGAATCAATACCAAAAAGAAAATAATGCTATGAAGAATCTATACCAACAAGAAAAAATGCTATAAAAAATCAATACAAAAAAATGCTATGAAGAACCAATACAAAACAGAAAAAATGCTATAAAGAATCAATACCAAAAAGTAATAAAAGATGCTATGAAGAATCAATACTAAAAAGGAAAATGCTATGAAGAATCAATACCAAAAAATGCGATGAAACACCAATACAAAAAAATGCTATGAAGAACCAATACCAAAACGAAAAAATGCTATGAAGGATCAATAACGAAAAGAAAAAATGGTATAAAGAACCAATAAAAAACTAAAAAAAATTCTATGAAGTATCAATACCAAAAAGTAAAATGCTATGAAGAATAAATACCAAAAAGAAAAAAATGCTATGAAGAATAAATACCAAAAGGGAAAAATGCTATAAAGAACCAATACCAAAAAACGCTATAAAGAACCAATACCACAAAAAAAATTCTGTGAAGAATCAATTCCCCAAAAAACACGCTATGAAGAATCAACACCCCAAAAAACCAAATGCTATGAAGAATCAATACAAAAAATGCTATAAATAACCAATACAAAAAAATGCTGTGAAGAATCATTACCAAAAGAAAAATGCTATGAAGCATCAATACCAAAAAGAAAAAAAATGCTATGAAGAACCAATACCAAAAAGAAAAACATTCTATGGAGAATAAATACCAAAAAGTAAAAAAAATGCTATGAAGAATCAATACAAAAAGAAAATGTTCTGAAGAATCAATACCAAAAAAATGCTGTGAAGAATCAATACAAAAAGAAAATGTTCTGATGAATCGATACCAAAAAATGCTTTGAAGAATCAATACCAAAAAACTGCGATGAAGAATCAATACCAAAAAAGGCCATGAAGAATCAACACCCAAAAAAACAAATGCTATGAAGAATCAATACCAAAAAATGCAATGAAGAATCAATACCAAAAAAATGCTTTAAACAATCAATACCGAAAAGAAAAATGCTATGAAGAATCAATACCAAAAAATTGTTATGAAGAATCAATACCAATAAGAAAAAATGCTATGAAGAATCAATACCAAAAAAATGCTGTGGAGAATCATTACCAAAAAGAAAAAATGCTATGAAGAATCAATACACAAAAAAATTTCTATGAAAAATCTATACCAAAAAGAAAAAATGTTATGAAGAATCAATACCAATAAAAATGCTTTAATCAATACATAACAAATGCTATGAAGAATCAATATCAAAAAGATTGCTATGAAGAATCAATACGAATAAGAAAAAATGCTATGAAGAATCAATAACAAAAAAACTAATACAATGAAGAACCAATACCAAAAAAATGCTATCAAAGAATCAATACCAAACAAAAAATGATATGAAGCATCAATACAAAAAAATGCTATGACTAACCAATGCCAAAAAAAATGCCATGAAGAATTAATACCAAAAAAAATGCTATGAAGAATCAACACAAAAAATGCTATGAATAATCAATACCAAAAAGAAAAAAAGCTGTGAAGAATCAATACCGAAAAGAAAAAATGTTATGAAGAACCAATTCCAAAAAAAAACGCTATGAAGAACCAATACCAAAAAAAAATTCTGTGAAGAATCAATACCAAAAAAACGCTATGAAATATAAACACTCAAAATAACAAATGCTATGAAGAATCAATACAAAAAAATGCTATGAATAAGCAATACAAAAAAAACGCTATGAAGAATCAATACCAAAAGAAAATATGCTATGAAGCATCAATACCAAAAAGAAAAAAATGCTATGAAGAACCAATACCCAAAAGAAAAAAATTCTCTGGGGAATCAATACCAAAAAGTAAAAAAAATACTATGAAGAATCAATACAAAAAAATGCAATGAAGAATCAATACTAAAAAAAAAATGCTATAAAGAATCAATACCAAAATAAATGTTATAAAAAATCAATACCAAAAGAAGCTATGAAGAATCAATACCAAAAAAATGCTATGAAGAATCAATACCAAATAAAAATGCTATGAATTATCAATACCAATAAAAATGCTATGAAGAATCAATACCAAAAAAATGCTATGAAGAATCAATACAAAAAAATACTATAAAGAATCAATACAAATAAAATTGCAATGAAGAATCAATACAAAAAAATGCTATGAAGAATCAATACAAAAACACAATGCTATGAAGAATCAATACAAAAAATAAAATGCTATGAAGAATCAATACAAAAAAACAATGCTATGAAGAATCAATACACAAAACAAAATACTTTGAAGAATCAATACAAAAAAATTCTATGAAGAATCAATACAAAAAAATGCTATGAACAATCAATACAAAAAAATGCTATGAAGAATCAATACCCAAAAAAATCTATAAAGAATCAATACAAAAAAAATGCTATGAAGAATCAATACAAAAAAATGCAATGAAGAATCAATACCAAAAAATGCTTTGAAGAATCAATACCAAAAAAAATGCTATGAAGAATCAATACCAAAAAAAAGGCTATGAAGAATATACCAAAATAAAATGCTATGAAGAATCAATACCAAAAAAAAAGCTATGAAGAATCAATACCAAAAAAATGCTATGAGGACTCAATACAAAAAAAATGCTATGAAGAATCAATACCAAACAATGCTATGAAGAATCAATACCAAAAAAAAATGCTATTAAGAATCATTACCAAAAAAAAAATTCTATGAAGAATCAATACCAAAAAAAAATGCTATGAAGTATCGATACCAAAAAAAATGCTATGAAGAATCAATACCAAAAAACTGCGATGAAGAATCAATACCAAAAAAAGGCTATGAAGAATCAACACCCAAAAAAACAAATGCTATGAAGAATCAATACCAAAAAATGCTATGAAGAATCAATACCAAAAAAATGGTTATAAAGAATCAATACCAAAAAGAAAAAATGCTATGAAGAATCAATACCAAAAAATACTTTTAAGAATCATTACCAAAAAGAAAAAATGCTATAAAGAATCAATACACAACAAAATTTCTATGAAGAATCTATACCAAAAAGGAAAAATGCTATGAAGAATCAATACCAAAAAAAAGCTTTGAAGAATCTATACCAAAAAGAAAAAATGCTATGAAGACTCAATACCTAAAACATTGCAATGAAGAATCAAAACCAAAAAGAAAAAATGCTATGAAGAATCAATACCAATAAAAATGCTTTGAAGAATCAATAGCAAAAAAAAGCTATGAAGGATCAATACCAAAAAATTGCTATGATGAATGAATACCAAAAAAATGCTATGAAAAATCAATACCTAAAAAATTGCTATGAAGAATCAATACCAAAAAGAAAAAATGCTATGAAGAATTAATAACAAAAAAACTAATACAATAAAGAATCAAAACAAAAAACAATGCTATGAAGAATCAATACCAAAAAAAAATTATATAAAGCATCATTTCCCAAAAAAATGCAATGACTAACCAATGCAAAAAAAATGCTATGAAGAATCAATACCAAAAAAATGCTATGAAGAATCAACACAAAAAAATGCTATGAATAATCAATGCAAAAAAACATGCTATGAAGAACCAATACCAAAGAGAAAAAATGCTATGAAGAATCAATACCAAAAAGAAAAAATGCTATGAAGAATCAATACCAAAAAGAAAAAATGCTATGAAGAATCATTACCAAAAAGAAAGAATGGTATGAAGTATCAATACCAAAAAGAAAAAAATGGTATGAAGAATCATTACAAAAAAGAAAAAATGGTATGAAGAATCAATACCAAAAAGGAAAAAATGCTATAAAGAATCAATACCCACATAAAAAAATGCTATGAAGAATCAATACAAAAAAATGCTATGAATAACCAATACCAAAAAAACAATGCTATGAAGAATCAATATCAAAAAGAAAAAATGCTATGAAGAATCAATACAACAAAAATACTATGAAGAAGCAATACCAAAAAGAAAAAATGCTATGCAGAATCAATACCAAAAAGAAAACAATGCTATGAAGAATCAATACCAAAAAGAAAAAATGGTATGACGAAGCAATACCAAAAACAAAAATGCTATGAAGAATCAATACCAAAAAGAAAACAATTCTATGAAGAATCAATACCAAAAAGAAAAAATGGTATGAAGAATCAATACCAAAAAAATGCGATGGAGAACCAATACAAAAAAAATGCTATGAAGAACCAATACCAAAAAGAAAAAATGCCAAAAAGAAAACAATTCTATGAAAAATCAATACCAAAAAGAAAAATGCTATGAAGAATCAATACCAAAAAAATGCGATGGAGAACCAATACAAAAAAAATGCTATGAAGAACCAATACCCAAAAGAAAAAATGCTATGAAGAATCAATACCAAAAAAATGCGATGGAGAACCAATACAAAAAAATGCTATGAAGAACCAATACCAAAAAGAAAAAATGCTATGAAGAATCAATACAAAAAAGAAAAATGCTATGAAGAATCAATACCAAAAAGAAAAAATACTATGAAGAATCAATTCCAAAAAAAATGCTATGAAGAATCAATACCAAAAAAATGCTTTGAAGAATAAATACCAAAAAAAATGCTATGAAGAATCAATACCAAAAAGAAAAAATGCTATGAAGAACCAATTCCAAAAAAGCGCTATGAAGAACCAATACCAACAAAAAAATTCTGTGAAGAGTCAAAACCTAAAAACAATGTTATGAAGAATCAATACAAAAAAAAGCTATGAAGAATCAATATCAAAAAATGCTATGAAGAATCAATACCAAATAAAAATGCTATGAAGAATCAATACCAAAAAATAGCTATGAAGAATCAATACCAAAAAAATGCTATGAAGAATCAATACAAAAAAATGCTATAAAGAATTAATACAAAAAAATTGCAATGAAGAATCAATACCAAAAAAATGTTATGAAGAATCAATACAAAAAAAACAATGCTATGAAGAATCAATACCAAAAAGTAAAAATGCTATGAAGAATCAATACCAAGAAAAATCCTTTGAAGAATCAATACAAAAAAATGCTATTAAGAAACAATACCAAAAACAAAATGCTTTGAAGAATCAATACCAAAAAATGCTATGAAGAATCAATACCAAAAAAAGGCTATGAAGAATCAATACCAAATAAAAAATGCTATGAAGAATCAATACTAAAAAAAATGTTATGAAGAATCAATACAAAAAAAAAGCTATGAAGAATCAATACCAACAAATGCTATGAAGAATCAATACCAAATAAAAATGCTATGAAGAATCAATACCAAAAAAATGCTATGGAGAATCAATACCAAAAAAATGCTATGAAGAATCAATACAAAAAAATGCTATAAAGAATTAATACAAAAAAATTGCTATGAAGAACTAATACCAAAAAAATGTTATGAAAAATCAATACAAAAAAACAATGCTATGAAGAATCAATACCAAAAATAAAATGCTATGAAGAATCAATACAAAAAAACAATGCTATGAAGAATCAATACCTAAAACAAAATGCTTTGAAGAATCAATACAAAAAAAATGCTATGAAGAATCAATATCAAAAAAATGCTATGAACAATCAATACAAAAAATGCTATGAAGAATCAATACCAAAACAAAATGCTATGAAGAATCAATACCCAAAAAAATGCTATGAAGAATCAATACAAAAAAAGCTATGAAGGATCAATACCAAAAAAATACTTTGAAGAATCAATACCAAAAAAAATGCTATGAAGAATTAATACCAAAAAAATGCTATGAAGAATCAATACCAAAAAAAAAATGCTATGAAGAATCAATACCAAAAAAATACTTTTAAGAATCAATACCAAAAAAATGCAATGAAGAATCAATACCAAAAAAAGGCTATGACGAATCAATACCAAAATAAAATGCTATGAAGAATCAATACCAACAAAAATGCTATGAAGAATCAATACAAAAAAAATGCTATGAAGAATCAATACAAAAAAAATGCTATGAAGAATCAATACCAAAAAGAAAAAATGCTATGAAGAATCAATACCAAAAAGAAAAAATGCTATGAAGAATCATTATTAAAAAGAAAGAATGGTATGAAGTATCAATACCAAAAAGAAAAAATGGTATGAAGAATCATTACAAAAAAGAAAAAATGGTATGAAGAATCAATACCAAAAAGGAAAAAATGCTATAAAGAATCAATACCCACATAAAAAAATACTATGAAGAATCAATACAAAAAAATGCTATGAATAACCAATACCAAAAAAACAATGCTATGAAGAATCAATATCAAAAAGAAAAAATGCTATGAAGAATCAATACAACAAAAATACTATGAAGAAGCAATACCAAAAAGAAAAAATGCTATGCAGAATCAATACCAAAAAGAAAACAATGCTATGAAGAATCAATACCAAAAAGAAAAAATGGTATGACGAAGCAATACCAAAAACAAAAATGCTATGAAGAATCAATACCAAAAAGAAAACAATTCTATGAAGAATCAATACCAAAAAGAAAAAATGGTATGAAGAATCAATACCAAAAAAAATGCGATGGAGAACCAATACAAAAAAAATGCTATGAAGAACCAATACCAAAAAGAAAAAATGCCAAAAAGAAAACAATTCTATGAAAAATCAATACCAAAAAGAAAAATGCTATGAAGAATCAATACCAAAAAAATGCGATGGAGAACCAATACAAAAAAAATGCTATGAAGAACCAATACCCAAAAGAAAAAATGCTATGAAGAATCAATACCAAAAAAATGCGATGGAGAACCAATACAAAAAAATGCTATGAAGAACCAATACCAAAAAGAAAAAATGCTATGAAGAATCAATACAAAAAAGAAAAATGCTATGAAGAATCAATACCAAAAAGAAAAAATACTATGAAGAATCAATTCCAAAAAAAATGCTATGAAGAATCAATACCAAAAAAATGCTTTGAAGAATAAATACCAAAAAAAATGCTATGAAGAATCAATACCAAAAAGAAAAAATGCTATGAAGAACCAATTCCAAAAAAGCGCTATGAAGAACCAATACCAACAAAAAAAATCTGTGAAGAGTCAAAACCTAAAAACAATGTTATGAAGAATCAATACAAAAAAAAGCTATGAAGAATCAATATCAAAAAATGCTATGAAGAATCAATACCAAATAAAAATGCTATGAAGAATCAATACCAAAAAATAGCTATGAAGAATCAATACCAAAAAAATGCTATGAAGAATCAATACAAAAAAATGCTATAAAGAATTAATACAAAAAAATTGCTATGAAGAATCAATACCAAAAAAATGTTATGAAGAATCAATACAAAAAAAAACAATGCTATGAAGAATCAATACCAAAAAGTAAAAATGCTATGAAGAATCAATACCAAGAAAAATCCTTTGAAGAATCAATACAAAAAAATGCTATTAAGAAACAATACCAAAAAAAAATGCTTTGAAGAATCAATACCAAAACATGCTATGAAGAATCAATACCAAAAAAAGGCTATGAAGAATCAATACCAAATAAAAAATGCTATGAAGAATCAATACCAAAAAAAAATGTTATGAAGAATCAATACAAAAAAAAAGCTATGAAGAATCAATACCAAAAAATGCTATGAAGAATCAATACCAAATAAAAATGCTATGAAGAATCAATACCAAAAAAATGCTATGAAGAATCAATACCAAAAAAATGCTATGAAGAATCAATACAAAAAAAATTCTATGAAGAATCAATACTAAAATAAAATGCTATGAAGAACCAATACCAAAAAAAAAATGCTATGAAGAACCAATGCAAAAAAAAAATGCTATGAAAAATCAATACCAAAAAAGAAGAAAGTTATATAAGTAACTGCGCGTTTTGCTAAAACTACGATCGTTTGTTTCGGCAGTTTTTCGTTACGTGATATTTCCCTTTCTATGGTAAACCATAGAGGCCCACAAATAGTTGTTCGTATTTACAAACAGTTTTTATCCCCCCCTTTTTTGCACTGACTTATTTTTGACAAAGCCAAAAGGGTCACCCATCTGGTACTAGCCAGCATTATCTTAACTTCGGGTGTTATTTAGGTACAAACATGTATCGCTTATGAAAATGAAATTAAATCCATACAAAGTTGATTCTTCACTTATTCGTCAAAACAAACGTTAAAAATACATGGACATTTTCAGGACTTAATGATTTTATTCATTGATGCAAAAGTTATCGTAGTTTCTTTGAAACTATCATTAAATTTTGGATTTGTTAACTTCGTCATACAAAATGTTTAGACTGAGATAAAAGATGGAATTCTATGAAATTCACTTACGTTATGTTATATTTTTACATATTCTTATAGCAAATCATCCTAAATCTTATTTAGAAAAAAATATTAATTGGGTTAAAAACCTTTTTCAAAAAAATAAATGTGTTACTCATCAAGACAAAAATGACGGTGAATTGTTTTTTTATTTTGTTAAATTTTTTTGAAAATTCAAAATGTATAATTATATAAAAATTAGTAGAAAACGTTTTCTATTATTCTGCTTTTCATATTATTTCGTACAGGTTTTTATCTTTCTGGAAAAAAGCTGCTCAAGAATAAATGGTGTTGATAAATTTTAATTCGTTAAAAAAACAACTTGTTTTATCTACCATTTTTTGGCCATTTGTGGTTTGTTGTATTTATTGTTGCAATTAACCGTCTCATTTTTTTTGTCCAGATTGTTTACCTTAGTTTTTCCTTTGCTTTGTTTCTAATGCAGTCATCGGATCGATTATTTATTATTGTAATCAGTAATTGATATTTCTTACCACCTTATAAAAGTTCTAACAATAACACAAACTGCTAACATGATAACGCTAACCTTATTTTCAGGTTAGTACAACAGTTGTCATCCTCTACTCTTAAGTTGCTATCATGAACTTATCAATATTCAAAATAAGATTAAGTAACTAAATGCCTGATGTTTTAGTTTTTTAAAGCTTTTCATTTGGGTATAATGATGTGATAATTTTAAATGGAACTTTAACGTTTGGAGTTGGATTATCAAAACTTATATTTCAGGAAGTTAATATTTTCCATCTTAGAGACCTTTTTTACAGTATAACATGAAATATAGCTTGATAAATGAACTATTTTGAGAGACCTGTGTAATCTCCTCCGTAATATTAAACTCTGTCTACGATATGCAAATATTTTTACTAGATCGGCTAACTGATGTTGTTAACCACGGTAAAATTACATTATTTTTTATCAATAACAAGTCACACGCGACGTCAATATTACTGTAAAAATCAAAGCAACTAATGACGATAAAACTTTCAATAAAAAAAACAAATACACCGATTAAATTAAAGAACACATACCGAAAAGTATGCGCATACATTTTACTTAAATATAAGCTATTGCTCTCTTTTCCTCTCTTTCATTGTCATAATGTGACATTTGAAAATTAAGTTTATATGTACCATAGATTAATCTCTGTTTAATCATAAAAAATATGACGAGTTCTTACTAGAAAATATTTTTGTTGTGTATATTAAAAGTAAAATGAAAATAGTCTTCACTTGAATCGAATTGAATTTAAGCTTTCTCTTTTTTATTCATAGAATAAAAATAATTATTATCTTTTTTAGTTATTATCAGTTATTATCAAGATCAAGATTAAGTTCACCCTTTCCTTCCGCGTGAAAATGAATTAGCACATGGGATTATTGTAGCAAGTCACACAAAGTTTATTGTATAGATAAGTTGATGATAGCCCCCCCCCAAATAAAACGACGAAGAAACAAATAAAAGGTAAACAAGTGTGTGCTTTATGCACATTCAGCTAGTGAAATAATTTGAATACATAAGAGAGCTAATTATATTCTATATATTCCAAAGTGTTTCTTCTTATCAAGTCACAAAACGAAACAGCTGCGTTTGCAGACACATGTAACATTTCTGAATCGCCATTGCATTGAAAATAGCCGTTATGAGGAACAGTGAACTAGTTAATGAAAGTGACAAAAATGACATCTTAAGTGAATGCAAGGCCAAACGCAGCCATAACTGCTGCTATTGTTTGTGTCGCTGTTTCCAATGTCGTTCGCGATGAAAACTGCTCGATTAAAATAAGGAGAATTTTATATGAAATATTATCGCTTCAATGGCTGACCTTTATGTCAATAGAGAGCATTGGATCTGGGATTATCTAATGGAAGATTCGAATAGACAAGAAAAAAAGGTACATGGTGGAAACCAGATAGTGATGCGTAAACATTGATAAACGATACGTCTGGCTTTTCTTTGCCTAATTATTTATGTATTTTTGCTAAAATGAGTTTTAAAAAACCTGGGTCTCAACGTCAAACATTCTCTCTCTCTTTTTCTTCCCTCCCTCTCTCGCTTTATATATATATATATATATATATATATATATATATATATATATATGTATATATATATATATATATATATATATATATATATATATATATATATATATATATATATAAACTATGCAGTTGAATTCATCTCGCCCTAACATTGATATTAAACGTCTACTTCTCTTTTTAAAAATTATGAAAACGAACTTTTTAATATACTCAGTCATGGATACACGAGCGACTTCATGAAGGTTAACCAATTTGCATATTTCTTTGAAAAAAAATATGGGTTCATTTTTATGGTTATTTATTAGATGATTTATTTATTAGATGATTTATTTATTAGATGATTTATTTATTAGATGATTTATTTATTAGATGATTTATTTATTAGATGATTTATTTATTAGATGATTTATTTATCAGATGATTTATTTATTAGATGATTTATTTATCAGATGATTTATTTATTAGATGATTTATTTATTAGATGATTTATTTATTAGATGATTTATTTATTAGATGATTTATTTATCAGATGATTTATTTATCAGATGATTTATTTATTAGATGATTTATTTATTAGATGATTTATTTATTAGATGATTTATTTATTAGATGATTTATTTATCAGATGATTTATTTATTAGATGATTTATTTATTAGATGATTTATTTATTAGATGTTTATTAGATGATTTATTTATTAGATGATTTATTTATTAGATGATTTATTTATTAGATGATTTATTTATTAGATGATTTATTTATTAGATGATTTATTTATTAGATGATTTATTTATTAGATGATTTATTTATTAGATGATTTATTTATCAGATGATTTATTTATCAGATGATTTATTTATCAGATGATTTATTTATTAGATGATTTATTTATTAGATGATTTATTTATTAGATGATTTATTTATTAGATGATTTATTTATTAGATGATTTATTTATCAGATGATTTATTTATTAGATGATTTATTTATTAGATGATTTATTTATTAGATGATTTATTTATTAGATGATTTATTTATTAGATGATTTATTTATTAGATGATTTATTTATTAGATGATTTATTTATCAGATGATTTATTTATTAGATGATTTATTTATTAGATGATTTATTTATTAGATGATTTATTTATTAGATGATTTATTTATCAGATGATTTATTTATCAGATGATTTATTTATTAGATGATTTATTTATTAGATGATTTATTTATTAGATGATTTATTTATCAGATGATTTATTTATTAGATGATTTATTTATTAGATGATTTATTTATTAGATGATTTATTTATTAGATGATTTATTTATTAGATGATTTATTTATTAGATGATTTATTTATCAGATGATTTATTTATCAGATGATTTATTTATTAGATGATTTATTTATTAGATGATTTATTTATTAGATGATTTATTTATTAGATGATTTATTTATCAGATGATTTATTTATTAGATGATTTATTTATCAGATGATTTATTTATCAGATGATTTATTTATTAGATGATTTATTTATTAGATGATTTATTTATTAGATGATTTATTTATCAGATGATTTATTTATTAGATGATTTATTTATCAGATGATTTATTTATTAGATGATTTATTTATCAGATGATTTATTTATTAGATGATTTATTTATTAGATGATTTATTTATTAGATGATTTATTTATTAGATGATTTATTTATTAGATGATTTATTTATTAGATGATTTATTTATTAGATGATTTATTTATTAGATGATTTATTTATTAGATGATTTATTTATCAGATGATTTATTTATTAGATGATTTATTTATCAGATGATTTATTTATTAGATGATTTATTTATTAGATGATTTATTTATTAGATGATTTATTTATCAGATGATTTATTTATTAGATGATTTATTTATTAGATGATTAATTTATTAGATGATTTATTTATTAGATGATTTATTTATTAGATGATTTATTTATTAGATGATTTATTTATCAGATGATTTATTTATTAGATGATTTATTTATTAGATGATTTATTTATTAGATGATTTATTTATTAGATGATTTATTTATCAGATGATTTATTTATCAGATGATTTATTTATCAGATGATTTATTTATTAGATGATTTATTTATTAGATGATTTATTTATTAGATGATTTATTTATCAGATGATTTATTTATTAGATGATTTATTTATTAGATGATTTATTTATTAGATGATTTATTTATTAGATGATTTATTTATTAGATGATTTATTTATTAGATGATTTATTTATTAGATGATTTATTTATCAGATGATTTATTTATTAGATGATTTATTTATTAGATGATTTATTTATTAGATGATTTATTTATTAGATGATTTATTTATCAGATGATTTATTTATCAGATGATTTATTTATTAGATGATTTATTTATCAGATGATTTATTTATCAGATGATTTATTTATCAGATGATTTATTTATTAGATGATTTATTTATTAGATGATTTATTTATTAGATGATTTATTTATTAGATGATTTATTTATTAGATGATTTATTTATTAGATGATTGGTTTCATTTAGACTTAATTCTTTTATGCAAAGTTACTACATTGTGTATAACTGCGGACAATTTAGAATAAAAAGGTTCTAGCAGTCCGCATGTTATATATATATTAGATCACTGTGACCGACGTAAAATCTTTTAAAAAAAGAATGTGTAAATATAACGTTATTTCACGCGGTTAATGGTAGCCGAATGGTATTTAATTATTAGAGTAAATAATTATGAAACTCGTTTCTTATCGTTGAGCATTTTCAGTTGAATTAAGTCGGTCAATTTAGCTCTTATGCATAGATCATCGTATAACCATTATATTACTGTGACTGACGTAAAAAAAAATTAAAAATAGAATGTTTAAATTCAACGTTATTTCACGCGGTTAATGGTCGATTCACGAAAGGATGAACCACTAGTGTATGTAGGTATTTAATTATTATATGCTACTTCGCCTGTGTATGTGCGAAAGATCTCTACTAAATCACTCTCTTAATATATAGGGTATTTAGTTCTGGGGATACTGATCTGCTTTTAGCTTGAAAATAAATGTCAAGGGGTCAAGTTGAAAAAATGTTAACCTTGTTAAGAGTAAATCGACTAGTTCTGGCATGAGTATATACATTTTGAGCTTAGATTGGCTTAATTGTTTGCGTTCATTATCCATCTAGCGCAGACGGTAACACCGCAGATTGAAGCAGTAAATAACGACTAATGGTAGACCACCAAATGTTTTGGTTTTGATTCCAGCTGATGGCACCGAAGTCATTTTTTTTTAAACTTTTGAAATTATTACTATCTATATTGGGTATAATATAAGAATCAATAGAAAATTTGCGCTATAATAATAATTATTAAATCTGTATGAATTCAAATATCATATTTCAGCGTATTTTACGACCGATCAACGCCGGCAAAGCTGCCAGTACGCACTTACGCAGCAATTCCGTATAGATATATACGACTGACTAGTGGGCGGGGGGAGGGGCGCAGCCTGATTCACCCAGTCGTAAAATATGCTTAAATATGATATTTGAATTTGTCCAGATTTCATATATATTATTATGGCGTTTGATTTCAAAAGTAAAGAAAAGTGTTTTGGTACCAGCAGCTAGAATTGAAACCGAAAGCAAAACTGTAGCATTCAAAGCTGATGACGTTTATACCAACTTGACACGCATATGAACTGATTGAAAATAAAAAAATAAATCAAGATGAATGTACAAATGTACAATGATTTTTTCAATTTTGACACATTTTAACCTCTTAAAAACAATTTTAACAAACTAAAAACCCATAAAAGAATGGTCCGTAAAAACACCCCAATCATTTGAGGCCCCAAGCGTCGCTTCCCGACTTTTAGTTTTGAAGGGGAAAGAGTTTTAAAATATTGTGGCAAACAGACAGACAGACAAACAGACAAACAGACATGTGGATTTATATATATATTAGATTAAACACAAGGATTTTTTTTAATTTATTTCTTTTTGACTCGTTTTCTTTACTCAATGAGCAAGTTTCCTGCCGTCTAGCAAAAAATTGTGGAATAAAGATGCGAGTGTTTTTCGACTACTTCACTTCATACTAAGTTAGTTTTAACCTGCCATAACTACAAGAATAAGAAATATAAGATCGATATTGCTGCACTCAGTGAAACACGCCTTGCTGGTGTCTCTCAATTTAAGGAGGAAAAGGGTGGCTATGTCTTTTTCTCCAAAGGTAGAGGGCCTGATGAGTCTCGCCTCTCTGGTGTTGGATTTGCCGTAAAATCAGAACTAGCCAAATCACTGAAATCTCTTCCCAAAGGTCTATCGGACCGCATTATGACTTTGACCCTTGAATTGGAACTTGAAACTCGGGTTACACTTGTAAGCTGCTATGCACCAACAATGAGCAGACCGGATGAGGAGATTAATTTTGTACCATTTAAAAGAAGGGCAAAATAAACCAGTAATACTTAATTTTTTTTTTCATCGTACAATAATAATGAAATTGCGAGACGAAAATCATGTTTACATAATCGACGCTTTAAGATAACGTTCCCTTGTGGTAAGCATTTTGAACGTGAAAGCATACCCGTGTTTAATAAATCCAGCAAAAATCAACTAATGGTCAGATTTTCGTAAAATTTTCGATGCTTATCCATTTTAGAATGAACATACATATAAAATTTCCGTAAGATATACGAGAGGAAATATTTTTTAGTACGTGCCCCTCCTATTTATTTGTTCAAAATTGGAACAAAATTTATTTAAATCTAACGAAATTTCTATTTTTTATGAAACATAAGAGTTCAAATAAGTAAAAAATATTTAGTTTTTAAAATTTAAATGAACAAGAGATTACCTTGTGGTTGCAATTAAAAAATGATATAAATTTAATATTATTATGTTTTTTAAATAGCGTTTTGAATTGCCAAGGAAAATAAATTTCGTAAACATTAATTTTTAAAAGATTAAAACGATTAAAATTCAATTATTTCAAAACGTTCAGTCAAATCATAGATGTTTAATTAATGGTGCTTAATTTTGTTTTTAAATATTAAGTTTTAATATAAACATGGCTCTTGTCAGCTATTTTATCTCCAGATAAAAACCGATTTGAAAATATTATTGCACAAATATTAAGCATTCTGTAGGCCCCTCCTCATATTTCGTTTGTCTCTTTTTACCGAAAAAATATGGAAGTCGTAGTTAACCAAATAAATATTCAGTAAAACCGTATTTCATATTTAATATACAAATGTTTATAATATTATTAATCATTAAACTGTGTACAACTTAAAACCTAACACAATTATAACAAAGATTAATTATTAATTGCAGTTTGAAGAAGATAAACAAAAGCTTTAAAAATCATTAAGTCGCTTCTGCTTTTCCATAGTTCGTATAGTTAACACAAGTCTGACGTCATGGAAGCATGCTTTCGTTTTTTTCACATTGGAGGTACCTAGGGGACTTCGATAAGGTTGATTTTCGAAAAAAGTTTAACGCCGTTTAGTTTTGTAAAGATGTTTTCTGAACTTGGTACAGAATAATGGAAGTTCTTTAATGACGTATTCCAACTGGTCCAAAGTAACAGGTTTTCTCTTTTTAGCGTGGATAGTTGCATCAATCCAATGACTGTATTCTTATTTCTAATAGAATATAGATGCTTTCAAGTATATCAAGCTTCTAGTTGGCTTTTGCTATAGATGCGAATTGCCCGTTACGTTTTCTTTTGAATATTGGTTGAATATTTTGCTTTACCCTTCCCGCGAGCATTTTCGTACATTTCTCCAGAAACACTTTTGTGAATTCTGTTTTTGTTTAAGTCTGAAATCAAATTATCTATTTCTGATGGAAATGATTCGCTTTTCTGCAGAACGTTGATTATATATATATATATATATATATATATATATATATATATATATATATATATATATATATATTAGTTCTGCTAGGAGAAATAAACTTAATTCAGTACTGTATTATTTTATTAAAGCATGCTATTAATTTTTTAATTATACATAAATTTAGTACATATATATATATATAGCTTGAAAAGGCAATTATTCATATTTATAAAACAGATTCCTTACTCGATCATAAGTGTACTCAGCAATAACTCAAGTGATGAAAATGTATGTAACAGATCAATCAACATCTACGAAAGAGCCTTAAAAAAAGCAACAAAACACGGATAACTATAATGTAATTTAAAATAGAAGAAAAAGAAATATAATCTGGTATACTGCGCCACACAATCAAATGTTAAAAACAAAACTTGGCAAGAAATTTCTAGACCTTATCGAAAAACACTTTCATTTAACCAATCTCTTACACAAAATCTTCAATAAAAATAACCTAAACTTATCATACAACTGCTGCGAAAATTTAGAGGTGACAATTAAAGCACATAATAACAAAATATAAAATAAAAGCAATGAAAACAATAATAACAAAGTAAACAATAAAATAATAAACAACGTGACAAAAATAAAATTAACACTAAAGACAAAAATGTAACTAGTAGAAATAATAATAATAATAATAATAATAATAATCCAAACCCAAACAACAACCATAATAGAAATAAACATACTAATAATGAACAAGATAAATGCAACTGTAGATCCCGCACACTCTACCCACGTCAAAATAAATGTCTTACAAAAGCATAGTTTACCAGTCCACAATATTTCGAAACAAAACCCGAATAACAAAAAATATTACGTAGAAATCACTTCCTTAGATTTAAAAACACGACATAAAAGTACGTTCAAAAATTAAAAAAAAACACTGAATGCAAACAGCACTAGCAACCCAATACTGGAAATTCAGAAATAGCGGACGTTCGCCAATAGTCGAATGGAAAAAAGTAAGACAAGCAAGCATATGTAGGGACATAGACGATTCATGTAGATTATGCCTGAATGAAAAATGTGCTATCCTATAATTTAAAAAACCCCAACATCTATTAAACTGTAGGAGATAAATAGCAAACAACACTGTGCACAGGATGCACATTATTCTAGGATAGCGATAAAAAATATTTTTTTAAAATTGTGCAACAACGATAGAATATGAATAAATAAAATAAAACTAAACTAAAATAAAATAAACATACATATGCATAAATAATCTATATATCTATAAAAGTTAAAGTGTCTGTGTGTGCGTATGTCTGTGTATCTGTCTGTGTACATTTTCCCCCGCAATAACTCTATCAATTTTCAGTCTGTATACTCGAAATGTTATCTACATGGTACTGAGATTTGTAAAAATGTTTGTAATCAATTTTCAGACAGAAACTCCTCCGCCAATTTTGGGTATAAACACTTGAAATTTTAGATGTAGGTTCCTTGGACATGGATCTAACTTAATAACTTGATTTGAACCTAAAACGATAAAGGTTAAGGGCAATAATAGGGGTCAAAGCAAAAAAGAAATTGACCTTTGTGGTCTCTACCAAATTACTCAGACACTGTCTGGTCTAAACATTTGAAATTTTACATAAAGGGTATTTAGAGATACGGGAAGCTTTTTAATCGGTTTGGGTCGAAAATTTGAGCTACCAATATATAAATGTATGTATGTATGGTTGTATATCTGCCTAAAACATTCAACAGAGGCGACGGATTTTCACAAGATCAGTATCGTTAGCTCGACCCTTCAGACGACAAATATCGAAAAATTGGCTAAAAACATCAATTTCTTCACCCACAAGTGGGCACTTTTCAACAGGAAGGGTTCACTTTTTCGCCGATATTTTCGAAAGTCATCCCCTCTTTTCGAATGTCTTAATTTAAACCTATGTCACAACCGGTTTGGCGGTGGTCGTAACAGCAAAGACGTCACGATTTTTCCCGTTCTTTCCTTCCTTCACGACACGGGTTCGAGCCTGCCTTCCTACAATCACTTTTTGTTTTTTTGCTCAACACACACCGCCAAACACCCGGGCAACGCCGGGTACCCGTGCTAGTTAAATATATATAAACTAAAAAATGTCAGAATTATGGAAAAAATTACGTCCTAGTCGTCGTTTTCTCCGTTTTTCTAATAGCTTAAGTACATCTAGGTTAAAAATTGGTCAACTTACTTAGATAGTTACGTTTCCCATAACATACCGGCACAAAGGAAGGGGTGAACCTAAGGTCGATTGTACCTTTTTTCTGACAGTGCCCGCCCATTGGCTGATTAGGATGGGCGCGGTGGAAACTTGGAAGCTGATGGGCTAACTACAAATTTAATAGACCGTGCGTATATAAAAACAGTAAATAACTACAACTCATTGCATAAGCATGACGATTTCTCACGATAATGAAACGCGAAATATTTTCTGTGGAGCTTAATTGTTATATATATTTTCATAACATATATATATATATATATATATATATATATATATATATATATATATATATATATAGTGCCACGTTTGCCTGCTCCCCACCTGATTACCACTCGGATGTTTTTAAGTCCAACATAAACAAATTGCTGACAAACCGCCCCCTTTAGTAAGACACTCTATCAAATCTCCAATACTAATGATTACCATTAATTACTGTGCACGCAATAACCCTTATTCCCGAGTGGCTTCTGGTCCTTGCCAAGTGGTAACCTCCATGTAAAAAAAAGATTGGATACATTACATTTTTCTTCATAACTTAAATTAGTGTTTAAGATTTTACCTAAAATTTGGTCAGTAGATTCCTATTACTATTCTAACTAATATTTTGGTTAGTAATAACAAAACTAAAGTTTCGAAAGTTTATATTAAAGGAAAAAAATAAATCAACGAACGCAAAAGTATTGGATACATTGATTTAATATTTGATTGCATGGCCTTCATTGCGTTCAATAGCTTCCAATCGCTTTCTATAGTTGCAAACATGTTTTTTGCAAAGATATGCAGGTATTTTGCGCCATTCCTCTTTGTAGAACTGTTCTAGTTGTTGAATATTTTGTAGATTCCTCTTGTGAACATTGATCTTCAATATTTTCCACAAATTTTCATTTGGGTTGAGGTCTGGAGACTGACTGGGCCAAATAAGTATGTCAATTCCGTTATTTCTAAGCTATTAGTTAGTTTGGCAGTATGCTTGGGATCATTTTTCCTGCTGAAACACGAAATTGCTATTATGTCCCAACAAATCAGCAGATTTCTGTAGGTTTTTCTCCAACGTCTCCCTTTACATGCGTCCATTCATTCTACCATTTATGATTTCTAGTTCACCAGTACCTTTGAATGAAAATCACCCCGTACTATAATCGAACCACCGCCAACCTTTAGCGTAGGAATGGTATTCTTTTTGTTATAGGCGGTGCCATTTTTACGCCATACATGTGTTGCTGTGTTTCTTCCAAAGATTTCGATTTTGGTTTCGCCGGCCAGATTACCTAGTTCCAAAATTCTTGGGGTTGTTCCCCATATGTTTTAACATAATTCAAACGTGATATGACATGTTTTAAGCTTCAATAATGGAACTTTTCTTGGGGATCTTGATACAAAACCTGTACGATTTGTAACTCTACTGATTGTATCCTTGCTCACATTAATCCCAGCTTTTCTGAGATCGGTTTGAATTTCACCACGAGTAAGAAAAGTTGTTTTTTGTACCTTTCTGCTTACCCACCTTGATTTTTTTTTTAATTTCTTTGGCCGATAAAATCTTGGAAGATTTGCAACAGCTTCACTAGGGGTTTTAAATTTTCTAATAATACAATTGTACTAAGTGGTAGATTAGGTTCCCTTGATATTATTCGATACCCTTTTCCTTCTTTGTGCGTATCAATGATTTTTTTTACGAATGTCTATTGAAAACACTTTAGTTTTAGGCATTTTTATAAATGAACTGGTTGACTTTGAAGAAGTGAGCCGAAACTGGAAGAATTTTATAAAATTACTAGACTACGTGTGACCCGTTGGGTCAGTATGGTATATTAGCTATGGAATTCATGTATGAGCGTGACACTTGTGACGTAAAGAAAATAGATTTTTTTACATAACAGAAACATTTCTATGAAAGTATATTAAAATGAAAAAAGAATATAGATAGATTTCTATGAGTCGTACTGTTTATCATAATTTATTATTTTTAAAAATAAAAATGACAGTTACTGAATTATAAGTGATTGGTCATACTTATAGGTAAAGGTGCACTGAATAGATACCATAATACTTAATATAGTTAAATTCAAATTGTGATATATCTGCTATTTTTACATTGTCCATTTCTGTATTACGTTTAATTTATTTTAAACCCACTATTATGTTAAATAATAATTTCGAAATAATAACGTTAGTATTTCAGTGCGCAGGTCAAAATCTGCAAAAGAAGCGATTTGTGTTTATTTGTTTACGTTGTTATGGGTTAATGTTTATGTGCGCGCATGCACAACCGGATGTCGTAAGCCGGAAAGTGGGGTACATACATTGTTACAAGGTCATTTGAGGTTTATAATTATAAAGAGTTTAATATACAGACCAAATTTTAGAGAAAATCCTGAATCCTAATTAAAGTTATGAAGAAAAATGCATCCAATACTTTTGCGTGGCACTATATGTGTGTGTGTCATTATGTGTATATGTGTGTGTGAGATTATGTGTATGTGTGTGCGCCATTAGGTGTATGTGTGCGTCATTATGTGTATGTGTGTGTCATTATGTGTATGTGTGTATCATCATGTGTATATGTGTGTCATTATGTATATATGTGTGTGTCATTATGTGTATGTGTGTTTCATTATGTGTGTATGTGTGTGTTTGTCATTATGTGTGTGTGTGTCATTATGTATATGTGTGTGTGTTTCCTTTTATATATGTGTGTGTGGCATTATTTATATGAGTGGGTGTCATTATGTGTATATGTGTGTATCATTATGTGTATGTGTATGTCACTATGTGTATATGTGTGTGCCAGTATGTGTATGTGTGTGTCATTATGTGTATGTGTGTGTCATTATGTGTATATGTGTGTGTCATTATGTGTGTATGTGTGTGTCATTATGTTTATGTTTGTGTGTCATTATGTGTGTATGTGTGTGTCATTATGTATATGTGTGATTGTGTCATTATGTGTATGTGTATCTGTCATTATGTCACTTATTCACATGCAAATTCTTTCGTTCCTGTAAAATACCAAGATTTTAAAAACTTTTCAGAATACTTATATTCCTGTTTATGTTATGGTGTTTGAATGTCGTTTGAGTTCGGAAATTATGAAACATTTTTATTAATAACTCGCATGGATAACTGGTGTTATCTGAGTGCACATGAAATTCGGTTTGGACAGAACTGCTATATTAAGGATATTGAGGAAAGAATGGAAAAAGTAGGTGATAACCTGGACTCCCGCCTAAAAAACTGAATCAAAACAACTTTTGTTTCGATAAAATAGCAGTGAGTGCCCCTGACACCGATTTTTTTTAATAGCCGCGTAGGTAGGCTCAAATCTGAAACGCGAATGAGGGAAAGAAGGGAAAAAGATAAATGACAAACGCTTTTACCAACCGTACCACGATGATTTCTGACGTTATGATCAGGAAAACATTACGTTTATAAACATAAATGCGTACGTGACTTGCAAATAATGTCGTTGCGAAAAGTGACACCCTTTGCAAGAAATAGTCCAAGTGACCACAACAGAATTATTTTTTTATCCAATTCTCAGATATTATTCGCCCGAGGGGTCGCTCTTTCAGACAGTACTGGTTGTAAAATACACTTTAATATGATATTTTGATTCGTCTGAATTTCGTATATATTATTATGGAGTCGTAATTTCAAAAGTAAAAAAATAGCATTTGGGTACCATCAGCTAGATTCGAAACCAAAAGCAAAACTGTAGCATTCAACGTTGGTGATGTTACTACTGTAGCAACGTGACACGCATGTGAACTGATAAAAAATGATAACGTAAAAAAAGATTAATGTTTAAAATGTATAACGATTTTTTTTTCAACTTGGATTCATTTTCAACCCCTCAGAAAACATTTTAGTCAGCTAAAGATTTATAAAAACAAGGTCTCTTAAAATTCTAATCATTTAAGGCCCCTGGCGCTGCTCAGCGTTTTTAGTTTTAAAAATGCTAGAGTTTGAAAATTTGGAGACAGACAAACATGTAGCCGTTTATATATTAGGTTATATAGAAATATATTTTATATATTAGGTTATATAGAAATATATTTTATATATTAGGTTATATAGAAATAGTCGAACACAACTATTTTACTTATTAATTTGGTAGAAATACTGAAGTCATACTTTTACTAACGATATATTTATTTAATTGAAGTAAGATATCCGATTGCATTTGAACTCATCCATTAGGCAAATAAGAAACTTCCGTCATTATTGAGGTTGCAATAATGTACGCGAAAGTACCTACTGGCACTGTTGACAATGAACCTTACTTTTGATTTCCCTATTACCGATTGCTGTAAGGGGAAAGGCCATCGGCGAACCATTCTATCTACGTACTGCCCTCTCATCTCGTTAGTATTCAGTATCCTTATCTCCCTGGGAAGGGCTATATAAAACCGCCAACATTCCGTCTTCCCTTCCCTTTTCGCAACGAACACGAACATCATTTGATCGCATGCTGATAGAAGAGTGAGAATAGCGGCCAAACCAAATAAACATTCCCTTGTTATATACCGTCCACACAGACACACGAGGTCCGCCGCTACATGGCCCGCCGCCGCCCCCTTAAATTGCCCAGCAACGCGCTCGTTACTAGCCAGTCTTTGATTTGACCTCCATCTTGTTAGAGAAAACGAAATGAAAGTATTCTTGGACTTCCGTAAATGGCTTCATCCTCTCTCTTTCCCTTTTCACTATTATTTCATGGATAGTACTCCTCTGTTTCTCCCATTCTCTCTATCTTTCTTTTTAATTTTATTACATTACTACGAATCGCTGAAAATGTTCCCTTTCATTTGTGTATTTACCATTTCGCTTGGTTATTTACTATGGTTTTATTATTATATCTTCGGCGAAAAGTTTGCTTAAAACTATCGGAAAATATCAATTATACCTCCTGTAAAAATTAAACTTTAAAAATAATACTGGATATTTATATGTTCGTATTCTTCATAAATAGAAAATACTACTATCACAACAACGTACTCATTAAGCGATGTCAAATAAGAAGAGCTCTTATTTGAAATGCTAGAGTCTTTAACTAAGCACCAGTAGGAAGGTACTATTTGATAAGAATAAGGAAGGTACTATTTGATAAGAATAAGGAAGGTACTATTCACAAAAATATATTTGTCAATTAAGTTATTTGCCTTAGTATTATTTTTATATTAGTGTTTAATTAAAATATATAAATAAATAACTTGTGCACATTATTTTAATAGAATTAAATGTAATTAAAAGTCAAATTTTAAAGTTAATACGGAATCGTTTGTATTTTTGGATGAGAACGAACACTGTTTTGTGCGTGTGTGTGGGGGGGGGTATGTGTGCGTGTGCGCACGCGCGCGTGTGTGTGTTTAATGTCATTTCCCTGCCATTTTCCTCTCAGCAATATGTGTTAACTGCTGTGAAGCATGTAAAAGCATGAATCATTGGAGTCTATAAAGATTTGTTTTTCGTACACTATTTTTAATGTGAATTTATTTTAAGGTGGAACTGATTTAGTATTTTAATGAATTTCAAACTTGTAGACAGTTTAAAAAATGTATTTAAAATACTTATAATAGTAAGCAATAGAATAATACACATGATATCAATAGAATAATGAACATGATATCAATAGAATAATACACATGATATCAATAGAATAATACACATGATATCAATAGAATAATACACATGATATCAACAGAATAATACACATGATATCAATAGAATAATGCACATGATATCAATAGAATAATACACATGATATCAATAGAATAATACACATGATATCAATAGAATAATACACATGATATAAATAGAATAATACACATGATATCAATAGAATAATACACATGATATCAATAGAATAATACACATGATATCAATAGAATAATACACATGATATAAATAGAATAATGCACATGATATCAATAGAATAATACACATGATATCAATAGAATAATACACATGATATCAATAGAATAATACACATGATATCAATAGAATAATACACATGATATCAATAGAATAATACACATGATATCAATAGAATAATACACATGATATCAATAGAATAATGCACATTATATCAATAGAATAATACACATGATATAAATAGAATAATACACATGATATCAATAGAATAATACACATGATATCAATAGAATAATACACATGATATCAATAGAATAATACACATGATATAAATAGAATAATGCACATGATATCAATAGAATAATACACATGATATCAATAGAATAATGCACATGATATCAATAGAATAATACACATGATATCAATAGAATAATACACATGATATCAATAGAATAATACACATGATATCAATAGAATAATACACATGATATCAATAGAATAATACACATGATATCAATAGAATAATGCACATGATATCAATAGAATAATACACATGATATCAATAGAATAATACACATGATATCAATAGAATAATACACATGATATAAATAGAATAATGCACATGATATCAATAGAATAATGCACATGATATCAATAGAATAATACACATGATATCAATAGAATAATGCACATGATATCAATAGAATAATACACATGATATCAATAGAATAATACACATGATATCAATAGAATAATACACATGATATAAATAGAATAATGCACATGATATCAATAGAATAATGCACATGATATCAATAGAATAATACACATGATATCAATAGAATAATACACATGATATCAATAGAATAATACGCATGATATCAATAGAATAATGCACATGATATCAATAGAATAATACACATGATATCAATAGAATAATACACATGATATCAATAGAATAATACACATGATATCAATAGAATAATACACATGATATCAATAGAATAATGCACATGATATCAATAGAATAATACACATGATATCAATAGAATAATACACATGATATCAATAGAATAATACACATGATATCAATAGAATAATACACATGATATCAATAGAATAATACACATGATATCAATAGAATAATGCACATGATATCAATAGAATAATGCACATGATATAAATAGAATAATACACATGATATCAATAGAATAATACACATGATATCAATAGAATAATACACATGATATCAATAGAATAATACACATGATATCAATAGAATAATGCACATGATATCAATAGAATAATACACATGATATCAATAGAATAATACACATGATATCAATAGAATAATACACATGATATCAATAGAATAATACACATGATATCAATAGAATAATACACATGATATCAATAGAATAATACACATGATATCAATAGAATAATGCACATGATATCAATAGAATAATACACATGATATAAATAGAATAATACACATGATATCAATAGAATAATACACATGATATCAATAGAATAATACACATGATATCAATAGAATAATACACATGATATCCATAGAATAATGCACATGATATCAATAGAATAATACACATGATATCAATAGCATAATACACATGATATCAATAGAATAATACACATGATATCAATAGAATAATACACATGATATCAATAGAATAATACACATGATATCAATAGAATAATACACATGATATCAATAGAATAATGCACATGATATCAATAGAATAATACACATGATATAAATAGAATAATACACATGATATCAATAGAATAATACACATGATATCAATAGAATAATACACATGATATCAATAGAATAATACACATGATATCAATAGAATAATGCACATGATATCAATAGAATAATACACATGATATCAATAGAATAATACACATGATATCAATAGAATAATACACATGATATCAATAGAATAATACACATGATATCAATAGAATAATGCACATTATATCAATAGAATAATACACATGATATAAATAGAATAATACACAGTATATCAATAGAATAATACACATGATATCAATAGAATAATACACATGATATAAATAGAATAATGCACATGATATCAATAGAATAATACACATGATATCAATAGAATAATGCACATGATATCAATAAAATAATACACATGATATCAATAGAATAATACACATGATATCAATAGAATAATACACATGATATCAATAGAATAATACACATGATATCAATAGAATAATACACATGATATCAATAGAATAATGCACATGATATCAATAGAATAATACACATGATATCAATAGAATAATACACATGATATCAATAGAATAATACACATGATGTCAATAGAATAATACACATGATATCAATAGAATAATACGCATGATATCAATAGAATAATGCACATGATATCAATAGAATAATACACATGATATCAATAGAATAATACGCATGATATCAATAGAATAATGCACATGATATCAATAGAATAATACACATGATATCAATAGAATAATGCACATGATATCAATAGAATAATACACATGATATCAATAGAATAATGCACATGATATCAATAGAATAATGCACATGATATCAATAGAATAATGCACATGATATCAATAGAATAATACACATGATATCAATAGAACAATACACATGATATCAATAGAATAATGAGCATGATATCAATAGAATAATGCACATGATATCAATAGAATAATACACATGATATCAATAGAATAATGCACATGATATCAATAGAATAATACACATGATATCAATAGAATAATGCACATGATATCAATAGAATAATATACATGATATCAATAGAATAATACACATGATATCAATAGAATAATGCACATGATATCAATAGAATTATACACATGATATCAATAGAATAATACACATGATATCAATAGAATAATACACATGATATCAATAGAATAATGCACATGATATCAATATGTAATCGAAATATTCTGGCTTATCTTCCTTATAATAAATGCTCTTGCCATGTTCTCTCACAATAATTGTTTGCGCTATAAGGAAATCAGATATTCTGTTGCATGATGTTTCTTTTTTGCTTTTTTTACATGGATGTCACCACTTATAAAGGCCCAGAGGCCACTCGAGGATAAAGGTTAATATGTATACATTAGTCATTGTGATTTTAGCATAGTAAACAGT
This sequence comes from Euprymna scolopes, assembly GCF_053919585.1. Taxonomy (NCBI): domain Eukaryota; kingdom Metazoa; phylum Mollusca; class Cephalopoda; order Sepiida; family Sepiolidae; genus Euprymna; species Euprymna scolopes. Next base: position 63,950,379 of record NC_136509.1, read on the forward strand.
GGGATTTTTGTAATTTGCATTACTTAGGGGGACGATTCAATTAGAACTTGTTCACATTGGACATTTTCTTTTTTTTTCAGAGGTATCAACACATTATCAAGGCCAATAGGCCACTCAAGGATAAGGGTTAAAGAGTGTACAGTAGAAATTGGACAATATAATAATCATTAGTAATGAAAATTTGTTGAATTTGATAACTTATATGGAACGGCTCATCAAGAACTTATTTACGTTAGACTTGAAGACAACCATATTGTAGTCAGCCGGAAAGCAGGAAAACGGAAGACAATTCCACAGGCGTGCAGTTCTAATATAAAAGCTTTGTTCATGGAATCTACGTTTAGGTTTAGGCACAGATAAAGAGTGGGGGGAATTATTGATAGTGTTTACAGCTAGACGAGTGTTTCTTGTGAAAGTTTTGCGAGGGAGGGACCATAGATTGAAGCTCAGTCGAACACTTTCCATGAAAATAACGATACATCAGAGACAAACTCGCAACATCTCTTCTGTGAGATAGAGGTTGCAAGGAAGAGAAAAAGACATCTCCTACGAGGCTACGAAGTCTATTTTGAACTCTATCAAGGCAGGACAAGTCCTTTCTAGCAGCTCCTGCCCAGATGTGGCAACAGTACTCCATCCTTGGACGTACCTGGCTCTTATATAGATAGAGAATTGCATCAGCAGTGAGATATCTACTGGATCGATAGAAAGATCCCACCATTTTTCCAGCGGCCTTGGCAACAGATTTGATGTACGTGTTCCATTTAAGATCAGGAGTAATGGTCAAGCCCATAAGCTTCTCAAAACTTGAGGCCTCCTGAACACAGAACCATTCATTTCAATTGATGCCAGATGGGGATCAGAATGTTGATGATGTAAAGAGAGAAGCTTGGTTTTAGATGCATTAAAAGTAACCAGCCACTCCTTTCCCCATTGTACTACATGCTCAAGATCAGAGGAGAGAGAATTGGAGAGAACTTGGTCGTTTACTGTCTTATATGTGCTACCATAAATGGTAGTGTCGTCAGCATAAATGTCTACAAATGATGTAAGGATGTGATTTGGAAGATCATTAATGTAGATCAGGAAAAGAGTTGGGCCCAGGATGGACCCCTGAGGGACACCGGCATTAATACTGTGGGCTTCTGATTTTTGCCCCTCAACTACTACTCTTATGAACCTATCAGAGAGAAATGATTTAATAATTGAGAAGACATTTCCAGCTATACCATAGCTAGAGATCTTATGAAGTAAACCTTTATGCCATACCCTATCAAAGGCCTTAGATATGTCAAGAGCAATTGCCCTAGAAAGGTTGCCTCCGTCGAGAGATTTGCTAATCCTATGAGATATAACTGTAAGCACATCTGCTGTAGATCTAGCAGAACGGAAACCATATTGAGTGTCACTAAGAAGGTTATTTTTGTTGAGATGGTTGATTACTTCTGTATTTAACACAGATTCCAGCAACTTACTCATGACGCACAGGAGACTTATTGGCCTGTACTGAGAAGGGGATGAGCGATCACCTGAATTCTTAAATACAGGGCATACTGATGAAATTTTCCAGGGAGATGGGAAACTATTCTCCTTAAGACAACGTTTAAATAGTTTTGTAAGTATGGGCGCTAGTTCAGGTTGAAGTTTTTTGAGTACTATAATTGGAATACTGTCCGGGCCAGTTGCTTTACTGGAATCAAGGTTTTTGATTAGCTTGGCAACATCACGTACAGATATACGTATATCACATAGTGTGTTTTCAGATACAGGAGGAAATATTGGGGGTTGGCGACCTTGATCGCAAAAGGTAGAATTAGCTGCAAAGTTCTTTACAAAGAGTTTGGCTTTGTCTGCTGCTGACGAGATTACCTCAGGTCCATTGATTATAGTTGGGATGGAGCACGCGCTTCTGTTCAGAATTCTGTTTGCTATTTGCCAAAACTGGTGGGAACCAAGCCGCTGCTCAGCTACTTTGGACTTAACAGATTGAGCATACAACCATCTCGCGCTCTTTATTACTTTCTTACAATGGTTGCTAGCAGTCCTGAAAGCGGCTTTAGTTTCCATACATCTATTACGTTGGAAACAATGGAAAAAGTGATTTCTGTGCGCAATGGCAGCAGCACATTCTGGAGAGAACCATGGCTGGCTGTTAGGTTTTTGCTGAAACTTTTTCGAGGGTATGAAACGATCAATACCTACAATTAACCATTCCGTCAGGTCTAATACTATAGAGGACACATCCTTTTTTAAATATGGAATGCAGAGGTAGATCAGTTATAAATGTACGGAAGCTATCCCAGTCAGCCTTAGTGTATCGATATACTGTACGATGGAGAGGTACGTCTGGGGACTTATTACATTTCATTTTTATCTTAATTGATACAACAGAGTGGTCGGAAGATCCAAGAGGCGACAGAACAGAAACTGAACATAGTTCAGGGCAAGTTGTGAGAAAAAGGTCTAGTAGGCTCGCATACTGGCCGCCATTGTTGGGCACACGGGTGGGTTCCTGAACAATCTGAGTGAGGTCATAGGCAATGGAGAAATCATGACAGAACCTCCCCTCATCATCGGTCTTGTTTGAGTGGGTCAACCATTCGACGTTGTGAACATTGAAGTCTCCACATACGTGAATGTTAGCTGAAGGATAAGCAGATAGGACTTGGTCAATTTTCTCAGATATGCTTTTAAAGATAGTAACTCCGCTGTTGTGGGGGCGATAGAGAGTAAATAAAAATGCCGTAATGTGAGCTAAAGCAACCCGGAAGCACATATAGGGTAAGTTAGGATCTTCCCTGGAGATGTCCCTACCACATGGAAAGCTATCTTTAATATAGGCACATATTCCATGCCCATGGCGATCTTGGGGGTCAAATTTTTCGAAAAATAAAAATACTGATTTCATTGTTGTTAGGAATTATATAGAATGATGTAACAGTATATAGAATGATGTAACATTATATAGAATGATGGAACATTATATAGAATGATGGAACATTATATAGAAGTGTAACAAAATAAACATCTCAGAATATTAGATGAATTTTTTTTTGTGAGTTCGAAAAAATCTCCATGATAAACAATTTTATCCTCACATTTTGTGAAACCGCCTGCTTCTTTTTTAAATATAATCCAAGAAAACGTAGCTCAACATCTACTATAACTATCTTAACAGCATAATGAGACTAGTATTCGCAAGATGCATCCATTTAATCTGTGTGTTCAATGCTTTAAATTTATTTGAACTCAAACGTGACAGACCAAAAACGCGATATATTTTCACAATTGAAGCAGCAATCCTCTAAAATTACACGTACCCATAATATAACGTGTGAACTTTATCAAGTTACTATTACTAAATTTGAAGCTTTTCGTCGTGTATGAACCAATGTTAGTTTATAATGAGATTTAAATGATGCAAATGTGGTTTGTTTTTTTATTCATTACGTTTCATGTTTAGTATAATACTAACATTGATTTATAGAGAGAATCTCGGTTGGAATTTCGTCAAAAAGATTAAATAATCAGGTTAAATTAATGCATATTATTTTCTGTCGGGAAAACAAGGAGCAAGTATGTGATTTCAATAGCAAAGTATCCGTAAGAAACACAGTTATTAGAGTGGCGGATGTTCCCAAATCAAGTATCGAAAACGGGTGAGCTTTTGTTGCAAGTCGAATGGTTTGAGGGTATTTTAACTGAGGTAGTTCAAATGTACTAAGTTCATTCTGCCCGCGTATTTGTAATAAAAGGGCATTAATAAGAAAATCCATCAGTGGTTGGAGCATGACAGAGAATGCGAGATCTATGAAATGAAAAATGCTTTTTTCCAATGGCCAAGAGGGAGAGGCTTTTGTTTGATGGATCAACCTAGACATAGCAACAATACTTCATGCATGATCGGATGGTGGCTTTTTAGAGATATATTAGGTGTGAGAACTTTTCTAACCTAATAGAGGGAGCCTATTTTATTTATTAGCCGTATCTTCAATGTACTTATTCCAATAATAATTTCGATAAACTGTGATCAATCATGGCAATCGTTTGTTTCAAATAGTTTTTCTAGTTGGAAAGAAACTTTGGTTTGGTAGCATCAAATGTGATCATCCAGTTTAGCTCCATTAAACTGAGCGATGTGGTCATTTCTATATTTGGTCATTTCTATATTTGGTCTTTTCTATATTTGGTCTTTTCTATATTTGGTCATTTCTATATTTGGTCATTTCTATATTTGGTCATTTCTGTATTTGGTCATTTCTATATTTGGTCTTTTCTATATTTGGTCATTTCTATATTTGGTCATTTCTATATTGGGTCTTTTCTATATTTGGTCATTTCTATATTTGGTCATTTCTATATTTGGTTATTTCTATATTTGGTTATTTCTATATTTGGTCATTTCTATATTTGGTCATTTCTATATTTGGTCTTTTCTATATTTGGTCTTTTCTATATTTGGTCATTTCTATATTTGGTCATTTCTATATTTGGTCATTTCTATATTTGGTCATTTCTATATTTGGTCTTTTCTATATTTGGTCTTTTCTATATTTGGTCATTTCTATATATATGTATTTGATTTGTCCTCATGTCAATTATAGAGCGTAGTACCATTAGACGCCATTGCAACAGGAAGGTCGTCTATGAAGGGAAGGATTAATATAGGTCCAAATATTTACCCCGGGGTCACACGTGATGTTGTTTGTATGTACTGATATAAAGAACAATGCGATTTTATGTTTAGCAAGAAAGATTTCATTAGATTAAAAATGTTCCCAGTAACAATGTGCGGTTTGATTTCCAGAGAGAATTTCATGTCAGACCTTTACACAGTCATAGACAAAGAGGCAATCTACAACAGCATTTCTTTAATATTGTAGCAGGGTTAGATCTTGTCCAATTCTTAGGTCCAGTAAGAATTTTGCAATTGATTCAAATGTGGGCGAATGATCCATGCATTTTTCATCACCATAATTCCTAGGTAAGGCGTCTAATTAGCGTTGGAGATGCCAAACAAAGTAATATATATATATATATATATATATATATATATATATATATATATATATATATTCCTATAAATTTGGGTCTTTTGTGTATTAATATTCATATTAAACCCCCTTTTTTTCTATTTATTTGAAAGGAAAATACAACTTTGTAATACATGGGTTGTTGAATCGCATTCGTTTGTAAAAAATCTATTCAATTTGCGTATTATTTTAAACATTCGTTTTTATTAATTCCCTATTAGTTTTTCCTGGTTTTCTCATAAGATGATCATCTTTAGTTATCTATTACGTGTAATTATATTCATGCAGATATTCTACATGATTTATACTTGCGTAATATTTGTGTAAAAAGTTTATAGTAAACACAAACCTCTTTATATATATATATATATATATATATATATATATATATATATATATATATATATATATATATACGGTTAAACATCTTGCCTACCAAACACCTTTGTCAGTTTTGGATCTATATACATGAAATTTAACATATAGGGTAATTGAACCCATGCGATCTTTATATTTGGATTTTAGCCGGGTAAAATCGGTGCAAAATTGTGAAAATAAAAAAAAATGGAATTTGCTAGGTGAAGGTCGAAAGACCGCATTACGAATATGCATGCGTAACGTAATAGCTATTGTATCATGTTTTGATTTTTAGTTTTGCAGCTCAGGCATTAACGTCGTAGAAAAAACTTAATCGTAAGCTAAATGTTTTTGGTTCGATTCTCGGCGATGGCGCACGAGTGATTTTTAAAACTTTTTAAATCATTGTTATATATTGGGTTCAATGTAATATAATAATAAATACGAAGTATACGCTAATCAAAGTATTGTATTTAGCGCATTTTACAACTGGGCAATGTCGAGCAGCTTACTAGTATATATATCTATACTAGCAGTTCCACCCGGCTTTGCTCGGGCGTTATGTACTATTCATATCTTTATGTGCATATGTATGTATTAAAAGTTGTGAATATGTACGGTAATGTCTTTCTAGATAATAAGCTTCCTTAACTACCATAGAGAAATGGTGGAAGAGACCGCTGACGTCAATTTTTTAAAACTTTGACCTCAATTTTGACCTCTAAAAATTCATTGTTTTCGGCTCAAATTGAATTAAAATGTTTTACCCATGCCCAAGTAACCTACATCTAAAATCTCAAGTGTTTAGACCAAAAATTGGCGGAAGAGTTTGGTAGAGTCTGCAAAGGTCAACTTGGTTCTGTTGGCAGCGAAACATTCGCCAAAAAACTGATTAAAAGCTTGCATCATGTCCGAATACCCTTTATGTAAAATTTCGAATGTTTAGATCCAAAATTAGCTTAATAGTTTGCTAGAGACTGCAAAGGTAAAATCTTTTGAACTTTAACGCCTTGGATACCAAATTTTCAGCAAAAAAAACCCAAACAAACAAACGATTAAACCGCTTGTCCTATGTGTGAATACACTTTATGTAAAATTTCAAATGTTTAGACAAAAAATCGGCTGACTAATTTGGTAGAAATCGAAGAAGTAAATTTTTTAACTTTGAGCCCAATTTTGACCCCCTTAACATTTGTTGTTTTGGGTTCAAATCAAATTATAAAGTTGGATTCATGTCCAAGTCACCTATATCTAAAAGTTCAAGTGTTTAGATCTAAAATTGGCGGAAGAGTTTGGTAGAATTCTTAAAAGTCACATCGTTGAACTTTGACCATTTAACAGCCTAATTTCTGGCCGAAAACCGATTAAAAAGAGTTTCCCAAATTTCAATAACCCTTATGTCAAATCTCGAGTCTGCAGACCGAAAATTGAAAAATTTATTTGGTAGGAAAGTTTACACAGACAGACATACATTTTCATTTTTATAGATATTTAGATAGTTATGACTGTATTTACATAAAGAATAATACAAATATTATAAATATATATACACACACATATATATATATATATATATATATATATATATACGTGTGTGTGTGTGTGAGTGTGTTTGTTTCTGTGTGTTTGTGTGTGTGTGTTAAATATAATTATTTTTAGAGTCGTAAATAATAGTTGATTAAAATTATTATAATAAAAGGAATAAAACACGATATGAATTCTGAAGATATTTTCAACTAGCAGTAACAAGTAATTAGAGAACAGTGTATAGTTGCTACAGCCAAGAGAGTTCTCATATAGAAAGAAATACTTTCTAATCACTATTACATTATTTTATGTTTTAGGAGGAATTTTTAAATTTAGTTTATACTGGAAAACAGTTCAACCAAAATGATTTTATTTTTATCTCGTCTTTGACGTGTTTTACATCTCGAAATAGTTCGCATTGGACTAGTGACCCGAATCAAATACTGTAGAGAGTGCGTACCCAAATTAGTTCAGAAAATCATTCGGTCTGCTGCAGGAAGGTCCGACGGCACCAGTGCAACCCTCCTTTTGCCATGAGATTGTGTTAATTTTAGCTGATGTGCGCTTCATACAACTTTGATTTTTATTGGTTATTTGACTTCGTATTTTATTTCAGCTGAATCAGCAGCGTCGAAAGCTAACCGATGTGATCATTTTCATAAGGCAAAAAGGCAATGTTTACTAAAACACACATATCCTACAATATGTATCGGTATCTCTTTATCATATATATATATATATATATATATATATATATATGTAAATATATATATATATATATACAGTCATGATCATATTTATTGGCATGGCCCAATAAACATCATATTTTGTAAAAATGGTCAGAATCGAAGGTTATGTAGTATCATATGTATTTTTAGAATAATCAAAAAACATAATAACAAAATATTAAATGAGAATAATAGAAATTCACCCAAAGTCAATAAATCATGCAACTGTAGAAGAAAGTCTGAATGCCCCCTTAAAGAAAACTGCCTAATAACCTCAGTTGTTTACAAAGCTACAATTTCTACTAAGGAAACCCCTTACAACAAAAAATATTATATTGGCATGGCTGGTAATACATTCAAGGAAAGATATACAGGCCACAAATGCTTCTTTGAAAATTCAAACTATACGGACAGAACATCATTATCCAAATATTTTAATGAGTCAATTAAACAGGGTTTATCACCAATAGTAAATTGGTCTACCCTTGACACAGAGCTAACACCTGTTCGTCTATAAAATCACCTTGCTATCTATGTCTTTTCAAGAAACTATTTATTATAACGTTCAGGGAGAGAGATAAGCTCCTAAACAGAAAACAAGAAAACTCTATTAATTACAAACGCTATAAGAAACACCTCCTTTCTAACCTCAATCTAATCTGAAGTCGTAAACACTACTTGAACAAATACATGTCATAGCCGAATATACCATCGGTATACTCTCAATTCTTATATTGCTATGAACAATCATGCTCAGTATGGTCTAATGCCATTTTATTCCCTATATATCTCTTTCACTCCATTCTTGATCCGCCTATATTAAGTATTTACCCCACTATATACCCTTATATAACCATTAATAACTACTTATTTTTATTTCAGAGACTCATCCATCTTTTATCATATATATATATATATATATATATATATATATATATATATACATATATATATTATCGATGTGAATTCTGTATTTTTTTTCATATGTATAAATTTCTGCTTCCCACCTATATTGTAAACGTACATATTACTATGCCCATCCCACTCAACCTCATCTTAGTGCATCCCCTTTAGTATATGTTTCAATTATTGTATAACTAAATTTTAACTATATATAATTTAGATGAAGAAAAGAGCCTTGAATCCGATGACGTTTTGCAAATGTCCATATATTTTTTACCCCTTTTTTACCCCTTTATTATATATCTGTATATGCATAAATGTGTATTAATCTGTATGCGTACTTTATGCTTATGTCTATTTATATTTGCATTTGTATATTTGTACCTTTCTTAATATTCTCTTACTATTCTGAGATGATTTTCAATTCCATATTCTAAACCCAGCACCACCCAACTCCAATCTATACTTAATTTTAAAAAAAGAAAGCTTTAATTAATAACTGCTATAATAAATATTTTACATAACGCATATAACAATATGATAGAATAAACACCTTTTATAACTCATAATGATAATACTAATAATTGCTTATTATTAATAATATGTGTATATTTTCGTATTTACATATCCATATAGCGCTGTGTACTTTTTATTGTACTCGACTAAATTTTTAATTTCTCTGAATAATTTCTTAATAATTCCATAACGGTTTTAATAGCAAATTTTAAATTAAATATAATTCATTTTAATTTTAATTTCAATATTTTAATACTATTCACTTAAATATATACTTATGTCTGTATAATACTATCTCTGTACGTATTTTAATTTCTGTAGATGCCCGTCTGTGAGTATTTATTGTGTACATGTGTATATATGTGGGTGTATATGTATATGTTGATATATATATATATATATATATATATATATATATATATATATATACCTGCGACTGTTTGTGTATCTATAGATATAGTTGTGTATTCTTGCGTGTGCGTATTTTCTCGTGTGTGTGTGTGTATATATATATATATATATATATATATATATATATATATGTGTGTGTGTGTGTATATAGTCTCGACTTTTGAACACCTCAAACCTATATATATAAACATATATATATATATATATATATATATATATATATATGTTTATACAAATGTATAATATATCAAAGTAAGTTTCCAGTTTTTTTTTTATAGGAGCACTTTTATCGATAACACACACACACGAAACTCTAGTCCCTATTGCAGTAATCTCGTCTGGCTGCAATGCACTTGTTGTACCGTTCCCACAAGTTCTGGAAAGCCCCATGGAATTCTTCTTGTGTGGGCGTGTCAATAGCCCTCGTCACAGTCTCTTTGATCTCCTCAAGTGTAAAAGTGTCATATCGAGAGCCTCTAGGGTTTGTCTTGAACTTAAAGAATAATTAACTATCACAGGAAGCCAGTTCTTGTCTATAGGGATATCGATGAACTTGATGCCAATTTTGTCGAATAGTCTCTAACAGGGATAGAGTTGTGGATTGGTGCATTGTCCTAGTTGAAATGCCACTGACCTTATTTGAAGAGTTGCTGGCTTCTTCCGACGGAATTTCTTCCTGAAGTCTTCAACATAGTATTCCTTGTTAACTGTCTGTCCAGTGGGGATCCATGCCAGCGCTGTTAATAAAATAGATCTACATACGTTTCTGAGTGGATTTCTTCTGTCTGGCCTTCTTGGGTCTGGGAGAGCCAGCATGCTTTCACTGTAAATTCTGTCTGTTAATCTGTTACATAGAAGTAGAATCAGCTTCTATCGCAGGTCACCAGAGCATCAAGAAATGCAGGATCTGAATTGATTAGCTTGACCATCACTGCTGCCATGACAACTTCTTTCCTTCTCCTCTTCTCTGAGTACTCTTGGGACAAACTTTGCAGAACTCTTCCGCATCTTAAGTACCTCGCAAATAATTTTTCACAGTCCCCACACTGACATCAAACTGAGCACTTATTGTTTCTATGGACACACGATGGTCCTTAACCATCAAATTCTTTATTTAGCAAATCAAGTCTGGTGTTCTAACTTCCTTACTCCTTTCACACCTCTTATCATTCATTACAGACGTTTTGTTTTCCTTGAATCTCTTATGCCACTCAAAAATTTATGCTTGATCTATGCATGATGGTCCAAAAGCATTCTGAAGCAATCCATATGTTTCTGTGGCATTTTTCCAAGTTTAAAACAGGATTTTATTCATCATTCTTTTAAAGTGTCCTCACGTCCAAATTGCATTTTTGAAATTCATCAGCTATGACAATAATAAATTGAAATGCACACTACTAAATTAGGGTGTATTCCAATTCCTGTTGTAGCTGTTCATTTGAACATGAAATTATAAAAATTGGTCAATCATCTCAGAAGACGTATAGCAATTACACACTGATTGTTAAAGAGTCTACAACAAATTTAAATGCCTGTACAAAATAGTCTGGAAACTTATTTAAGATATTTCAGCCTAGCGGTTTCAAAAGTAAAAAGAAATGATTTCATTGTCATCAGCTGGAATCGAAGCAGAAATTTTGATGATCCTGTTTTAGTAAAATATGTTTTTGCAATTATATTTCACTGTTTGTATATTCCAATGTTTGTATATACCAATGTTTGTATATAACACTGTTTATATATAACAATGTTTGTATATAACACTGTTTATATATAACACTGTTTATATATAACAATGTTTGTATATAACAATGTTTGTATATAACTATCCTTTTTGTTAAAAAGCTCCATATATGTTAAATATAACAACAGAGCAAATATTAAAGAATAACAGTTATATTTCAAGATCCAAATATTAATTTTTCGGCAAAATCATTTATTTATCCAGCATGTTAAAATTTCTTACAAATCCGTTTCGTTATGCAGAAACGGTTAGTAGTATATCAATACCGGCGATTTTCGTGCATATACTACGCTGAAAAATTAGAAATACTTTGCTTAGAAAGAAAAAATGTATAATAATATAATGTCGCAAGAAGGAAACAAATTCCTAGAAGACTCAACATTGTGTGCGTGTTCTGGCAGCCATCTTGGTTCATATTGTAAAGCTAGAGATTTATTCAACGCATGAAAAAGTGTTTTGAAAACTTTTAATTCTACAAAGAAATCACTTGCCACTTTTATTACTATTACGTATCTAACATTTTTTTTGTTTATATCTAAAAGGGCATCGGTTGAAAATACGAATCGTATTATTTACATTTAATAATTTTTCACTATACTGTTAGATTGTTTGGTAATTTACTAATAAAAATATAGTCTCTTTCTCTCCCTCCCTCTTTATATATATATATATATATATATATATATATAAGCATAATTGTATCTAAATTAAATTGATATACTTTAATTTCGAGGAGCGTGCAATAAGTAATGCACTTGACTTAATTCCAGTTGTCTTATCTAGCTGAAAATGTGCATGCGCAATGATTTATATTTCTACGGGGTATGTGACAAATTACAGCTCTAAACTAATTGTGGTTTCTGTTTTACAGGTGTTTGAACTGAGTCAGGTGTGAAATTGAGCCTGTTGAATGTCGAGCAGTGATCCGGTTTTTGTATTTGAAAGGACGCACACCACAGGAGACTTTTGATGAAATGAAAGAAACTTATGGTGATAATGCCCCATCATATGACCTTGGAAAACGCTGGCATTGTGAATTCAAACATGGCTGGAAGTCTGTGGAAACAGCTCCCAGATCTGGTCGCCCCCTTCTGCCATTGATGAGGCATCTGTCTGTCAAGTTGAGGCTGCCATTTTGGAAGACCGACGCATTACTATTCGCCAAATAGCCCGAGATGTCAAGATTAGTACAGGGTCTGTGGAAACTATCATTCATGGCCATTTGCATATGCATAAGGTGTCTGCCAGATGGATTCTCAGGTTTCTCACACCATTTTAGAAGCGAGAACACGTCGCGTGCTTGAGGATGAATTTGGAGATGTGCCAAGAAGATGCGTCAAAGTTTTTCAAAAGACTGATTACACAGGATGAAACCTAGATCCATCACTATGATCCAGAGACCAAATCCCAATCAATGCAGTGGAAGCACTTCGACTCACCACTTCCAAAGAAGGCAAGGGTGCCGCCGTCCGCTGGCAAGGTCATGCTCACAATCTTCTGGGACCAGGACAGAGTAGTGATGACAGACTTCCTGGAAAAGGGTACCACAATTGCAGGAGCCTATTATGCTTCACTTTTGAGGAAATTAAGGGAATCTATAAAAATCAAGAGGCGGGGCAAGATCAGCAAAGGTACTCTTCTCCTGCAGGATAACGCTCCGGTCCACAACTCGCATGTCGCCAGATCAGAAGCACGGGCGTGTGGTTATGAAATCCTTCCCCATCCTCCCTACTCTCCTGACCTTGCACCCTCCGAATTTAACCTCTTTCCAGCCATGAAGTTTTTTTTTAAAGGAAAGTGTTTCCCAGATGATGCAGCCTTGGTTTCTGAAGTCACGTCATAGTTGGAGGACCAACCTGGGGTGTTCTACAAAAACGGTCTGCAGAGCTGCATCAAACGATGGCAGAAATGCATAACTCTGGGTGATTCCTATGTAGAGAAAGACTAATAACTGTGCCATGTTTCGTTGCTCTACTGATGGGAAGTGGGTAAGGCACATTACTTATTGCACGCCCCTTGTAAGTTTACAGATATTCAAGTAAAAATTATTTCATATCTAAGGTCTCTATATACTCGGCCCAGTGACAGGGAGATAATTTAATTGGAAATTTTTGTAGTTGGTTCCCTTGAGCTTTAGATATGTCTGTATTTGTTTACTAAAATATATTCATACATATATATTCAGCATATACAAACATATATATATATACAAACATATATATATATATATATATATATATATATATATATATATATATATATATATACACCCATACACACACAAACACAAAATATATGCATATGCACATATATTCTTTTTTTATTTCATTAAATGCTTCCAAAATTCATGGAAACTTCTCATGGATTTTTTTCTTATGTTTCTAATTTATACTATTTGTGATTTCAGTAAGATTATAATTCAATTAATATTAATTTCAATACGTGCTAAGTAAAAGTAAAAGATATTTGCGTAATTTGAATTTCTACTTCTTGAAGATATTAAGCCCATATATTTTCTATTATATTTGCATGATTCTGTGTCACTTTTATTCATTTATTCCCTGAAAGCTATTAAATATTGATGAATATTTTAATTTAATTTGCGTACTTGGGTTTTAAGCGGCATCAATATCAATCAATCAATATCAATCAATCAATACGGGTTTTATCACTCAATGAAGAACACCTTTCTCGGCTTTAGCAATCTATCTGTATCCAGAGCTATCCGCTGCCATGTGGGACGCATGTGCTGCATAAGATCCTCTTTCCATCTCGTTCTTGGTTTCCCTTTGGCCTCTTATATTCACGGGGTTTCAATTCCGTTGTCCCGATGGACCATCTGTCGTCATGGGTACTGTGCTGCTCCTTGAGTTGTCTCCATGTGTTCCTCTGCCTATAAAATTATAAAAAGTAAAAATTATAGGCAGAGTCGCACAGTGGAGAGTAAGACGACTTAAAGAAGCAGCACATATGCTGAGAGATAACCAATTACTAAGTAAACCTAGTATAGAATTTAATATGATATTGGAACCATTAATCATAAATAATATATAACATATACAAGTAATAAGTAAAAACATTAATATATTTATATATACAATAATATATAGTAATAATTAGTAATAAATGGTGATACTTATTACTAGAAATAAAAATAGGTTTAAGGCGCCTAAAATTCGTACTAGAATTGTTTGCAATGACCCGTGGCGAAGTGGTTAGAGTATTTGGAAAATTAGTTGTAAAAAGTAATATTTTCCTGAAGGTTGATCGTTCAATTCTTAGTGTGGGCGACCAAAAAATATAATTGCAAATTACTTAGGACCTCTATCTAGTCATGGCTGACGAAAAAAAAAAGAGCATGCTCCTCCTGAAGTAAATACGAGGTTACTCTCGAAATTCTGTCCAAATTCCTGAGTTTAACAGAAATATTCCGAGTTCGACAAGATACGTCTGAAGAAGGTCGAAACGTTGTGACAATCACACGCAAGATGATAACAGTATTCTGATGAATCCAAAAAATCTGAATTCCTGATATATTAGTATATGATAAGTTTCGAGAGTGCAAAAGTTGCAGCGCCCAGATGTGTAAGTTGTATATTTTCGAGCACTTGCGGATATTTACCATTTTGTGTGTGTGTGTGTATGTATACATATATATATGTGTGTGTATATATATATATATATATATATATATATATATAATATATATATACATTTCAGTGTGCAAGAACGTTTTCATTTTAACTTCTACACAACAATGCACGGTGTAGAAGCTATAGATAATTGGAATTAAGCGTAGTAGTAAAATTAAACTCAGCATTATATAAAAACATAAAAAAATGAATAATTAATTAGTGAACGCTCAGTTTTCGAAGGAACAGAAAAATTAGTTTACTTTCATCAAGTTGCATATTCATAACTGTAACAAGAGGCGCAGGATTAACTTTGACCTTGAATGAACTGCGTACAGAACCTAGGGTCATTCAGGTTGTTCCCATCCCTAAAAATAGAATTAGGAAAGGTTAGGAAGAAGAAGAAAAGAAAGGAAAGAAAAAGAGGTCTAAGACATATACACTCCCCTTGAATATAAAAGGCTGGGAGTAACAGCCTAACGGGAGTGAGAAAGAGTGAGCTAGTAGCTTCCACAGGCAGCCTTTCTCCCCGGTGGATTTGTTCAAAGGGCGTCGTAAGAACTTTAACCTCAAACCAGTGTTACGGCGTTGTGATTAGCCACCGCACCCGTAACAGTTGGGGGCTCGTCCGGGATTTGTGCAGATAATTTTAGAGGGCTCTCGCTCGCAAAAGTACTAGAAAAAAGAGAAATTAAATTATAATAACCATTTGACGTACTAAGTGGGCTCTTCTATTATCATGTCTTTTTCTGTAGAGAATTTTTTAAGTGTAGCCGACCTGGGCGAAAAAGTCAGGAAACTACGAAAAGCAGAATTAGTAGAAATCGCGAATTTCTTCGAAATAGATACAGACCCGAATATGAAAAAGGCCGAAATAAAAAGTATCGTAGAAAAAAATATTAATAGAAAACAACCTTCTAGAAACCGCTACCGTAAGCGAGGGAGACGGACAAAATAATACGCAACTCACCTTGGAACTAAAGAAATTAGAAATACATGAGAGACAGCAGGAGAGACAAATACAGTTAGAACTAGAGAAGGAAAAACTAAAAATGCAAGAGAGAATAGAGCTGGAAAGACTTAAATTACAGAGAAATGGAAGTCAACAGTCTAATGCTTCATCGTTTCACGCAGCACAAAATGTTAGACTAGTGCCTAGTTTTTGTGAAAAAACAGTAGAAAAATATTTCCCTCATTTCGAAAAAATCGCAGCAAACTTAAATTGGCCGTATGCGTACTGGCCAACCTTATTACAAACCGTGCTAGTGGGAAGAGCCGCCGAGGTTTACTCTGCGCTTAGTCTAGAAGATGCCGCGGATTATAAAACAATAAAAAACGCCATATTAAATGCTTACGAGTTAGTACCCGAAACATATAGGCAGAAATTCCGGAAGTATAGGAAATTTGAGCGGCAGACTTATGTAGAATTTGCCAGAGAAAAAGAAGACCTCTTCGATAGATGGGTTAGAGCGAAAAACGTAAATAATGACTATGATAGCTTACGCCAACTTATTCTCATCGAAGAATTTAAACAATGCGCCCCACAAGAAATTCAAATGCGAGTTGACGAAAGAGAAATTAAAACCGTTAAGGAGGCAGCTATAATGGCGGATACATATAATTTAATCCACAGGTGTTGGGAAAGAAATTAAATAACAAAAAACCAGTCAAACCTTCGTACAGAAGAGAAAATGTTAACCGAGCCGCGTGTTTCTAACGTATTTAATAAAAATTATTATCAAAGGGTCCCGCCCGAACCCGTTCCGAGAGAAAATAAAATATTCTGCTCTTATTGCAAGAAAGATAACCACTTTATATGCGAGTGTCGGATCTTAAAAAGGAAAAGGGAAGAAAACAATAAGTTTCAACCACATGCCTTTATTACACACAAAACGAGAAACGATAGTATTTACCAGTCTTCTTCCCCAAAGCTAGAGAGAAACGAGAAAGAAAAAAACTCATACATGAGAAGATATGAGCCATTTTTATCCCAGGGTTATGTGTATATTAACGACCCTGAAGAAGCCAAGCCGATTAAAATATTGCGGGATACTGGCGCGTCGCAAACTTTAATATTAGAAGGTGAAGTGAATAGTATCAGTAAGTAAAGAATTGCCTTTTAGAAAGGTTTTATTAACTGTAAAATACACGTACGCTCTTGAAAGGATCGAGCGGGAAAATGAAACAGAGGGCGCTTTTATTATGAATGTCAATGCCAAGGGGATAACTCTTAACAACAAATTAAATCATAACATTTTCCCCGTCCTAAAGTATTCAAGTAAGGGGTAATTAATTATAGACAAATTTTTTTTTTTTTTTTTTTTTTTACAATCACATAAGAGTCATTTTATTTACAAATAACATATGAACCCAAACTGCAGTTTTTTCAGTATTTAGTCACAAAATCCTTATATTTACTAGGGAATTGTCGAACTCGGGACGACCTCCGCACAGATTGGCAGGAATGCTGATTTTCAGTATTATTTTTTAGTGAAATCTGATTTTCTTCAAGATCAGACGATTGATTTTTGTCTTCCTCATGACCAATGTTTTCATTAGTAGAAGGTTCAAATAAAGTCTCTGAAGTAGTAGGATTATTATTAGAGTTTTCTTCATTTGATGAGTTTGGAGCTAAGTCTCGAACGTTGACAGTGGTTTCAGTACCAGAAGGTAGTTGAACATAAGCGTAGTGGGGGTTGACATCTATTAGGGTGGCAGGCGTTACAGGAGGATCATGTTTACTTGTTTTAGTGTGGTTTCTAATATATATTGGGCCTGGTTTAACCCAAGAAGGAATTGAAATTCCGGAAGCAGATTTACGACTATATTTGAATAGTCTATCATGGGGAGTCATATTAGTGGCAGTACAAAGTAATGATCTAATTGAATGAAGTGCGTCCGGTAGTATGTCTTCCCAATAAGGTAGTTTCATTTGATTAGAATGTAATGTTGTTTGAATGGCCTTCCATAAGGTACCGTTGAGTTTTTCAATCTGTCCATTACCTTCAGGATGATACCTACTTGTTTTAGAAGTAGCAATTCCTTTTTTGTGTAAAAAATCCTTTATTTCTCTTGCTAAGAAATCAGAAGCACGGTCAGTATGTATCATGTCAGGCAAACCAAAAATTGAAAAGAGTTTGTTTAGACAGTGGATAATGGTTTTGCTTGTCATATCTCTGCAAGGAAAAGCGAAAGGAAAACGGGAATACTCATCAATTAGAGTAAGTAGATATTTGTTGCCATGTATAGAAGTAGGTAGAGGGCCTTTAAAATCAAGATTTAATCGTTGAAAAGGTAATATGGCTTGAATGAGAGTCCCTCCATTGGTATTGGCGAATTTGGGTTTCAGTAATTGACAGGATGAGCAAGAGTCAGTAATATACTTAATTTGATCCAAAGTAAAAGGGAGGTTCCTCGTTCTTATAAAATGGCTTAATCTTGAAACACCAGGATGACATAATTGTTTATGTAAATCACGAAGATCTTGTAGATTGTAAGTAAGAGCAGAGATGCGAGAGAATGTGTCAGCAGCAATATTTTCAGGTCCAGGTCGATAAACTATAGTGAAATTGTATTGGGATAATTCTATACGCCAACGACATATTTTGTCATTCTTAATTTTAGATTTTCTTTTATTGTCGAATATGAAGCTGATGCTCTTCTGATCTGTGATGACTTTAAAGTGCCTGCCGAGTAGAAAGTGTCGCCACTTACGGAGAGCTTCTACAATAGCGGCTGCCTCTTTTTCTACTGCATGGTGCTTAATTTCGTTAGTATTGAGAGTTCTTGAAAAAAATGCAATAGGACGACCTTCTTGATTTAGTGTTGCAGCAATGCAATAGTTACTAGCGTCCGTTTCTACTTCAAATTCTTTATTTGGATCTACCGTTATTAAAGTGGCGTCTTTTAGCTCATTTTTCAATGTTTGAAAAGATTTTAATACAGATGGAGGTAGTGGAAATTCTTTGTTTTGATTTAGTAATAAAATTTTATCAGAAATTTTTTTAATGAATTTGCAGTAATAGGAAAACATTCCAACTATTCTTTTTTGAGATTTAAGATTCAGCGGAGGTGGCATTTCGAGTAATGGTTTTAGTCTTTGATAATCGGGAGCTATTTGATTATTTTCTATGGTGTAGCCGAGTAGAGTAATAGAACTAGAAGAAATTATGCTTTTATTTTCATTTAAAGTGATGTTATATTGTTTAGCAATTTTGTAGAATTTTTGAAGATTGTAATCGTGTTCTTCTTGATTTTTCCCACATATAGTTACGTTATCAACATACACAAAGGTATCGGTTAGATTTTCTTTTTCTATAATATAGTCTATGCTCCTCTGGAAAGCACTTACTCCATTGGTGACGCCAAAAGGAAGACGAGTAAATTGAAAAAGTTTGCCACTTACTTCAAACGCAGTGAATTTACGATCAGCATGATTTATAGGTATTTGGTGATAAGCAGATTTTAGGTCGAGAGTAGAGAAGATGTTATATTGAGCGATGTCGTCTACCATCTTATTTATATTAGGCATTGGGTAAGCGTCTAGTTCCGTGAATCTATTGATGGTATCGCTGTAGTCGACTACCATTCTTTTCTTATGATTCTCATTCGAAGTTACAAGAACCTGCGCTCGCCACGGAGATATCGAAGGTTCAATTATGCCTTCTTTCAACATTCTAGCAGTCTCTTCTTTTATGAATTTGTTGGCGGCAAAAGTGTAACGTCGGGATTTTGTCGCAATAGGAGTAGTATGAGGAGAAAGATTAGAAAAGAGAGGAGGGGGTGGAACGTTTATGGTAGGAAAAAAATTATTCGTGTTTATAGCTCCAATTATAAGTTTGTCTCTAGGACCGTCGAATTTAAGTGTTACTTTTTTATATTTTTTTAAAATATCTTTTCCGATTATTAAATCAATGAAAAGGTTTTCAATGATTTCAATTGTTATTCCAGAATGGGTTTTATCTTTCAGTATTAGATCCACGACAGCTTCGCCAGTTATTTTAGCATGTTGATCGGAAGCAGCCAGAGCTATAGTTTTGTTTTTAGGTATTGTGAAGAGTTTAAGTTTTTTAGCAGTATTTTCATTAATGAATGTTTTTACACTGCCGGAGTCCACCATAGCGTTCACGAAGTGCCCGTTAATTTGGCATTGAGTGAATGTGACATCTTTGGAGTTAGTTCCTAGTCAGGATAGAGAAGGTGAGGGGTAGTCAGAGTCGTCATAAAGAACAGCAGTATGAGTGTTAGAAATAGAAGATTTACACACTTTAGCCCAATGACCATTTTTTTTGCATTTTTTACATTCGGCGTTTCGTGCAGGACATAAATATCGAGGATGACGTGATTTTCCACAGAAAAAACAAACCCCTTTTGGATGCATATTTTCTTTAGTCACAGCTATACGATTGTAGCCCGAAGGATTATTTGTAGCTGCTACAGTAAAGTTATTTGCGTAGCTTATCGAATGCTTTTCTGCTTGTTCAAGAGATCTGGCCGTGGCATATGTGTCTTGTAAAGTCAGGATGGGTTTTTATAACAGTCGTTGTCGGATGGACGAAGAAGAAATTCCGCCGATGAAAGCTTCCCGAATGTATTGATTTTTGTTTTCTTCAGCAGAAACCGCTTCGAAGTTACATGTTTTGGCAAGCATTTCCAATTGTAGTATGAAGGCATCTATATTTTGTGTTGTTTGTTGCTTCGTCGTCATCAATCGATATCTATTATAAACAATATTTTCAGGTTTTAAATAAGCGGCGTCCAATGTTCTTAATGCACTATATTAGTCGGTTTTATCGCTTATTAAATCGAAAACAGAGGCTGAAATACAATTGATCAAGGCAAAGAAATTATCTGAAGTGTTTTCGATTAATCCGTTATTATGTGAGCGGATATAATTCTGGAGGGTTAATTTCCAATGCCTATAGGATTTTTCGGAATTAGGGCATGTAGGTTCCACCTCGAATCTGTCGGGACGTAAGATTCGATCCATTATTATTATTATTTTTTTTTTTTTTACAGTTAATAAAATTGAAGTGAATAGTATCAGTAAGTAAAGAATTGCCTTTTAGAAAGGTTTTATTAACTGTAAAATACACGTACGCTCTTGAAAGGATCGAGCGGGAAAATGAAACAGAGGGCGCTTTTATTATGAATTTCAATCCCAAGGGGAATAACTCTTAACAACAAATTAAATCATAACAGAAGGCGTGCTTCCATTATCGAAATCTACCTTCACCGGAGATATTGTATTATTACAAGGGGTAGGAATGACTATAAATAAAGCGCCCCTACACAAAATTAACCTAAAATCGGAATTATTAACTGGCCCAGTTATCGTGGGCGTACGACCCAAATTACCGATTCAGGGAGTGTCGCTGCTGCTAGGAAATGATTTAGCTGGACGGAGAGTAATAGCTGATCCCATTGTCAGGTACCAGATAGTAGTAAACCATAAAACAGTGGGGGAGGAACGCATCGACATTTACCCGGAATGCGCTATTACCAGAGCGACCACAAGAAAACAACTACTAGAAAAGGAACACCTAGAGATACCAAACGATGAATTACGACTTGACGAAACTTTCATATCCCACCTGTTAGAACAACAGAATAATACGAGTAAAAAAATAAAATTAAATCTCCCAGAAGAAAATAAAACGGACGAATTAACTAGGGACCAATTTATAAGTGAACAAGGGAACGACCCAGAAATTTGCCTCCTCAAAAATAACGCCTTACCAAAAACGGAAACAAAAGAAGTTAGGGAGTATTTTTTTATGAACGATGGAATTTTAATGAGAAAAGGACGCCCACTAGATGCTAATGTGGATGAGGAGTGAAAGGTAATAAGTCAAATAGTAGTTCCAAAGGTTTATAGACAAGAAATACTAAAAATAGCTCACGATACCGCCATGTCAGGTCATTTAGGAATAAATAAAACCTATGAAAAAATTCTAAACCATTTTTACTGGCCAAAACTTAAGCGTGATGTGGTAATTTTTTGTAACTCGTGTCACACATGCCAGATGGTCGGAAAACCTAATCAAAAGATTCCGCCCGCACCACTCAGACCTATACCAGCATTCGAAGAACCCTTTAGTAGAGTACTAGTGGATTGCGTTGGGCCACTCCCTAAAACAAAAATGGGAAACCAATATTTACTGACGAGTATGTGTACGTCGACTCGGTTCCCAGAAGCTGTTCCGTTAAGAAATATTAAAGCTAAAACTATAGTAAGGGCTTTAACTAATTTTTTCTGTTTAGTTGGAATTCCTTCAACCATTCAATCAGACCAAGGCACTAACTTTATGTCTGGTCTATTTCAACAAATAATGAATGAGATGGATATTAAACAACACACATCCAGTGTTTATCACCCCGAATCACAGGGAGCTCTCGAAAGTTTTCATCAAACCCTGAAGTCCATGATGAAAAAATTTTGTTATCAATATAATAGAGATTGGGACGAAAGCGTCCATTTTGTTTTATTTGCTGCTAGAGAAGCTGTACAAGACTCTTTAGGATTTAGCCCCTTCGAACTTGTGTTCGGACATACTGTGAGGGGACCTTTAAAGCTATTAAAAGAGAAATGGCTAACGGAGAAAAATGAATTACACCTCTTAGATTATGTATCAAATTTTAAAGAGAAATTACACAGGCCCGTAAAAATAGCACAAGAAAATTTGAAAAATTCCCCAAAACGAATGAAGGCTATATATGATAAAAATAGTAAAAATCGTACCTTCGAAAGTGGGGGCAAAGTTTTAATATTTTTACCCAACTCACATAATCCCCTACAAGCAAGATATTTTGGCCCATATGAAATAGAGAAAAAAAATAAATGATGTAAATTATATCATCCACACCCCAGATCGAAGAAAAAAGAGAAGAGTTTGTCACATTAATATGCTAAAAGGATACGTTGACAGAAATGTATTAGATATGGGTAAACCAGTTACAACAGTAACTAATATTACAAAAATAACCTCATCTGAAAATGTTTTAAATAACGATGAAAATACAATTGTCAGAGAGGAGGAAATGGGACAGAGTAGTCATCTAAAAAACTCGGAAATACTAGCTAATTTAAATAAAAAATTTGAACATTTGCCAAATGAGAATAAAAAGGAAATGTGTGGTTTGGTCAGTGATTTCAAAGATCTTTTTCCTGATGTCCCTAGTAAAACTACCTTTGCAGTACACGACGTCATAGTGGGAGACGAAAAACCCATCAAACAACACTTTTACAGAGTCAACCCCATCAAGCTTCAACAGTTGAGGGTAGAGATGAAGTATATGCTGGAAAATGATATTATTGAACCAAGCAACAGTCAGTGGAGTTCTCCCTGTATACTTGTACCAAAAGGCGATGGCACCTACAGATTTGTTACCGACTTTCGGAAAGTGAATGCAGTAACCAAAAGTGATTCATACCCGATTCCCAGAATTGATGATTGTATCGACAAAGTTGACAAATCAAAATATGTCAGTAAATTCGACTTGATGAAAGGTTATTGGCAAGTACCTTTAACCGATAACGCTAAGGAAATTTCAGCATTCGTAACTCCTGATGGACTATACCAATACAAGGTTATGGCATTCGGAATGAAAAACGCACCAGCAACATTTCAAAGGATGGTTCAGTCCCTTCTACAAGATATTCAAGGATGTGATGTATACATTGATGATGTAATCGTGTACAGTATGACTTGGAACGAACATTTACACATCATAAGGCAACTCTTCCGTAAGCTAGAAGAGGCAAACCTGTCTGTGAACTTAAACAAAAGTGAATTTTGTCATGCAAAATTAAATTATTTAGGCCATACTGTGGGCCAAGGACAAGTTAAACCCATCACCGCAAATGTGGATGCCATTCTCGAGTATCCTATTCCAACCAACAAGAAACAATTAATGAGATTTCTCGGTATGGCAGGATTCTATCGGAAATTTTGTAAAAATTTCTCATCTATAGCAGGTCCTCTCACGGACCTCCTTAAAAAGGATGTAAAATACAAATGGAGTGAGACCTGTGATGCGGCTTTCAACAAAATAAAATCGACACTCATGGAGGGCCCAGCTCTCGCAACACCAGTTTTTACAAAACAATTCAAACTAGAAATTGATGCCAGTGATGTCGGAATGGGTGGTATCTTAAACCAAGAGGATGATGAAGGTATCGAACGAGCAATTGGGTACTTCTCCAAAAAGTTGAACACTCACCAAAAGAACTATTCAACCATTGAAAAGAAATGTTTATCATTATTGACGACACTACAACACTTCGACTTCTATCTCAGCGTCACCATGTACCCTGATCTGGTCTTTACCGACCATAATCCATTAACTTTCCTTGCAAAGATGCAAAACAAAAATCAGAGACTGACAAGATGGAGCCTTCTCCTACAAGAATGCAACATTACCATCAAACACATTAAAGGGAAAAACAATATTATATATATTTTTCATTTGTAACTCGAAACTTTTACTCTGAGGGGGGGAATTGTAACAAGAAGCGTAGTATTAACTTTGACCTTGAATGGACTGCGTACAGAACCTAGGGTCATTCAGGTTGTCCCCATCCCTAAAAATAGAATTAGGAAAGGTTAGGAAGAAGAAGAAAAGAAAGGAAAGAAAAAGAGGTCTAAGAAATATACACCCCCCCCCTTGAATATAAAAGGCTGGGAGTAACAGCCTAACTGGAGTGAGAAAGAGTGAGCTAGTAGCTTCCACAGGCAGCCTTTCTCCCCGGCGGATTTGTTCAAAGGGCGTCGTAAGAACTTTAACCTCAAACCAGTTATCACCAGAATCAACCTACTACCCAACTTGGCATCACTATTACTACGACGAATGGTAAAGTACTTTTGATTATCATTTGACCAAACGTCTAGAATATTATATTTTATATTAAATTCCGAGAAAAGATTATTTCTTTGCCTAGTTTTCCACACTATAATTACCTTCCTCTTGTTACCCTTTTTCCCTCATATTTTAAGATTGGGTTCTTCACTTTTGTCCTGTTTAAATACTACTTTCATAAATATTTCTGTCAGTCTATCTTGTTTTGGTATGTTTTGTGTCTTTAATAAATTCCCTATTTTTATATAAATTACCTGCTTCTTGTATTTTTATCTCTCCCCCTCAAAACCTTTTTCCCTACTCTTCCTTACGATAGCAAATACTGTGTTACGGCGTTGTGATTAGCCACCGCACCCGTAACAATAACTAAATTAAACAGTCTGTTTTAATAATTTTTAATAAATAGTCGGAAAAATGTGAGGACAAGCAAAAAAAATTATTGGTATATAGAATGGATATATATTTACATATGTATATAATAAATCTAGATTAATATTGTGATTTATGCCTATTCATCAGTAGTTATTCAATAAAGTTGCAAATAAAGACAGACGCCAGGTACAAGATAACTTAGTTGAGAGTCGAGGAAGATATAATGCAGCAAATATCGCTTTCTTTATAAAGAATTATTGTTTTTCGAGTTGCCACTAAACACCACAGTCTTTACTTTGCAGACATTTACTGACTGTTCTTTTTCTCGCCGTTTTTTCAACCGACCTTGTATTTTGTGGACTACAAGTATCCGACGTTTTGCAATCATTAAGGTTTCTAGACGAAGAGTTAACCACCTCACCCATCGATTTGTTCTTTTCGATACCTACCCAATCGGCCAAACTAAAAACCATTTACAGATCAAACAAATTTCTTATTCCGTATTTCTTTTATTCACTGTAACGTTTCATGTTTGTTTCATTTATTATTATTATTATTATTATTATTATTGTTATTATTATTATTATTATTATTATTACTACTATTATTATTATTATTATTGCTACTACTATTATTATTATTATTATTGCTATTATTATTTTTATTATTACTATTATCAGTATTATTATTTTTTTTTATTATTATTTTTACTACTATTATTATTATTACTATTATTACTATTATTATTATTATTACTATTATTATTATTATTATTACTATTATTATTACTATTATTATTACTATTATTATTATTATTATTATTATTATTATTATTATTATAACTTTTTCTATTTTTCATATTCTACTTTTTTTAACTTTCGTTTGTCTTTTTATTTTTTTCTATTTCTTATTCTCCCTATATATTCATCATTTGTTTTCATCTTCATTCATTTCAAATTCTTGTTGTCGTTGTTGTTTTTTGTCATTCATTGTGTTTTCTGACCTTTTTCTTCTGTTTCTTTTTTAAATCATTACTTTTCAGGCATCTTTCCTCTTCACTGTTCTGTTCCCTCTTTTATTATTCTCTTTTTCTTCTTCTTTCTTTACTCATTCTCTTTCTACATTTGTTTACTGTCTTTTATTATTTTTCTTGTTTTTCCTTTTACATTTTTATTACTCTTTTTCCTCTTATTATTTGCTCATTTTATTATTTCCTTCTTCTTTTTCTTCTTTCCCTTATTCCTCTTCTTGTTATTTCATCTCATTTTTCTTCCTACTACTACTACTACTACTACTACTAGTTTTTCCATCTCCTTCTTTTCGCAGTTCATCATCTTCTTTCTCTTCTTCTTTTTGTCGACTTCCCATTTCCTCGCTTATCTTCCCACGACAAACGGCGACATGGTAATAGTGATTATCAAAGCGGTACAGCGTCGCATTGACCAAATGTTTGCTCGAGATCAGACGATGTCTGATTCTTTGATATGCGAACAAATCGCCTCAACTTTGATTAAAAGATGTTTGGAATCTTGTCTTTTACATTTTCTGTGTTAGCATTTTGTTAAGAGTCAGCAGTTCACTTTACGTCTTAATGGAAAGGAAATTGCAGGTTTAATTTGACTACACACATACGTGTTGCATTTATACATACTAACAAGGGTACGTGACGTTGCCCGGGATGCAATGTATAATGTTTTTGTACTTCTAAATCTTATACTACCATTGTTATTTTGATATTTGGGGTGGGGGGAATGACGATTTATACAACATTGTCTAAGCTAACGCAGACTGTACTTTTAGTGAAAACCATTGAAATACTTTCCATTGTGTTTATGACTATATTTACATAAAAAAACAATTAGTTGTAATTGGAAATTATAAGACTGGTAAAATTTCGATAAATTATTTTTCAGATAAAAAATATATTTACTGCTTAGACGGACAAGAGTTTTTATTTAGATTTATTTTAGCCAATGAATGAATGTTTGTCATGGAATTAATTGTTTTCATGAAAACCTTATTTTGTAGCGAGCTAAAGATCCAGAACAGGCGAATAATATATATATATATATATATATATATATATATATATATATATATATATATATATATATAAAGCAATCCTGATTTCCCCTCTAAAACTGTCTCAATAAATACAAACCCTATATATCATTCCAATATTGTCATACTTTCAATCAATAACTGCTGCGTGTTTGCGTGATATTAAGTCAGTTACATTTGTTTAAAAATTTCTTACATTACTTCCGACATACTGGCAATAATAGTTTTGGAAATAAGGCGTAAATTTCACTCACTAATAAATTCTTAAAACCACTCTACTACCAACTATCCGTCGCCAGGACTAATTTGGTTGCATTGTTTAACTGAGAGAGTTAGGGTTAGGGTTAGTGCTTTATTTTCTTTTTTAGTGGCATTATCTTTTATTAATTTTATCAACCCACATGAAAAAGAAAGTGCTGCTACAAGTTAACATTTCATTTTTAGGTAGTTTTTTTTCATTTTTTTGACCACTTAAACACTAAAAATCATAGCGTCTCACATTTATCAATTTAAAATAAACACTTGGCTGATGGAAGATAATTTTCACCTATAAAATTTCTCATATCAGATAAAAATTACTTTCAACTTATACATCGCATTCTCACAATGAACATCTTATTAAACTAACGTCTATTTCCTCTACTTCTTTCTAGTTTGCCGAATTGTATTCATGTAATGAAATAAAAGTCTTGCAAACACCCGAAAAGTTTATTATTTACATGAGTTGGTGTTTGCATACAATTGTGTCACATTTTCATAAACGTTGCGTTGTCACACTTAACTAACTTTTTTATATACATCTTCGATAATTGATCTCTATATTCGGAACACAATCACCCAAACTACAAATTATCTGATAAAACAGAAGTAGTTCACTTGAAATAAAGCTACTTCTGTAGGAACCATGCTGAATTTATAACGTTTTTAATTTATTTAACAATCGTGCTAAAATTATAACGTTTATAACCATTATCAACATGTTAAGTATTCTAAATTTTAGCCTAACAATTTAATCAAACAAACACGTATAATAACTGGTGCATTTAGTTTGATTACCTCATCAAAACCCTAAGACGATCCCTAAACTACAGAAGAAAATATAAAAACAAGCTCATGGTACGTGAAGGTCAATAATAATTAGCGTGTTAACGATAATAACGTTATCTATTTAGCATGGTCCTCAAACTGCAGAAATATCAAATGAACTTTGGTATGAAAAAGATATACAAAAAAAAAAAAACGCCCACACGCTCCATCTGTGAATATGGATGCGTACACGGTAATTCTGCATCTTATAAACCTTGTCAAAATAATAACTTTCTTATTTACGTTTTTAAACAAACTAACCATTCTCTACTATTATAATTTCCTCTCCTGAGTAACACTCTGAAACGAATAGCTAATATATGTATGAAAACTCTTTAAAATTTCCAAATACACATTTTGAAATTCTTAATTTTTCTTGAAAACCATGCTATTCTCTAGTATAAACTGAAAACTAATTACTACTGGTAACAGTTGTATATTATCTGACGATCGAACTGTGGATTTCAACATGCAGCTAGTCACCTCACAGAGCAATGAGATAACGAAATTGCTGTTCCTACAACACACTCGTATATATATATATATATATATATATATATATATATATATATATATATATACATATATATATACATATATATATAAATATATATATATATATATATATATATATACATTTCGAGAGAAGAAACGCTAGCATCCAAAGCCAAATTAATTATCTTTTTTTTTTTTTTTTTTTTTACACAGTGATCACCACTTATCAAGGCCCGGAAGCCACTCAGGGATAAGGGTTATTGCAAGTACATTACGTTAGTGAGGAGATTTGATGAAGTGTTTACTTAAGGGGCGGTTCATTAGGAATTTGTTAACATTAGACTTGAAGACATCCAAGTTGTAGTCCGGAGGGAATCAGGCAGACGGAACAGAGTTCCACAGGCGTGCAGTTCTAAGAAAGAAGCTTTGTTCATGAAATCCGCGTTTTGATTTAGACACAGATATAGAGTGGGGAAAATTTTTCACAGTGGATTCAGCTAGACGGGTGTTTTTCGTGAAAGATTGGCGAGGGGGGACCAGGGATTGGAGTTCAGACGAGCACCTGCCATGAAAATAACGATAAAACAAGGATAGGCTCGCAACGTCTCTTCTGTGGGAGAGGGGTTGCAGGGTAGAGAAAAGGGCATCCCCCACTAAGCCACGAAGTCTATTTTGTACTCTGTCAATGCATGATAGGCTGTTTTTGGCAGCTCTATGGCAACAGTGTTCCATCCTTGGACGTACTTGGCTTTTATATAGATAGAGAATTGCATCAGTAGTGAGATATCTTCTGGAGCGGTAGAAGGATCCCACCATCTTTCCAGCGACCTTGGCAACAGACTTGATGTACGTGTTCCATTTCAGATCAGGAGTAAAGGTCAAACCCAGAAGCTTGTCAAAACACGGGGCCTCACCCAGACGAGAGCCATCCATCACAATTGATGCCAGCTGGGGATCAGAGCGTTGATGATGTAAGGATAGGAGTTTGGTTTTGGAAACAGTGCATGTAGGTATAAAACATTAACATTTATTGAAAAATAGAATATTATGGTTATAAATTCCTTCATCAAAATGTAAGTTAAGCCTTATTTAGTGAATTAAGAATAAAACAGTCAATTAGCTGCATGCATCATTCTAATCTTTTTTTGAATACTCTTATGGCCGTTGATTATGACAAACCCGCTTGCATAGTTTCATAAGTATCTCAATTTACTTGTATTTAAATGCTAATGCCGGATGGCTTAGAGGGGAGGAGAATGGTGGCTTTGTGTACTAGATTCAAGTCTTGCGACCAGCAGTAATAACCACTTCTTGCATTCATGATTGCGTAATCTTGAAACTGTTGTCTGTAGGTATAAAATAATATCTTAATATTCTGATAATACTTAATTTATTTAAAAAGCAAAAGTTATGGCAGAAAATTGATGTAGTTTATGTTTTTTTCTTTTTTGCTATTTTAAATATGCATTTCCTAATATAAACATGCTGTTTGAACACACACACACACACACACACACACACACACACGCACACACACACACCATACATATATATATATATATGTGTGTGTGTGTGTGTGTGTGTGTGTGTGTGTGTGTGTGTGTGTGTGTGTGTGTTTCCTATAGAATATTTCCTTGGAGAGGAAACAATGTTTTCAAATTAGTGTAAATCGTCATCTGTTGTAAGCAATTACTTAACCACACATTGTCAATTTACAAGGTTCTTAATAGATAAGAATAGTCATACCTGAATGTTCCTAAATAGAATACATGCATCTGAACCCATGACGTTGGTCTCCTAAGATGGTGTAGCAATCGGGCTTCTTTAGGACTTCCAATAATTTGGAATATTCAATGATTCGAATTATGATATAAATATGTTTATTGGCGTTGAGTGCAATGAACTCTGTCCACCAAATTTTACAATACTCAAAAATAAGACAAACTCAAAGTTTTCAGAGAATCGAGCTCATCCAATCTCATCTGTGGATCAAACTCTTGGGTACCAAGTGTTACTAAATCTAAGAAACTTGATGAATTATGCAACAAAATTACTCTTTTTATAAACAAATAATTCTCACGACACAACGGATAAAAAATGAATAGGTTAAAATAATATAAAAGACAAAAATCTTATAATGCATGAAATAAAACAAAAAATGAAAAAAAAACATTAAAATAAGTAGCAATATTAAAGAACAAAAAAAAAGAGAGAGAAATAAATTACGTTTAAAATTTCATTGGATTTTATTAGTTTAAATTTAATACGATAAAATGTAAGCTGATGAAGTTTTATGGATGTAGGGAATAAGAGATTATTGGTAAACATGTATAAAACATGACAAAAGTCGTTTACATCCATGAAATTTTAAACGCTTCATTTACAGAAAAAGCGACAGAGTCAGAAAAAAATACATGTACTTGTATTTATATTCTAAATTTATCAAGGAATACTTTACATTGGAGTTATCAAAATAGCTGCGTTCTGTTCATTTCCTTTTTTACAAAATTCAAATGGATTTCTATAGATTTTTTCTTAATCACTATTTACTGGTCTCAAATAATGTATGTGCAAAAATATTTTTGAAAAACGTAATACCTCGATATAACTTATTACATTATATATATATATATATATATGTATATATATATATATATAAATATATATGTATATATATATATATATATATATATATATATATATATATATATATATATATATTTCTGTGGAAGTTTTTCCTCAATTATACTTTAACTTTTATTTATACTAATCCTTGAATTTATGAAGCTCAATGTAATTACAGAGTATACAACAAATAAATGAAAACGTCTATATTCCAAATCTCAAGACGCCGAGAATATTACAATTTATTCCTTTAAGTATGTTTGTATGCACGATTCGCGAAAGCACCTGTTTCGTTGTACAAAATCTTTCATCATGTACTTATCATATCAATCCACGAATCTATTTTGCCCTTAACTCCTGAGAAGAAAAACACTTACAAATTCATTAAAAAAAGAAAATGCACATATCCATGATGATTTATATATATATATATATATATATATATGATTGCAACGTCTTGTCAGACGAATGCCACTCCCTCAGACACTTAAAAGTCCATGAGATCAAGCAACAAGCAAGAGCAAGATAGTCAGCAACAAGTTAAACTGCAGACCAGCTTAATGCGGGTACTGGTCTCCCGCTTTATGGTTTTTAAAATCAGAGATTTGCTTTCCTAGAAAGGTTGCTTTCACCACAGCTTATGGGAGCCCTCTCCACCCCAAGACACATTTACATACACACAAACACACATGGTGCTAGTTGGCCGTTGACCCCGAAAAAGGGTCCATTCGCCCTTTGGAAGGTCTTGTTTTCAATCCTTCAGGGAGACTAGCCACCTCCTCACCAAACAAATCCGGTGGGGGAACCAGTTTAGTCGCTGGTGACCTGACCATGAGTAGTACCAGTAGCATATGACATGACCTGACACACGTGTATATATATATATATATATATATATATATATATATATATATATATATATATATATATATATATATATATATATATATATATATATATATATATACTTCATTTAATCACATAAATTAATATACAAAAGTATAAATTTAGACGTAAACTTTATTTTATTAGGCGTGAAATTTAAAACGTAAGCGCAATCGCCATATATATTTTATAACTTAATACTATATATATATATATACATATATATATATATATATATATATATGTATATATATATATATATATATACTAGCATTTCAGCCCGGCGTTGCCCCGGTGTTTGGATGTGTATGTTGAGCAAAAAAAAGTGGCAGTACCTATTTACTATGCCTCCCCACGGGACAGAGTTAGACACCAGGGTCGGTTTTTAACGTGGAGAAAAGGTACAAAATAAAAATTGTCTCAGTCGTGAAGGATTTCTCCTCCACCGAAAGAGAACAAGAAATAGAAGTGCAGCATCTGAAGAACAGATACTACACTTTGATCTTGTTTATATATTTTTTATTGCTTTTAAAATTTTGTAAATACAATTAAGTAAAAAAACAAAAGATTTTCAAACAACAAAATTAGGCACAAGGCCCTACAAGAAATTGGGGAGGGGAAGGGTTCAGGGTCTTTGTGACTAAAGTGATTAAAAAGTAATAAATGTAGACTTTGGAGTCTTACTCTTGACTGTCAACATTTACCAAAATACCCCATTCACTCTATGGACCTTAAACTAACTAATAAATCCCCAGCGTTTAAGAATCAAAACCATATTTACAATTTATAAACAGTAGTCTCTGTGTTTGTGCATGCATTTTTTTTTTAATATATTAATTTTTTTTGTGTGTGTGTGTGTGTGTGTATGTGTGAAAAAATAAAGTTCAATTAATAGGTAAATAAAAAAGTTTTTGAATTAAGAAAAGGATTGCTCGTGGAGAGGGGAAACCTAATTAAAAGTGTTCATATCAAAAACAAACAATAAATCCTACTGGGTTGACTAGACCCCCCACTGTTTTCCGGGGAACCGAAAACAAGCAGGGCGATCCCTAATGGGGATTGGGGAAAATATCTTAATGGGAGTGGGAGAAAACAAAGCAACGGGTGGAGGGGAGTTGGAAGGTGACCTCTGAGTAGGTGAGTGACCGGGGATGTTGAAAAAGCAAGGATGTGGCACAAGGGGGATGGGCAAACTCAGAGGTTTCCTAGTACCAAAAAAAAAAAAATAAAATCAGGAACAGGATCTCATTTATACCACCAGTCAAGAGTCTTCTTAAGTTTTTCTTAGCTAGAACCTAAGCGGGATTGGTTCCGAAGGCCCAGCACCGCCTGTGCATGCACAAACTAGTGCTGTGCACCCACATCTTGTCAAATTCCACTCTAGGCAACCTCCTCCAATCGCATCTGATCTTTACTTTAAGCAAATGTTTAAAGTAAACGATCAGATCCTGATCCGGAACAGATGTCCCTTCGCGGACCAACTTGAGGCACATGATCCAAGTCACCATGCGCGCTACTGCCAGGATCGCCAGGACAACCATTCTTTCCTCCCTGGGGAACGGCGGCTCCATGTTGTACACAAAATAACCTTCATCGAGATCGAGCAGACATTCGGCATTGATACGAGCCGTTACCCCCTCAACATACTCCAATAAGGGCTGGTTCCGGCTGCAATTAAAAAACGCGTGCCCGATCGTTTCGGGCTCGCGTTCGTCACAGCGCGGACAGAAGCCCCTCGTATGTTCTTCATACCGGCAGAGTTCGTCGAGAAGGGGCAGCGCGTTACGGACGTCGCCAGGTGAGGGAAAATTCCGAGTTTTTCAGAATCTCCCGTCCCGGCGCCCAACTCCAATGAGAACGGACAACCTCCATCGACCATCCCATCCGCCTACAAAGTGGATCCTTCGCGGTTCCCTCCACTAGCTCCCGATATAGTTTCTTCCTTAGCTGATCGAGGACACTGGTCCCCGGCAAAGCTCTAAGAGCGGTCCGGCATTCGGAGAAGAACTTAGACTCCCCCCTCGGTCTACGACGACCTTCTACCGAGGGGTTGGGTTTGAGATTATGAAACGAGTTCTCAACCACAGGGACCACAAGAAGCGTCTTCTTCAAGCGAACGACCCAGGAAATCCAATCTCTCGGCATATCTATGACACAAGAGACTGGGATGACCCAGGCCTCCCTCGCTCGGACTCTGGACACAGACCTCTCTGCAGACATAATGCTTACCATCGTTCCACAATAGTGAATCGAGGCGCCCTTGCAAGCGGGTTTGTCGTTCTGCAGGGAGAGGAAGTACAGACAATCGGTAAAGGATGAGCGGAAAGACTATGTAGCACACGCCTCCGCCCGACCCTTCAAGGACAATTTCCTTCCAATCCAAGTCTTCACCGGCGATTTGACCTTGCCATATACTTCCGACCAATTCTTTTCCAGCTGAAGTCCCGGTCCAAACCAGACACCGAGAATACGGACCGGCCCATCGGTCCAGCTGAAAATACCTGGAAGCGAATTTACCCCGGTCCAGGCCCCCAACCACAGGCCGACAGACTTGCTGCGGTTGAAGATGGCCCCATGACTTCTTCGTATCAGGCGAGCGCCTCGACCACCGCTTGAACGTCCGTGTGGCAAGACACGAACACGGTGACGTCATCAGCGAACGCGGAAACCCTGGTTCGTGTGCCTCCAGGGAGGGCTATTCCGCGCAGGACTGGTGTAGCCGCCTCGTCCCTTAACTTGCAAAGGAGGGATTCCAACGCCAGGATGTACAACAGAGGCGACAGCGGACAACCCTGACGCACCGACCAACAGACAGCGAATGACTCCGACAGCTTACCGTTGACCTGCACTGCTACCGTCGGCCTATCATACAGGACAAAGATCCACTTGCGGAAGTCCGGATTAAATCCGGCAGCCTCTAGCACAGCTCCCAGGAACCGATGGTCGACCCTATCGAATGCCTTGGACTGATCTAAACTGATCAGCGCGGCTTCGGCGTTGTCTTCTGTCCCCTCTATGATCGAGCGTATCAAATGTAAATTGTCTTGAATCGATCTCCCTTTCACAGCATAAGTCTGGTCCGGTTCGATCAAGTCAGTGATGACAACCTGCAAACGATTCGCAAGAATCTTTGCCAAAATCTTTAACTCTGTGTTTAGCAGAGTCAAGGGCCTAAAATCGTCGAAATTTTCCACCCCACCATGCCGTTGACCTTTCCTCAGCAATGTGATCACTTCCTTGGTCACCTGTCCAGGGATGGAACCCTAAGCAAACCAATGGTTGAACATATCCTTCAGAATAGGGATTAACATGGGCGACAGCCTCAAGTAGAACTCGTAGGGTAAACCATCAAGCCCCGGGGATTTGTTGTAGCCGACCTGCTTCAACGCAGTAATGACCTCATGTTCAGTAACAAGACCATCACAGCTAGCCGCCCGAGCTGCCATGAGGCGGGGCGAGTCAGCCAAATAGCTGCCAAACTCCTCGACCCTGAGTCCGGGTAGTTGGGTGAAGTGCTCCGATAGATGCTCCTGAAACCCCTCGCAGATCTCCCGAGTCGAAACTAGGGCGTGTCCTTCCAGGTTATGTACTTTACGAATGTACCCATCCGAACCGCGCCTTAAAGCAGCCTTACACTCAACAGCGTCAACATTCACAGCCTCGTTGGAAACTTTCATTAATCTAGCCCTAACTACTTGACCTTCATACCGCTTGCTAGCCAAGCGGCTGAGGTCTTGTTTAGCTAGTGCTACCTGTAGGGGGTCCCCCCCTCCACCGCCCGGGTCAGCTTATCCTCTAAGCGCTTCTTTACCTTAGCCTTATCTAACGCGAGGCGTTGGCTGTATTGGACAGAGAAGCGGCTAATTTTGGCCTTAAGACTAACCCACCACTTACTACCTGTAACCACCCCCACTAAAGCCCGCTGAATTAATTCTGTAACCTTCAACCGGTAGTCCTCCAGCTCCAACAAGGTGCTGTTGAACTTCCAGTATCCGGCTAGTTTAGGCCTAGCACTTAAGTTCAAACGGGCCATAACGAGTTTATGGTCTGAGTGTCCTAACAAGTGGAACGTAGGGCACGATAGAAAGTTTACGTCGCCTCTTTTAACTAACATCCGATCCAAGTAAGTACTCGGATGGGAAGGCATACCAGGATGCCACGTCCACATCTCCTGTCCCAGATGATCCAGACGGAATCTGTCGACGAGATCGCACGAGGCCATCAGGTCGAACAGAGTGCTGTCACACCGCACCGACCCACTAGTCCCCCCGACCTTATCTATTTTGGGATCAAGGATTGCATTCCAATCACCCATTAGAACTAACCGTTCTGGATCCAATAAGAAGCCCTCCAGCCGTCGAAAAAAGGATGCCCTCTCTACAGCAGAATTGGGAGCATAAACAGCGACAATCTGAAAAACACTACTATTAACGGCAACATCAACAACAACTAGCCGCCCGTCCTCGCCTGCGTGAACAACATTCACCGACGCTGACAGGGTGCGACTCACTAGCAAGGAGATTCCACGACTATAAGTATTGCCATATGCTGAGTAAACATCGTAATCGTTCACCAGCAGCTGACAACCCTCGTCACAAATAAAGTGGGTCTCCTGGATAGCGGCAATATCTACCTTAAGGGACACCAAGTCTCTCACAACGTGCGAGGCCTTGCTTCGACACCTGATGCCCCTCACATTCAATGTAGCCAAGTTCAAAGCCATGTTCACTTACCTTATTCAGTGTCACAGACGGGTCTGAAATCCTTGGCAGTGAGGACGTGGCGGGTCTGGCCGAGGCTGCCGGTAAGTAAGTCTGCTGAGGGTACTCCGTCCTTGGTCACACCTCCCACGTCCAGGGGGAAGGTTAGTTTAAGTGCCCTGTAGAATGAGGGTGTATATACACAGGGACTCTGCCCTCGCACTTAAAAAAGAAATTGTTCAGTGACGGATGGTCCCTGTCCACCAGCTGCTGGCCCGGGATCGCGTCCTTCGCTGCTTTGATCATGGCCCAGAGGGCTTGAGTTCTTGCATCCTTGTTGACCCTCACAAAGGTGGTTAACATGGGAGCGTCCTTAAATTTTGTTGGGTCCGCCACGCTGTCACCATCCACATAGGCGAGACCCCTCAACTTGTTATACCGGACCTTTTGCTGTCCTTTGAGGTCCGGTATTGTTTGGTGCTGGTCCAGCTCGCAAATTCTACCTCCTGGCAGGAACGGTAGTTTTTTTAGTTCGTTCCGTGCGAACTGGCCTTGTTGGGGAAGGGGGGCTTTTAGGTTGGGGTGAGGGGAGGGGGTGGAGTGGGGGTAACTGTCACAGTTCCTTCCTGGGGTGCTTTATCACAGGATGGGGGTGGTGCAGGGTTTCTGGGGGCTTTGGGGAGATCTGGGGAGGGGGATAGTTTTTCTGGTTGCTGGGGTAGAGGGGTGGCGGGGGGCTCTGCTTGTGCGTCTGTGTTCGCGTCCTCCTCAGTAGGAGTAGAGGGGTTGGCGCGCGTTTTCCGACTCTTCCTCCTTCTGGCCCTTCTGGTCTCCGTTGCACTCAGTTTGGCTGGTGCTGGAGTTGCCTCTTCTTCCTCCGACACTGCCTCCTCCTCCTCCTCCTCAGATTCTTGTAATTTCCTCTTGTTGGAGGAGGGGGGTCCCTGAGTGTCCATATTGTCCACCTCAGTGATTGGGTTTGACTCAGGCTGGTCTGTGGACTCTGTCTGCAGGGTGGGCTTTTTGGCAGTCTTTCCTTTCTTGGTAACTGTCGTCCACCCTGCTTGAGTTTCAGGGGCACTAGTGGATTGAGTGGGTGCTGCGGCTTGGTTGGGTGTTTTGGCTGGTCCTGCCGACTTTCCCGCTGCCTTGGCTGGGTTTTTCCCCCATTTCTCTTGGGGCAGTCCTTGGCCATGTGCCCCTGTTGTTGACACTGCCAGCAATGGGGCCTCCTCCCCTCCACTATAAGGGAGAGCATCCATTCCCCGAACTTCAGCGTGGTGGGGATTCCGAAAAATCCTGTTTTGTCCAGGACCATATGGATCTTGTAGTCCCCGGTCATGATGTTCCTCAGACCGCGGACCGGCGTCATTTCTTCCACGTCCCCATACTAGCTGAGGATGGCACCCAGTTGTTCAGCCTCCATGTAGCAGGGGACGTTTAGAACAGAAACATTTGCCCTCCTCTTATTCATGCATATTGGCTGTAGCTTAATGTTTCTGCTCTGGTGATAGGTCCTGGACAGCTTGACTGCCTCTTCGGGGGTAGGAAGCAGAACATCCCATTGTGCGTAGCTCCTCCTGCAGATGTAATTTGCCGGGATGTTCTGCTCCAGCAGCACGTTCACCATTGTGTCTTTGTTGACACCGGTCAGGCTTCTGGTCCTCGTGTCTGATGTTATCAGAGAGAGGACTCTCAGCTGCAGTCCTTCCACCTGACCTGGGAGAGGCCGGATCTCGTTTCCCTTGGTACACTCTTTGTAAGTGGAGTCAAAGAGTCTCCTGTAGTCTTCCAGTGTCATCTTCTTTTTCTGCTGTTCCTTGGGGCCCCATGCTGATCCTCCATCCTTTTGGCTGTTTACTGGACCCGGGACGGGGGGTTTAGCTGGTGCAACTTGTACTTGCCTCCGTTGTGGGTGTTTCTGGCCCTGGAGGCTGGCCTTTTCCGGACAGAGATGACCAGTCTGTATTTAAAGTTGTTGCGTGCTGGCGCTCCCTGCTCTCCGGATTGTTCTCCTTCCTCTCCCTCTTTTTGAGTTGCTGGGTGGCCGCCTCTTGGGGAGACGGAGGTGTCCCCCCCTCCGGGGAATGTGTCCCCAGTGGCTGCTGTTGTGGGTTCAGTAGACAGGGGTGTCGCACCCACCAGTTGGATTTTGTTGACACTGGTTGGCGCGTCCTCCCCATCCCTGGATTCCCCCTTTACGTTGTTGCCCTCTTGGGGAGTGCTGTATGGCAGATCACTGGTTTCTTCGAACAGTGATTGGAGGGAGGCTAACGTGGCTTCAAACAGATCCTCGGTATGGTGGGTGGTGCTGTTTTCGTCCCTCTCTCTTGCTGCTGGAACTTTGCCCTTTAGGGGAGCGGGGTTGCGTTGTTCTGGTGTTCCACCCTTTGCTTTGCAGTTCGGGAGTTCAGCTGGAGAGATTCCCGCTGCATAATCCTCTGCAGGCGTTCTTGCAACAGCCTTTTTCCGCCGGGTGGCCCTCGTTGGGAGCAGCAGTTGCAGGTGGTTCTTCGGGGGTCACCGCGGGCTGCGGCCCTACCCCTTCGTCAGTTCACTGGCGCCGTTTCGCCGGGAGATGCATTAGCTCCCTCACATGGGGAGTCGTCTGCGGGGGTAATGCTGCGCATTTGGGGTGACGTACCCCTCGTGCCTGGCATCGTGGCGGTTGCACTGGCCGCTGACACGGACCAAAGTGTAGTGGGGAGAAAAGAAAACCCAGGGGAATGGAGGGGGAGGAGCGGACTCAGAAGAAATTTGTTTTTGACCTCCCCTCACGGGGATGTCGGGTTATCAGCTAAGATCCCCCGTGAGGGAGGAGAGCAGAGAAGAAAGACACAGTGGGTGCTAGCGGGTCAGAGTGCCGCGTAGCAATTAAGAGAGAGAGGGGATAGACATCCCTTCCCACAGAGGGGAGCAGAAACGAAACACCCGCCCTACCCCACGTCACCCTACCCACTAACTACCCCAACGAAAGAGAGAAAGAGGACCCTGTCTGCTCGATCCACTGGGAGAGCAGCGAAAATAGACAAAGTTTGGGCCTGGCAGGTCAGAGTGCTGGTCAGGCAATTAAGTGGTGAGAAAGTAGACCATCCCAGTCTCGAGAAGTAAGACCGAAACGAAGAAAAACAACATGCAAAAAAAGAAAAAAATGAAAAAATAAGGTCTCAACTACCAGCGATAGTGGTGTTGGTCCCGAGATTCCAGTCTCCCAAAAGAGGGGATCGGTCCGGGTCCAAGCTCCCACAAATGTGGAGTCGATCCTCTAGGTCCTGACTCCCCAAACGAGGGGGTCGGTCCTTGCTAACAAAAGTTAGTATAAAAAAAGCACCTTAACCTAGCCCGAAAGCCCGGTGGTGGAAAGTTTCGTAACTGAGAGAACAGATGGTATTTATTTGCTCCCCCACCGAGCAAATTAGGCACAAGGCCGATTTTTAATGTGAGGAGTGAAGGGAGGGGGAAGGGAAAAAGGGGACCAGCTCCCGAGAGGTGGGAAATGGGAGCTGGTTAATGGTCAGGCATGTGGGGTTGCCCCCACATCTGGTCTTATCTAGTCATAGCTAGTCATAGCTTGCAGTATCTGCCTGATCAGATACTACACTTTGATCTTATCTCGAAGGCCAAGTAGGAGGAAAAGAACGGGGAAAAACCTAACGTTTATGCTGTTACGACCACCGCCAAACGGAGACATTTTTTTTAATTAAGGCTAGACAATCTAAAGGAGAGGATAACTTTCAAAAATATCAGCGAAAAAAGTGACACCCCCCTCTGTAGAAAATTATCTGGTTGAAGGGGAAGCTATTAATGTTTTTAGCCAATTGTTTTATATTTGATGTATGAAAAAGCGAAGTTTAAAACGATACTGATCTTCGTAAAATATGTCGCCTCTATTGAAAGTTTAAGGCAGACATGCAAACAGGCATACATACATGCATCTATATATTGGTAACTAAAAATTTTCGACCAAAACTGATGAAAAAGCTTGCCCTATCTCTGAATACCTTTATGTAAAATTTTAAATATTTATACCAGAAATTGTCTTCTGAGTTATTTGGAAGAGACTGCAGAGGTCAATTTTTTAAAAATTTTTACCCTTATTATGACCCCCTTAAAATGTATTGTTTTGGGCTCAAATCAAGTTATTAAGTTAAATCCATGTCCAAGAGATCTATATCTAAAATTTCAGTTGTTATACCGAAAATTGGCGGAGGAGTTTGGTAGAGTTCTCAAAGGTACAATCGTTGAACTTTGACCCCTTAATCCCCAAATTTCTGGCCCAAAACCGATCACATCGATTTTCCCAAATCTCAGTACCCTGTATATCAAATTTCGAGTCTGCATACTAAAAATTGACAGAGTAGGGATATGTACGCAGACACA
This sequence comes from Euprymna scolopes, assembly GCF_053919585.1. NCBI lineage: Eukaryota > Metazoa > Mollusca > Cephalopoda > Sepiida > Sepiolidae > Euprymna > Euprymna scolopes. The sequence goes on from NC_136509.1 coordinate 63,991,692, forward strand.
CAGACACACAGATACACAGACACTTTCACTTATATATAAATGAAATTGAAATTTTTAATGTAAATTACTTGGACATGGATCCAACTTAATTATTTGATTTGAGCCCAAAAATAACAATATTAAGAGGTCATAATTAGGGTCAAAGTTTTTTATAAAAAATTGACCTCTTCGGTCTCTACCAAATTACTCAAGAAATTTCTGGTCTAAACATTTGAAATTATACATAAAGGCTATTCAAATAGAAGGCAAGCTTACTAATTGGTTTAAGTCGAAAATTTGAGCTGCTAAGTGGTCAAAGTTCAAAAGAATTTACCTTTGCGGTGTCTAGCAAACTACTAAGCTAATTTTGTGCCTAAATATTTCAAATTTTATATAACGGGTATTCAGACATGCGGCAAGCATTTAAATATGTTTGAGAGCAAGATTTGGCTGCCAAAAGCTCAAAGTTGAAAGAATTGACCTTTGCATATTCTACTAAACTCCTCCGACAATTTTGGGTCTACATCCTTGAAATTTTAAATATAGGTAACTTGGACAAACATTTTATATATATATATATATATATATATATATATATATATATATAGGAGTATATATATATATGTATATATATATAGGAGTATATATATGTGTATATATATATATATATATATATATATAGGAGTATATATATATGTATATATATAGGAGTATATATATGTATATATATATATATATATATATATATAGGAGTATATATATATATGTATATATATATAGGAGTATATATATGTGTATATATATATATATATAGGAGTATATATATATATGTATATATATATAGGAGTATATATATATGTGTATATATATATATATATATATATATATATATATATATACTTCTATAAATTCGTTTTTCTTTTGTGTGTATTGATATTCTTTTCTATTAGTATTTATTTGCTTTCCCACCAAACCAAAATGTGACACGAGGTCGTTTTTAAAGTCGCTTCCCGAAAAAAAGGCAAAAGGGGCACTCTGGTTGGGTCCAAAAATAGTAGTTCCACTGGTATAGTGGGTTTCCCCTCTATTTACTGTGACAAATTACCTTTAGTGCAGCATCTGTAGAACAGATACTACATTTTGATCCTCGAAGGCCAAGAACAACAGAAAAAAGGGAACCCTCTTTTCTATTTATTTGTTTTTATTTATTTATTTATTTATTTTGTTTAGTGTTTGGCCCCGGCCCTGGCATTATCTACTGTCAGAGCCTCATTTGAGGTCCAAAGCACTAAGGCACAAGGTCAGTAGGGAGAAGTGGGGGATATCGTAGGCCATTACTAATTACTAGCTAGGTCTTTGAAAGACTTTATTAAGTTTCCCTACACTAATACATTATCACCATAATACCTCATTCTTATCATGAAGTTTATCTACTTAAATATCCCCAGCGTATGTGGTGGCTTTATTCTGCAAAATAATTATTCACAATTTAACAAAAAAAAAAAAAAATTATATGTACAAACAAAATTTTTTTTTTCTTTAATACATGAGGGGTGAGATGATGGTCCGCAAGCAGGGGAAGTACTAACAAGCGATAAAGGATCAGTAGAACGACGTAAGTTGCACACACATCCGCACGACCCTTCAGGGACAAGCCCCTGCGAATCCAAGTCCTTACTGATGACTCCGCCTTCGTCTGTACTTCTGACCAATTTTTGTTCAGCTGGAGTCCAGGCAAGAACCACACACTGAGAATCTTTACCGGGCCATCCGTCCAGCCGAACTCACCTGGAAACGAGTTTACCCCGGTCCAAGCGCCCAAGCGCAGGCCAACGGACTTGTTACGATTGACTACGGCCCCTGTTACTTCTTCATACTCAGCGACCACCTCCATTATCGCTTTAACATCGATCCTTCGCCCTACAAAGACGACGACATCATCAGCATACGCGGACACCCTGGCAACTTTGCCGCCAGGTAGAGCTATGCCACGCAGAACTGGTCTAGCCGCCTCATCCCTTCACTTGCGAAGGAAAGGTTCAGCCTATCATCTAATTGCGGTTTCATCCGTACCCTAGTTAAAGCAAGGGTTTGGTTATATTGGGCGCAAAAACGCCTAATAGTGGCCTTAAGATTAACCCACCAGCTACTACCGGTAACCGCCCCCCCACTAACTCCCGCTGAATTAGTGTTGTCAGATGTTCCCGGAAGTCTCTCTTCTCCAATAAGGGGGCGTTCAACTTCCAGTAGCCAGTCAACTTAGGCTATTACCTACTCTCAAACAGGGCATTATTAAGATAAAAAATTTGTCGCCTTTTCTAACATCCTATCCAAGTAGGTACTTGTACTGGAAGCCATGCTATTTTTCAACGTCCACATCTTCCTCCCCGAGTGATCCAAACGGAGTCTGTCGACAAGATCGCATGTGGCCATCAGGTCAGACAGGCTGCTTTCACACCTCTCCGACCCTCTATTCTCCCCGACCTTATCTATCTTGTGGTCCAGGATGGCATTCCAGTCCCGCATTAACACTTCCCGCTCCAGACCCGCCCATAGGAACACCTCCATCTGCCGAAAAAAGGAAACCCTCTCCACAGCGATATTAGGCGCGTAAATAGCCAAAATCCGGAAGTTACCTCTTTTAACAGCAACATCGACCATGACCAGAGTTCCATGAGCGTTCGCGTGTACTACAGTAACCGTCGCAGCTAGGGTGCAATTCACTAGCACAGAAACCTCACGGCTATGAGTATTGCCATATGCTGAGTAAACGTCAAAGTCGTCCTCCAGCACGTCGCAATCCCCGGGCCCAACAAAGTGGGTCTCCTGTATTGTGGCTATATCTACCTCGAGGGCCACGAGATCTCTCAGCACGCGAGCAGCCTTGCTTCGGGATCTCATGCCCCTCGCATTTAAACTAGGTAGGTTTTAGGTTGCCATTATTCCCTAACTAGTAGTATCTGTCGAGTACGGTCCTAAAATCTTCGGGGATGAGGACGCCAAAGGTCTGCCCGATACTGCCAGTCAGCAACTCTGTTGTGTACTGACAGTTCCGTGCAAGATCCACAACGTCAAGGGGAAATGTTAGTTTTAGTGCTCTATACGGGGATGGGTGAACATAAAGAGGGGCCCTCACTTCGCATTTGGTTACAATTTGAGTCAATGATGGGGGGGGGGCTTCCTCGACCAATTTGAGTCCCGGTATTGCCTGCTTGGCTTCCCTGATCATCCGCCATAATGCCTTCACCCGCGCCCCTTTCTCCTTTCGTACAAAGGTGATCATCATGGGTTCCATGTGAGTGAGGTCCGCCAGCTGCTTTAGGTAGCGTTTCTGCCTAGCATTCAGCTCCGCTTGTGCGTCGGAGCTATCCGTCTTACAGATTCGTTTTCCGGGCAAAAATGGCGTCTTCCTGGTCTTTTCGGTTCGAATTTTCTGTGGAGCAGGTGTGGATTCAATCTCAACTACTTTCTCTACTTCTTCCTCCACTTTTTCTTTTGCTACTTGTTCTTCTTCGCGTTCTTTTTCCTGTTTTTCTTCTGCTTTCTGTCCTGGCTCTTTTGGCCCTTCCATCTCTTCTCGTGGGGTGTTAAATAGGAGTGGGGTTTGCTCGCCTCTCTGTGACGGGGATTGGGGTATGGGGTGAGCAATAGCGCTGTCTTTCACTTTCAATTTTTTGTCCCTCTTTGACTTTTCCTTGGCTTCCGAGGGAGAGTCCTCTTCTGACTCTGAGGAGTGCTGTGAGAGCTTTGACTTTTCTTTCTCCAGCTTCTCTATCTCTTTCCCTTTTGCCACCTTACTCCAACTTGTTTCGACTTCTCTGTGGAATCTGCCCGCTTCTCCTGCGTCTTTTCTATGGTCTTTATAGTTTCCTCGAGAGGAGGCGCTGCTGCTTGAACTTTCTTTTGGCACACATTCGCCACGTGACCTGGCAGGTGGACATGCCAACAATGCGGCCTCCTCCCTTCCACTATTATAGGTTTCATATGTCAGCTGCGCCGGGATAGCCCTGAATCCTGGTTTAACTATTCTCATTCCAAGGTGGTAATCCCCGGTGAGTATATTTCGGGGGTCATGTGCAGGAATTAGTTTGGCGCCTATATATTCGACACTGACGCAGCATGGGACGCCAAGCACCGACACCTTCGTCCTCCTTTTGTCCATGTATTCTGGCCTGAACTTTAGCCCTTTCCATGAAGTGCCCGCTTTTGCCAGTTTTTTTCGCCTCCTCGGCTGTTGGGAGGAGGAGGTCCCACATCGCGAAGCTCCTCCTCATGATGTATGTAGCTGGTATATTGAGATCCATCAGCATGGCCAGCATTTTTCCTTTAGGACTCCAACTAGTCCCTTCTGCTTCTCCTCGAATGTAACTAAGTAGATTGTTCTTTCTTGCATCCTCTCCAAGGTCCCGGGGGGCAATTTGATGTTGTTCCCTTCGGTAAGGTGTTTTTTTTCCTTGAAGAGCCGCCTATATTCGTCTGGTGTTTTCTGCTGCTGGGGTCCCTAAGTTGGCCCCTTCTCTACCTGGCTGTTCTTGTCTTTTCTTGGCTGCTCGATTTGTGTCGTTGGAGTTCTTCTGCTGGCCTGATCATCTGCAAGTATGAGTGCTGCCGACGGCCACTTCGTTTGTTCCACCGGTGTCTGCCACGGGCTGACTTGCATGGAGCTAGAGGCTCTCGTCTTGTTCGTCCGCTCCTCCCAACCGTCAGCCGAATGGGGGATTCCTCCTCGTGGCGTTTCCCAGGTTCCTCCAGGGGAGTTTTGTAGCCAGTCTTTGAGCCTCTCCTGTGCGTGTGCTACTTTTCTGGACATCGAGATGTCGCTTGACATTCCAAATGGCAGGCTTTTGTCCAAGTTGCTTTCTTCTATCTCTGATGCAGGGGTGCCCCCAATCTCACCCCTGAAACTCTTTGCGAGGATCCTGCTACTGCCCGCTGTACCGGGGCACTACTGGTGTTCACCCCCATTTCAAAAAGAAAAGCTACGGGTGATTCCGCTGGGGCGCCACCGGGTGTGGCACCCCTCAACATGAACACTGGGGACCCACCGGGTGTGGTACCGCCTGCCACGAACATTCGAGCACCACGTGATGTGGTGCCCCCCGAACTAATCACTGGGGTACCACCAGGTGTGGTACCCCCGCCACGAACACTGGAGCACCACCGGATGTGGTGTCCCCCGAACCGAACCCTACACCAGGGTCGTTCCCCATGGTGCCAGGAGCAGAGGCCTGCTCCCTCTAGTGATGGCCCGGTGTCTTTGCTCGACCCGCCGATTCGGAGCTAGGAGGACCTTCGCCTAAAAAGGCTAGTTTCCCCTACATCTACCAGCTGCTTAAGTCGAGTTCCGACACCAGACTGCCTGAAAGTGTTCGAAAAGAAGCAGTTAATAAAATACAATGCTTAAGAGACCACTCAACCAAAGAAGGGGGTAGTCCCTAGAGCGAACAAAAAAACCCTTGAACTTGGCCAACGAGGGTCAAGTGGGTAAAACTTTTGAAAAAAAAACCAGTATACTGCCGGAACAGATACTACATTTTGATCTTCGTCAAAAGGCCAAGAAAAGAGGCAAGCCGCTTTTCTATTTACTTAAATATTTATTCAAAAAGGAATTTCAAATTTTACAGTATTTTTTTTACGATAAATATAATATAAAATATGAACACAGATTTTTTAAATGTGGTATTAGGCCCAAAAAGGTGGGTGATGGGGTTCGGGGGTCGTCCACTTGGTCTATTCCCTATAACTAGTTGCAGTCACCACAATACCGCATTCACTCTAAGGATTGGATCTACTTAAAAAACCCAGATGGCATGAACAATATAAGCCATTTTTTTACAATGACTTTTTTTAATAATGTTTTTTACAATGAAATAATGAGGAATAGAGGGTGATCCGCGTATGATACGTGAAAGATGAAATGGCGATGCGTATGATATATGCGGGTGATGGGCGGGGGTAATGAGAGCCTTAAAACAACTCAAAATAAAGAAAAATAACAATAATAAAAAATAAATGAACCAAATAAAACGTTAAGCGTGAGTGTGTTAGTGAGGACCCACCCTTACCTATTCAATTTTGAAATGCTTCCTGTTTTCCGGTATCAGCCGAAAACAAGGAGGAACTTCCTAAGAGGGAATGGCGCAACTGTAACCTCACACTGATGAAGTTCGGCTAGGACCCCTGTTTATCTGGAACTCTTGGCTCGTATCGTCTAGTCCTTCTATGAGGGTTGTTACATTGAATCATGTATGCTGAAAGCGAATATCGAAGCCGCAGACAGAAAGAAACAATGACTCGTGAAATTCTCTTCTACAGAATTAATTTCACAAACTTATGTACAAATATTTTTACAAATATCATTCAGTTCTTAGTAAGTTTTCTTCAAAGTCTCAAATCTCTTCACAGACAGCGTCAGACGGGTGGATAAGGAAAAAGAGAAGTCACGTCTCCAGGGGACGGCGGTCTCCACAATATCTGTTCTCCCCGAAATCAAAAAAGCAATCTCACTAATTTTCGCGCGACAGTAGTATATATAGTGAGGTATGCGGATGGGGTGTCAGTTTTCCTAGCTAATCAGATTTCGCCACGAAATCAGAAAAGCCCCAGATTTTGCGTGTGTGCAATTCCCGAATCTGGGATCTGAGTTCTACAGACATATTAATTCCCATAAACTATAAGATCATCATATCAACACTGACATCTGACTTTGGGTTCACCAAGGCCAGACAATATTATGCTTCAAGTTTCCTGTTCTCAATTTTAACTGCAACATATATTTCTCTGGTTTAAAAAAATATCTATTTTGACATGAAATAAAATATATATATTTATATTCTATATTTTAAATTATCGGGTTATCTGTCGTCACCCGGGAACGATTAGCTATCTAGCATAGTTACTCGGCCCCTCTCAGGCCTCTGGGAGGTTTTACAGCTCCCCCAATGAGGGATTACGTCACATAACTAGGAAAAATAAAAGGAGGCATGGGGATGTTCGGTGACCTCCAAGAAGTATAACATTAGGACGGGCTTGGACTAAAATAAATTGATCAGGACCAGGCTTCTTTGGGGGTATTCTAGCACCTAAAATAAAGATTAAGGACATGGAACTCATTTATACCTACTAGTAAAGGGATTGGTCCACTCCGAGATTGTTGTTGTTTTGAGTCACCGGCTTTTCCCGGGACAATGATCGGGCACCGGCTGCGGTGGTATCAAATAGGGGTGAGGATTTTGGTTCATCCGAAGGGGTTTGAGTTGGGGTTTTGAGTGTCTGAACTGTAGAGACAGTATTCGGGGGACGAGACCCAGCCTCCTTGTTCTTTTTTGCCTTCTTGTTCTCCTTTTTAGATTCTTCCTTGAGGCTTTGCCACTCTGCCATAGATGCCTGTCCTTTGGATTCGGACTGTTGCTCTTCTTGCTCCCCTTCAGTGTCGGATGAGGAGACCGGATGGTTTCGCTTTTGCCAGCTGGCAACTTCCTTTATGGACACGTTGGTAGAAGGACTCGTAGACAACCCTGCGAGAACTGGTAGAGCTTGTACATCCGAGGGCCGCTCTCTCCTGTTGAGGGGGTCTTTGTGGTTTTTCCATTCTTTTTAACCACCTTGATCCAGCCGTCCGATATTGTTGAAGTTATTACAGTTGATGTTATGCCTCCTCTGCCTGGCTTCTCAGGGGCTCCTGATGCCACACTCTTCTGCTTTTCTGCGGTTGTTGCTTGAGGGATCTGTTTAGGGCAATCTCTCGCCATATGGCCTATCTGTTGGCAATGTTAGCAATGTCAACAGTGCCGTTTTTGCCCCTCGGCGATGACGCTCATCGTCCAAGCGTCACTTCTGAGCAGGGCAGGGATTTTCTGACAGCCCTCCCAGTCTAAACCCATTTTAGTTCTCTACCATAAGGCTACGAGAGCCACAGACCGGGAAGACAGCTTCGACGTCCCCATATTGACTCATTATCGCACATATTTGCATAGAGTCAAGGAACTACAGGACGTCCTCCTATGGGCGGGAAGGCTGACAGTTAAATCCCTCTTTTTCTGTCGATCCCACTGCGCAGGGTCACCTCTCCCAGCTGGCCAAAACCTACCACTGCCGGGGCAGCAGTGTCTTACATAGTCCAGGAGCCGCCGCTTGGTGCGACGAACTCCTCTACAGATACGATGGGGGAGGACAGCACCAGGTCTAGTGCGGGGGGAAGCACCGACCGTACCTGAACTGGTGGCCGTGTAAGAGACACAGGCACCAGAACCCGAGCTAAGCAAAGGAGTGGAGTCCGGTCCGCGTGGCGGTGGAAGTTTCCCAGGGCATGATCCCGCCCCCAGATTGGGTCGAAGTAATGAAAACATCGAAAAAAGATACAAAAAACTAACGTAAGGCAAACGAACAATGTTAAATGTAAAAATCGAAAAACAAAAAAGAAAACAGAAAAAACACGTGAAAAATGGCTTAAATAAGCCTGTTTTGGTATTAAAATTTTAAAAAATCGGTGGATATCCGGGTGTTTTTGTGTGTGTGTGGTCGGTCGGGGTGTTAATGAAAACCTAAGAATAAGCGAAATAAAAAAATTAATCAGAAAAACGAACGTTACGTGAAAAATGGCTTAAATAACACTGATTCAATATTTACATTTAAAAAATCGAAAAAAAAGACATCGCACACCACGATTCGAACCCAACACGTTTAGATAATGACTCAACGCTCTTAACAACTGAGCTAACACGAATTTAATCAGTTCTTCAACTATTTAAACTAAATCAGGTCATGACGTCATCTGACGCATGCGTAGAACCGATCTCGTCATTAGAGGACGGTTTTTGTTGACCTCCCTGTAGGAAATTGTTTATTTCAAGGTGAAAAATGAACGTTTTTGACCAATCTTTCGATATTTTTCGGGCGAACGGTGGAGCTTCAATATGATACCAAGTTTGTTAATTTTTCTTCAGTCTGTCAGAAGTTTTTAGCGGACACACAAACACACATACATACAGACACACATTTTCGCTTTTATATATATAGATGATTTTATTTACAATGAAGCGATGAATGTGATGCGCATGATATATGAAAGATGGAATAGTGATGTGTATGATATATGCAGATTATAGGCGGGGGTAATGAGAGCCTTAAAACACCCCGAAATAAAGAAAAGAATAACAGTAATGAAAAATAAATGAACCAAATAAAACGTTAAGCGATGAGTGTGTTAGCGAGGACCCACTCTTACCTTATTTAATTTTGAAATGCGTCCTGTTTTCCGGTATAAGCCGAAAACCAGGGAGCACTTCCTAAGAGGGAATGGACACAACTACGGACAAAATACAGGGTGGACATAGGGATGTTCAGTGACCTCCAAGAAATATACCATTAGGACGGGTTTGGACTAAAATAAATTGATCAGGACTGGGCTTCTTTGGAGGTATTCTAACACCTAAAATAAAGATTGGGGACATGGAGCTCATTTATACAAACTAGCTAAGGGACTGATCCACTGCGGGATTGTCTTATCTGGACTGGAGATTGCTTTTCCGGTTGGCCTGTGCCATGCCTATTCAGGGAACACGTACTCAAGCCTGTTTCGCACGAACGCACATAAACGCGGTGTGAATCCACCTCCTACTAAACTGTGAGCGAGATAACCCTCTATCGCATCCGATTTTGATTTTAAGTTGGTGTTTAAAATACAAAATCAGATCCCGATCAGAAGGCGGCTCCCCACCACGCCCTATCTCCATGCGTGAAACCTACACTACTAGTCTAGCTACGCCCAAGGTCGCTAGGAACACCATTCGTTCCTCCCTATGCCACAAGGGATCTGCATTATAGATTACGGATGCTTAATCCAGGATCGTCACCTGATCGGGGACGATGCGAGCCGTGACCTCACTGACATACCCCCAGAATTCACGGAGCTTGGAACAAGTAAAAAATGCATGATCTACAGTTTCTAAAATATCTTCCTCACACTGTGGACAAAAACGACTAAATGCCCTACCAATTCTGAACAATATGCCATTGAAGAGTAGAACATTTCTAACCAATCGCAAGGTCAGGGACAATTCGAGTAAGAGATCCGATAGTATTTGAACGCAGCATAGCATCTGTCATATTTTTAGCCGGTATATTTATTACGTCAAGCACATATCTATAGTAGTAGTAGTAGTAGTAGCAGTAGTAGTAGTAGTAGAGGAAACAGTAGTAGCAGTAGTTGGAATAGGTGTATGTAACCTTGTAAACTTCAATTAACCCAATCAAAAGTCGACCAGACGTAATATGTAAAGGATTTACAAAGCTTGCATTTAATTTCATCGCCGGGACTATTAGATGGAATCATCATCATCATCATCATCATCATCATCATCACTTTTATGCAAATGTACATTTTCCAATTTCATTCTTGCTAGTCTTAATCGATGCTTTCCGAAAGAAGCGACTTCAAACATAATCTCAGTCGATAGCTACGAACAAGGTTGGCGATATCCACTCGGTGAACTAGGTGATCGCTTAGAATACAAGCAACCAGTGCGTTATAAATTCAGAACAAACATCGATACAATAAAAGATGAAGATAGAACTGTTCTGTGTTTGCAGTACATTGATAGTGGGGACCCATAGCTGGCTCGAGGTGACGTAAAAAGTAGACACTATTAATAGCATTGATTGGCTAATTATTTTTGTCTTTCCTGGCAAGGTTCCCACTAAACGTTTGCATTCAGACAAGGTATAGCGTCCTAATAAAACGCTGGAGAATGAGTCACACTATCTGTCATCAAAATGAAAATACAGATTCTATGCCTACGTGTGATTAAAAAATATAAAAATGCAGGGGAAATTATTTATATTTTGGTTCAGATATGAAGAATTTTCTCGGTGCCCTATACTTATTTATGCGTTGAATATTGAATATCATTTCAATTAAACATTTCACATATATTTCACATGTATACGCACGCACGTTTGCTTGCTTAATTTTCACTCTGTAGATCGCGGAATTTTCGTGTTCCGATGATTCTGGATTTCAAGTCTTTGTTTAGGATATCAGTTTTAAACTATTTTGATTTGTACGATGCAAATGTTTTGTGATTTTCAATATAATAAATGATTATTTTATGGTCATTTTTATTGTTAGTTTAATATTACTATTACTAATAACATTAGTAGTAGTAGTAGTAGTAGTACTACTACTACTACTAGCAAACAACGAATTGCATCGGATCGCATTATTTTAGAAACTTGCACAAATTTCTGTGCCATATTTTTATGTGGGTCGAATTGTTTATCTCACAGCGGGATGATGTGACACATGGGTTGAAAAGGTGAAATATGAAGAGCAAGCGCCCTATAGACAGAGCATTCTACCCTGCAAAATGCCTAGCCAGTCCGTCGGCATTCCCCAGTAGCAATAAACTAATTCCTCAAATCAAGAAGACAAACCTGGGAGGGTGAATATTCTAAAACTGCGCAGGAAACAAGCCATCTCAACGATAACATAGACTCTCAGCTTTAGTGTTAAAGGAATATCTCCGGTGCCAGTTGGTGCAACTTTAGTAAGAAATGATATAGTTTTCATCTTTAAAAGCGAGCATTGAAAAATTGCATATTAAGAACAGACGTTCTTTTTTAATATGTAAAAGATTTGTAAATAAAGCATTTAATTTCATGTGAGACATGATAAGCGTTATACAATATGAAGACTTTTGCAATAACTTATCTAAATACGTATTTTATTACTTCTTCATTATAAACGTCATTATCGTTTTTTTCTTTTTTTCTTCCACCACTACTTCCATCTTCATCTTATCCACCTTATTATTACTATATATATGTGTGTGTGTGTGTGTGTGTGTGTTTATTTATATTTGTGTCAGAATAGAGTATATTTCAGGTAAAACATTATATATATATATATATATACTAGCATTTCAGCCTGGCGTTGCCCGGGTGTTTGGGTGTCTCTGTTGAGCACCCCCCCCCCCAAAAAAAAAGTGATAGTAGGAAGGCAGGCTCGAACTCGCACCACGGAGGAGGAAAAGAACGGGAAAAAACGTGATATTTGCTGTTACGACCACCGTCAAACCTGAAGTGACTAATGTTTAAATTAAGGCTAGACAATCGAAAGGAGAGGATTATTTTAAAAAATATCGACGAGAAAAGCGACACCTCGCTGTAGAAAAGTGCCCAGTTGAAGGTGAAGATATTTTCAACCAATTTTTCGATATTTGTCGTCTGAAAGGTCGAACTTCAAAACGATACTGATCTTGGTAAAATCCGTCGTCTCTGTCGAAAGTTTTAGGCAAACATGCAAACATACATACATACATACATACATTTATATATTGATAACTAAAATTTTTTTGACCCAAACAGATTAAAAAGCTTGCCCTATCTCTGAATACCATAATGTAAAATTTCAAGTATTTAGACCAGAAATTGTCTGTGTAATTTGGGATAGACCGCAAATGTCAATTTATTTTAAATCTTTGACCCTCATTATGACGCCTTAACATTTATTGTTTGAGGCTCAAATCAAATTATTAAGTTAGATCCATGTCCAAGGAACCCATATCTAAAATTTCAATTGTTTATACCCAAAATTGGCGGAGGAGTTTGGTAAAGTTCTCAAAGGTCAGATCGATTTACTTTGACCCCTTAGCAGCCAAATTTCTGGCCGAAAACCGATCACAAAGATTTTCTCAAATCTCAGTACCCTGGATATCAAATTTCGAGTCTGTAGACTTAAAATTGACAGAGTTGTTGCGTAAGGAAGTGTACACAGACACACAGACAGCCACACAGACACGTTCACTTTTATTATATATATATATATATATATATATATATATATATATATAATGTTTTACCTCTGACATATACTCTATTTTGACACAATTTTTACATCATAAGCATCAGCTTAATTATAAAAGTCTGCACAAAAACACACAGTGTTAAATTTACATACGATGTTAAATTTACATACGATGTTAAATTTTCACACGGTGTTAAATTTACACACAGTGTTAAATTTACATACGGTGTTAAATTTACATACGGTGTTAAAATTATATACGGTGTTAAATTTAAACATGATGTTAAATTTACACACAGTCTTAAATCTAAACACGGTTTTTAATACCTTTAATAGTGAATACAGCCAGGAGATTCAGAGTTCCTATCCGTCGCAGTTACCACCTGATGAAGGCCAGAGGAATAGTTTGGTCGAAACAACTAAGAAAAGATGAGGATAATAGTCCGCAATAAATAAAATTAATAAATAATACTCATCTCAATAATGAATTCCAATCAAAATAATATATCCTTTGGACTTATCGGTGTTAAATTTACGTACGGTGTTAGATTTACATACGTTTTTAAATTTACACACGGTGTTAAATTTACATACGGTGTTAAAAATACATACGGACCACAAAAATCACTGAGATTTGATTGACAACACACCCATATTAAAAGTACCCTCTGCCTCTATAGAAAATTGTTGCAAATTATTTGGCTTTCTCGCAAGAGTTGTTTACCATTTACGTCTCATTTAGTGGTTATAAGTTTCCTCAACATTCCTGTACTCTCTGCACCTTGCTAGTGAAAGTCTGAGTAGTGTTTTAACCCCCAAATTTTTCTAACTACATTGAATCTTCAGAACAATATTCTATGATACCAATTAGTAGAAAGGGGTTAGATTGGTTTCTTTCCTTAGCAGTTACGGTTAAATTAGGTATGTGAAATATTCTCTCTATAATTTGGTTTATTTTTAATTCAATGTGATTGATCGCTTTTAACTTCTTATAATTATTAGTATTACTTTAATTTTTGTCACGCTCCTAGTTGTTTCTCTAGTGTATTCGGCATTCTACCAACAAATATTCGTATTGTGGTGATTTTTTTTCATGTTCCTATTCCTTTTAATTCCATGTATTTGATTTGTTCTTCTACTTGCTTGACTCAATCAGGCTTCATGAAAGCTTTATTAATTTGCTGTTGATGTGCCTGTTCTTCTACTTCTTGTTCATTTTGTTCTTTTTTTGTCCCCTCCTGTCTTCTTCTTCTTCTTCTTCTTCTTATTATTATTATTATTATTATTATTATTATTATTATTATTATTATTATTATTATTATACAACCGCTAAGACTTTTCACATAAGTCAATACCAGTGATTGCTCACTGATATTATTAACTAGTGGTGTTCAACAAATCACGCTCGATTTCCAGTACTCTCCATTTGTCTTCAATATCTACTATATGCACTATCGCAACGTTCTTTTACCATTGATTTCTCGCTAGTAACAACAATGATCTTCACTAGAATTTTAGTGCCATTGAGGTTTTGGTACGCTTCGCACTCTTCTAGTGCTATTCAGTTCTCTCTATCCTGTTTCTGTCCTTCTTGCAGGATAATCATGTATGTTTATGACTGATGAGAGTAATTTCATGGATTTCTAGCAATGTTTAATTCCTTTGAATTTATTAATTTTATTTATTGCGGACTATTATCCTCATCTTTTCTTAGTTGTTTCACGACATTTCGATCAACTATTCCTCTGGCCTTCATCAGGTGGTAACTGCGACGGATAGGAACTCTGAATCTCCTGGCTGTATTCACTGCAATTACTGCCTTCCATAGTTGTTGTCGTCTCACCACGTTTTTTGGCCAAGTAAAAAGACGTTGAATCTCTACGGTTACAGGTGAGAATTGTCTGAAAATAGCGGTTTCAGTCCTAACCAAAGCTGACCAGAGGCTTACTTGGCCAAAAAACGTGGTGAGACGACGACAACTATGGAAGGCAGTAATTGCAGTGAATACAGCCAGGAGATTCAGAGTTCCTATCCGTCGCAGTTACCACCTGATGAAGGCCAGAGGAATAGTTGATCGAAATGTCGTGAAACAATATCTAAGAAAAGATGAGGATAATAGTCCTCAATAAATAAAATTAATAAATAATACTCATCTCAATAATGAATTCCAATTAAAATAATATATCCTTTGGACTTATTGGATTGTTTTCCATTCAAACTTGTTTGTGGTAAATTTTAGTTCGTTGAGTTTTTTTCGCATTTAAGTATTTGCATGAAGATTTTAGCTGTGTTCGTCATGGTTGTTCAGTGTGTCATCTATATCTTCCTTTTTATTCCAATTTCTCTTATATTTTACTCACTATTTACTGAACTGTAGTCAGTGTTCCTACAATAATTGATATTATGGCAATTTTCCTCATCTTCAATGTGGCAAATTTCTTGTATTTGTTTCGCTTTTCTGTTTGCTTGACCTGCATTCTATAATATGTAAGAGCATAATCTACGACTTCGTAGTTTTTTCTTCTATTATTACGTTCGGTTTCCTTGCTTTTATGTGTTTCTATTTGTATATGTTCCAGCGAATTAAGTCATTTTCATTTGTCTGCGTGTGCAAAGTGAAGACTTTTGCCTGATGTTTAATGGATTCCATTTACCACGTAGTCATGTTTGTATTGTATTCTTTTAAGGTTAATTTGATTCATTGTCCACAGAGTCTACATCCACTGATTTCTTAAGTTTTGCCTTTTAAATGTGATGTAGTTTGTTCCGATCGCGATATCAGCTGCAATTGTTAGTGGGAATTCCGTTTCTTTGTTCTACTGACGTTTTCATAGCTATATCCAGATTTCTTTGGTAAGTTTTATGCATCTTTTATGTAGCACAATTTCTCCCCATTTTTCAGTGCTTACTTTATTGTCTATTGTTTTCGGTGTTTTTTTTTTGTGTCACTCATACAGTATCATTTACTTATTAGTACTCTTTCATCTTTATTTACGAAAAGTCAGTAATTATAATTTTAGTTTAGTGCATTGTATATGGTCGTTAGTTTTCTGGTTAATATGTTTGCGTTCTCTTGTCCAGCGTAGGAAAAGCTACCCAGGTGTTTAATTTTATATCAATTTTCTATTAAACTAGAGGGGGAGTACCCGGCATTTCCCGGGTGTTTATGGGGGGATAAGTAATAACCCTGAAACGATGTTAAAAAAATCAGAAAAACCAAATCCCCCCCCAAAAAAAAACAGCGAAAAAAACCGCTGTATGAATGGGGGGGGGAGTAAACTAAAGAAAAATAAAGAAACGTTGCCGCGTGTCTAAAGATGTAAAAGAAAAAATAGTTTTGATCGTGAGGCTGGATTGAACCCGGAACATGGAGGTGAAACTAACTCCAACCACTTAACTGTGTAGGCCAAGAGTAAGAGGAATTGATTATAGTGTTAAAATAAAGGTTATAAAGCGAGTGGAAGAGGTTTGATTGACAGATAGCCACTAAATGAAGGCATCGCGTTATGAGGTGACGTAGCAGTATTTCGTTTCTTGTCTAGACATCTCTCTTTATCTGTCCGTCTGTCTATCTCTCTCCCCCTCTCTCTCTGTTTGCGTTTGTATATGTCTCTCTCTCTCTCTCTCTCTCTCTCTCACTTCGTTTTCCTTACTCTAAAGACTGGAAAATGGCGTCTGGCTGTAAAACTTTTGTAAAAACTTCGATCGTTAATATTTTTTGTAAGCGTATTTTTTTTTACTTCACATTTTTGGCTTGTTACTTTTCGTTTAACTATCGTATCTAACTATTTTAAATGTGCTGATAACTTTGGTAACGTTGCCATAGCGTAGAAGTTCATAGTTTAGCTTGTGTAAGGGTTACATTTTTTTTTTACCGATAACATATTTTTTAAAATTCAGGCAGCCATTAGAGCTGGCTGACGTCAAGATCACGCGACATGACTCAGCGGGTTTTAAATACAAGTTGACCCAAAATAAACGGCCCCGTGTATACTTTATGTAGAAGAGTTGGCGCCCGTATTTTTTGGGCAGTTATAAATCGATTTAAAAATATGTAATGTTTAACATTAAAATGTCACTTTTTGGGGACCCCCCTGAAGAAAATCGATTAGTTGACGCACTTCTGATGGTCCTTTTGGGCTAATTTTTCGATATTTGTCGTCCAGAGGGTTAGGCTTTAATATGATATCAAGTTTGTGAATTTTTGTTCGGTCGGTCAAAAGTTTTTAGCAGACACACAAACATACATACACACATTTTCGCTTTTATATATATAGATAACTTTGCTTTTCATTGATCTTAATTTGATGGCGTCGTCTTCCAAAACTCCCAGATATTTATATATATCATGTTCGCCAAGTGCCATTATGTCCACATAATTAGTTTTATGTCGTTCCATTCTCGATTATCCCCATTTTTCATTTCTAGTAGTGCACACATTTCTATATTGAATATTCTGGTTTAAGATTATGGTTATTTCTATGAACTTTTGCACTTTTTTAAGCTAATAACCTTGTTTTTTTTCTGTGTTTGTGAAATTCTCGCCCACATGGCACTTCCTGAGCATGTTTCTTTTGTAACACGATGGTATGATAAACAGTAATGGTGATAGTGTTCCCTGAAATATGTATTTCTGTGGTCATATCTCAGTCAGCTGTTGTCGTTCAGCTGTGAGTTCAGTCCCCATGTCATTTGCTATATTTAGAAGACTGATCTGGATGTCGGGTATCTTGAATATCCTTAAGACCTCAGTTATCTATTTCTGTTTTCTTGTAATCAATCTACGCTATTTCTATATGAGTTTTTTTCTTTTTGTTATATCCTTTGATCTATTGACATTAGGTTATGCATCTCTCATTTGCTCATTCAACACTCTTTCAGCTTCTCGTCGTGTAGCCCACGATTATTAAGGAAATGGATATCCCCTCTTAGCTTGCATAACGGATCAAGTTCTAAGCAAATTCAGAGCTTACATCAGCCGAAACATTGCGAAAAAAAACACTTAAGATAATACAGGTAGCCAGAATAATCAAAATAACCAAAGAAAAGTGTGTAGTGAAATCATTAAATGGTGAACAAGAGACTTGCTAGTGTCCAAACTTGGAAGATAGCTGAAAAAACACCTAATCTTATGTTGTGCACGCGATCACGTTAAACTGTGTGAATTGTCCGAAACACACAAAATATTTTTCATGTTATTTTATTTAATTGAATTTCCTTTTCTATAATTAGTTGTTATTTATTTATTTATTTGAGCCCCTCAGTTACACAACGTCGCAGTATAAAATATATATTTGTTTTTTCGTATGTTTTTTTCAATAAGATATTGTTATTCGTATTCTGTTTTTTTTTAATCAACAAGAGCTTTTATTCTTCCATGATTTGTGGCGATTTTAATGACCTTTAAAATCAATTGTTTATCCCTACTTCCTTTCAAGCTGGAACATTTGGATCAACCGTCCTGCGTAAAATTATACAATTAAATTTTATCAATTTATTCATTTATTTCGTCGGTTCATTTACATATACATTTCATTTTAAGTTCATTTACATATACATTTCATTTTAAGTTCATTTACATATACATTTCATTTTAAGTAACTTAAGTTTTATTGCTTTATTTTTATTTTTCAGTCGTCCCTGGAAATTATATTTCCAGAACACCGATGACGATGAAAAGTCTTGTTTAGCTGTCGGTCCGTCTCAATTGGCATGCCTCTGCTGGTCCCTAGGTGGAGCCACCGCGGCGGATATGGCATTAGTGGAGCAAGGAGACAGTGCACCGCCAGAGAATTGTCATAGACTAGTCATCCTCGGCTCAGCCAAAGTGGGCAAGACAGCAATAGTTTCCAGATTTCTAGCCAACAAGTTCGATGAGAACTACACACCGACCATCGAAGATTTCCACCGGAAAATTTACCGAATACGCGGCGCTCCCTATCGCTTGGATATATTAGATACCTCAGGCAATCACCCCTTTCCTGCTATGAGACGATTGTCGTTTATTACAGGTAAGTCAGAATAATTTCACTTTGAACCGTTTGTTTACTAGACTTTCCATGAGTAATATTATAAACGTTTACTAGTGTAATGAACAGATTGTTATTTTCACAAGTCAGAATTCGTTTTCATCATCTTAGATAAAAGGGTTTTGTCAAGAGATGAATAATTGAACAATGCTGTATACCGTGCGATAAGGCAAAAGATTAATTAGCTTTTTATTTTGTATTGGAACAATTTTCTAATTGATTTCTGTTTATTTGAGATCACTTTATTTTTCAATTAATTTGTATATAAATCATTTTATAATTAATTTCTGTTAATTTGAGATCAGTTTATTCTTCAATTAATTTGTATATAAACAATTTTCTAATTAATTTCTGTTTATTTGAGATCAGCTTATTCCACAATTAATTATCATAAACTTTTGAAAATTCAGAGATACAAAATCAGTGTACATTAAAGAAAAACAATATGCAGATTTGTTTCCTGGTCTTGGTTATCTCATCGTTTCGGTTTTAAAGATGCGTTATGCTATCTCGGGAAAAAGATGGCATTTTCTTGGATATTTATATTTACACTGTTGACACGTGATAATCGTTCAGTTATCATGTATAATCATCGCGTGTTTTACTCAAGACTGAAAGTAAAATTCCAACATAACCATCACATGTAAAGCAACATCGATGTGAATTTTAAAGACCGATGCACATATCACACGTGATATTTTATTCAAAGTTCACGTGTTCATCTGCTTGGCATGTGGCCAGTTGTTTTAGCTTCCTATTTTTTACTGCTACGTAGGATCATGTCTACTAGGAACTATGTGAAATGAGCGAGATGTCTGTTAATATTGCATTTAAACTTCTGCATGTCAGTACAATACGAGAAGTAAGAAACAGAAAAGGAATTCCAAAATCCAGCAGTAAAAGATAAGAAGTTATTAGATTAGAAGGCCTTTCGGTATCTTGAGGCCTCTGTAGTGAATAGGTGGAAATTCGCTGCTAGACAGGTTTGTCAGGTGTATGTGTTTCCAGGGTATACAAGCGCAATAAGTTTGTCAGAGGACATTCCACTTGTAAAACAGGCATAGGAATGCAACATTGCGACAATAGAACAAATATTGGATAATATATTATCATAACCTAATCCAAGCGTGATAGACCTCCTCTTTTTTTCATACATGATAGGCTACACCCACTTTTCTGTCTCTTTTCAGTTAACTGTTTTCCGATGCTATTTTACACTTACATAAAGGGGCAATATATTTCTAAGCCTTTTTAGACAGTAACACGGGAACTATATGCAGGTGACTTTACTCGTACAAGATATCTGTCAAGGTTTTTATTTTTTGCTCAGTTGTCCTAGTTTTTAGTAATAGTAGCAATATTGTATCACTATCTTTGCTGATTCCAAACACATCCGGCGTCTCAGATATGCCTCATTCAGAAGTTGATACATATATGTCAAATTGTTTTCGACCCTATAACTGATCAAAAACATGATGATTCAAAATTATTATACATTCCTTAACAGACCATTGCGAATGTATTGTGTATGACAGACACTGCCAACTTAGTTAAAAGAAGTAATATAATAAATATCTATTAGGTACACAAAAATGTCATAGAAATCCAAGGTCAATTAAATTAATAAACATCGACTTGAACACAAAATGCATGAGTACTAGGAATTCATAGAATGAATACAACTTTTTAGGACATCCAATTTCCACGCGATATGATAAAGTCTCGGTGTGAATGTTATATACCCATCCAATAATAATTCATTTTAAATACTTTTAAGGTATGTCCTTGAATCACTATGACAGACTTAGTCTGTCGGTTTCAGGTGTTCGATCGTTTTTGTATACAATGATAATTCATGTTAATTCCGATTAATTTGCATATTTACATTTTGTTCTAGACGCTTCCAAGAAATCTGCATTATGCGCATTATCCGTCGATTATTCTATTATTTGAAATAACATTTTCCGTAGTTTGTGTGGTTTGGATTATTCGAACTATTGTTCTATGTTATTCTCATAAGGTTTCGGATAGTGTAACTTCTGGCCTTCGAAGGGAGTTTTATCCACTGGGCTTGTTCCGTTACCATGACCGGGTAGTAGCCATGATGGGATAGACGACATGACCTGGTAAAAGACATGTAGCGTAACGGATATAAGTGCTAATGTTAGTTCTAAGTGATAGTTTATTTTGGAAGTTTTCTAATCTCAGGTGATACTGAAAATATATCATTACTTAAAAGTTCTACTTGATCATGACTAACGGAACGAAAACACCCCGTGATTAAAATAAAAAGTTCAGTTCGAAATCCCATTTAAATTCCTGAGTTCGACAAGAAGCACTAAAGAATATCGTAGGTTATATTGACTGAAACGTGAGAATTATATTCAAAATGAACACAGTCGTCAGAATAACCCAAATAATCAAATTATCGATCCTAAAAGCAATTCAAAGAATTAAGAAACATTTTCGGTACTTTTGAAACTTTTTGGAATGGAGCAATGTCATCCAGTAAATGTAGTTTTTTGAATTGCCTATTACTATAGTATCACATCATTTTATTTACCTTAAATTATAAAACTGTATGGAAAATGATATTTTCGTATACTTGTACATTAACATTCTCCGCTGAGTCAGCCACAATCACCCAAAAGATCAAATGTTTTTTTTTTAATAATAATTAGAGAATTAAGAAATAGTAAAGACAAATGTTTACGATTTTAGAATACGAATTGTGTTTCCTATAAAAAAATTTAGTATACGAATTGTGTTTCTTATAAAAAAAATTTTAGAATACGAATTGTGTTTCCTATAAACAAAATTTAGTATACGAATTGTGTTTCTTATAAAAAAATTTTAGAATACGAATTGTGTTTCTTATAAAAAAAATTTAGTATACGAATTGTGTTTCTTATAAAAAAATTTAGTATACGAATTGTGTTTCTTATAAAAAAAATTTTAGAATACGAATTGTGTTTCTTATAAAAAAAAAAATTAGAATACGAATTTTGTTTCCTATAAACAAAAATTTTTGAATACGAATTTTGTTTCCTATAAAAATTTAATATAAAATTATTCCTCATTTCCGGGATATTTTAGTGTTTTATAAAACATTTTACTACCAATCCTAAGTACAAGTGGCTTCCAATTAGGTTAGGGGTCAGATCAGTTCAGAGTAACAACTGTTGGAAAATACTTTAGGAACATGATTATAATAAATAAATAGGAACAAATGAGTAATTTAACAAGTTGAAAATATCGGATAGAAAACTGGTTTGAAATCATTAAGACATTGCATTAGAAAATGAAGATTAACCGAAAAAATACTTAAGTAAAGGAAGTTCGAAAGCGTCATAGTTTTTTAAAATCTTTTCAATGGCAATGAATACAGTAATCTCCATATAAGACAATATGTATCCAGCGATATATGTGCTGCCTTCTCATGCTTTGAATTAAACTAGCATCATAAACGTGAGATTAAATGAACATTAAGAATATTGTGATTTGGAGTAAAATCTGAGAAGGTTCAACTAATTTTCTTCGCAATATTCCGACTATTAATCAGTATTGCTTTCCAGAAACGGGTGGCCTTTATTCGCGAATGATGCCGATCACTGTATGCTTTCTCATAATAAAACCCACATCAAAGCTAAAAAGCATAAACAGACATAACCTAAATGTTATATCGTGGGAGAACTTCCAGTTACATGCCATAATTCATTGTTTCAAGCCGCCTACGCACAATTCTAGTAAGCAGCATGTGATTGGTTTATTTGCGTGAGTCAAGTTAATTACTTGACGCCTTTTTGTAAACATTTTTTCTTTTCAGTCTACGATAAAAAGCTCGTCAGGAAAAACTCACCAAAGGGCGGCCCTGAGACGAATGCCTTATCGAGAATGAAGCCGCCACAATTTCTTCATGTTATATCACCTAGATGTTTGGTGAAAAAATGACTTGAAATCTCTACAAGCAGGGAACCTTTAATTTATGCTGAAGATATCCTAATTAGAGGATGGCATCTTTTGAACATTTTCATCATGTTTATATCTACTAAATGTTTATCTTTCCTCAATTCAATTAGAGTCCCAAGGGACTCAATATTTACCTAATTAAAGGCACCAAAATTCTTGCCGAGAATACCATGAATTAGCATGGATTATTTCGAAGGAAGACCGAACTACCACTCCACCAGAAGGAGTTAACTACTGGCTCTCTATCTGGGAGGCAAAACTGGCCCATCGTTTTGCAAGGACTGTACCAGGACCAATAACTTTTCTTTGCCATTGTAACTGAATAAATTATGAGTTTAAAGGTATGGTTTTGTAATTTGTGGAATTATTTTCTCTCTGCCAGAGAGTATTGAGTTTGTGAGATTTAAGGTCATTTCTCGAAAAGGTTAAACGAGATCAGACAGAACTAAATAAGTCGTTCGGGATTGACTTTTTATATTGAAAGTAGAACCTCGGGGGCATTAGTAGCCCATGTATTATTTGCAAAATTGCCTAATGTTATAAGGAGAGAATTAATGAGTAGAAGTGGCGAACGGTTCCCTTTTCTAAATACTATGTCTCACGTGTTCGACATTGGGGAATGTTTGATTTCTGTCCCGCTCGATGTTCGGCGGGAAATTTTCGCGCCAAGAGTGGCGCTTTCTTCACCTGATACACAATCCAATATGGCGTCTTCTCCACGTGAGGTGAAGCTATTTTATTATGCAGGCTGTGCGACGCTACAAACCACTTGATTAAGAATTGTAATAAATATCTTCCTTCGAAGCTAAATGCCGAAGGGCCAAGGAATGCGTGAACACTCGGATGCTCTTTGTCGAGGAATTAAGGGGTTTCCTAACCTATGTGCAGTTTGTGGATTAAAAAGCCACTTTAGTGTAATGTGCCCAAAAGGAAATAAGTCCTTTGTGAGCAGAACAATTTATTCTGGACAACATGACAGTATTTTTCCTGTTCTTAGAATACCGATGAAAGCTCATGATCGACCTATTTACTTTTTCTGTTTGATTGATACTGGGAGTCAACGTTTGTTTTTTAAATTGTGTTCTGGTAAAAACATAACACCCGAGAAGGTTTATATGACTGTGAACACGTTAATTGGCAGTGACTCCTTGAGATTGCAGGAGCACAATATATCTATAAAATTAGGTGATCAAAATCCTTTTAAATTTGAAGCATTATTTTCCAGGGATTTGAATTTAAAATTCGAAGTTTGTAATTTTGATAAAGTTGTTAATAACTTAATTCAAAAGAGGGATTCCGGCTCTGTGCCGGTTATAAAAATTTAAACGGAACTCCCATGAAAGGTTTTATTAGTTTGGACCTTCTGGGTAAATAAAATAATCTCAGATTGATTAGGTGTCTTTACGACAACACATGGAAACACGGTGATTACGTTATTCTATTTGATAAGAGCCAGCTTTTTTTAATTAAGGATTTGAATGAGGTAGATTCGCCTCCCTTTAATAGTCCTGTGAAATATCTCCCTGAATGCAACAGCTATTTAATCAATTCTGTTCTAAATTCTGTTCTAAATCTGACCCCTTCCATGCGAACGGATTAAAACCTTTCTTCTCCAAATCTACAGTTGAACGAGGAGTAGAGAAGTTATTCACTCTCGACTCATTTGGACATCGACGAAGAGTTCAAATTATCTGCCGTGGAAAAAGAGAAGATAGAGGAGTTTAAAAACTCCATCGTCTTAAGGTAAGGAAAATACTATATAAATTTACCGTGGTATCAAGATAAACTCCCGCATGTAAAAAGTACCTTTTTGCCTACCTTGAGGATAATGGAGAGAGTGGCAGAGTCCTTAGAAAGGAAGGGAATGTATAATGAGTACTTCCAAGTGTTTGAGGATTATGGGGAATGTGGAATAGTTGGGCAGTTTTTTGTCCCGCCTGAGAATTATGAAGATTATATTTGGGTTCCGCATAGACCCGTAAATAAGGAGGGACTCGCAATGACGACAAAATTGGTCCCGTGTTTAACTGCTCCCTGTAACGTCGAGAGGGTACACCAATTACTGATCCTGCTGACATGGGCGTGAAATTAATTGTTAAATTACTGGAGTTATTGGTGGTTTTCAGTAAAAACGAATATGTCCTTCTAGCTGATATTAGGAAAGCCTTTTGACAAATTTACCTTAAATTTGGAGAGGATAAAAACAGATTTTGTTTTTTTCCTTAAGAAGGGTGACAGGTACAAAACAATTATATTTGGGTTCAATGCTAGACTCTTCATTCTGAACTTCATTTTGAAATTCTATGCAGAAAAATATGCGAAGGATTCAGCTTCGCGTGCTATTTCCACCAATTTTAATGTGGATAATATTGTCACGACCAGTTGTGACAGAGAACCCTTACTTACTATTTATAACAACGTTCGCCGTAGATTGTTAGAGACAGGATTTTGTCTACGATCCTGCAATTCTAACTGTTCTAAGATACAATATAAACTGTTGGAGGATGAAATTATTTTTCTCCCTTCCCAACCTTTGAGAAGGTATTGGGATACCAATATGATCTTCTTCGGGATACGTTCGAAATCTCTCCCACTTTAATGGACCCTTGGATCAATGTCAAACAGGAGATTCTTTCACAAATATCAGGGGTATATGAAAAATCGTTCTGTCGAAAAACGCGTACGGATTCATCTTGTATGCAAAACAGGAAGCTAATTGTTTTCTGTTGTTCAAAAAGGCCAGGGTGGCTCCAATTAAGGGGAAGTCACTTCCCACTTTGGAACTAATGACTATGTATTTAGCCCTAAAAGTAGCCCCTCAGATTTTGGGTGCCTTAATACTTTTTTTTCCTAATGTCCGGAAAATTGTTGTCGAACGTGCTCGAATCTGACGAGCGTAATGAACAATTTAAATATATTTAAGCATGCGTATATATATTTAAGCATGCGTATATATATTTAAGCATGCGTATATATATATATATATATATATATATATATAAGCATGCGTATATATATATTTAAGCATGCGTATATGTATATTTAAGCATGAGTGTATGTATATTTAAGCATGTTTATATATATATTTAAGCATGCGTATATATATATTTAAGCATGCGTTTATATATATGCGTGTATATTTAAGCATGCGTATATGTATATTTAAGCATGCGTATATATATATATATTTACGCATGCGTATATGTATATTTAAGCATGCGTGTATGTATATTTAAGCATGCGTATATATATTTAAGCATGCATATATATATATGTGCGTGTATATTTAAGCATGCGTATATGTATATTTAAGCATGCGTGTATGTATATATATATATATATATATATATATATATATATATATATATATTTAAGCATGCATATATATATGCGTGTATATTTATGCATGTGTATATGTATATTTAAGCATGCGTATATATATATATATATATATATATATATTTAAGCATGCGTATATGTATATTTAAGCATGCGTATATGTATATTTAAGCATGTGTATATATATATATTTAAGCATGCGTATATGTATATTTAAGCATGCGTATATTTATATATTTAAGCATGCGTGTATATATATTTAAGCATGTATATATGTATATTTAAGTATGCGTATATATATTTAAGCATGCGTGTATATATATTTAAGCATGCGTATATGTATATTTAAGCATGCGTATATGTATATTTACGCATGCGTATATATATATATATATATATATATTTAAGCAGGCCTATATATATTTAAGCATGCGTATATGTATATTTAGGCATGCGTATATATATATTTAAGCATGCGTATATATATTTGTTAAAAAATGTTGCCTTCCTTTGTCAGATTTTGGTCTCCGGACATTTTGCCTACCTTTGTCAGTTTTGGGTCAGCAGACATGAAATTAATATATTGTATATTCGAACCCATGCGAAACTTATATTTGGATTTTAGTTGGGGTAAATCGGTGCAAAAGTGTGAAAATTAAAGAAATAGAATTTACCAGGTACATTTGAACTCTGTGTGCGATGGTGATATTCTTTTACGGTATACAGCATGCCACAGTCGTTATATATGCTTTCCGTTTTATACTTGAACAATAACTTTTAAAAGCGTTCAATAATAAAATATTATCGAATTAGACGTGAACCGGAACTGTAGATTATCATCGAATGAATACATTATCAATATGTTATTTTTGATCATTGTTCGTATGCGCAAGAATCAGTTAAGATTGTCATTCATTTTGACTGACGGCAATGTGCAAGTGACGTTCAACGCAATATTTTTTTTTCTGTACATTGGTATTCTTGCAAAAAGAACATATAGTCTTCAAATGCGATTATTAGTTTAGATGTGGATTTGCTATCATAAATTTAAGTGTGGCAGACTGACAAAAATAAGTTTTAATTTAATAAACAAATAAAAGACTGATCGAAATGCGGAGACGCAAAAATCTAATCTAATTATTTAGTTATCTAATACGTGATCAATAAAGAGAGCTCAGATTTAATAAAGAAAGCGGATAAATGAAGGCAACTACGGATGTTTATGAAGGAAATTGTTGATTGGAATTAATTATTATCAAAACGAAATCTAACTCAGCAGATATAGAAGATGCACTACTTTATCATGTAAATTTAACTTTTTACAGGAAATTCACCACTTATCGAGGTCCAGAGGCTACTGAAGGATAAGAGTCATTAAGTGTACAATGATCACCGAGACAACAGCGTATTTATCGTCGGTGGTGGAAATTGGGTATAATTTGATTATTTAGGGGCAGATTCCATAAGAACTTGATTATCTTGGACAAGAAGCGACAATATTGTAGTCAGCTGAAAACAGGCCAGCTGAACAGAGTTGCACAGATAGTTTTGGGAAAAATGTTTTGTTCATTGATTTTGCGTTTAGATTTATGCACAGATTGACAATAGGGAAAATTGTTGATAGCAGTTGCAACGAGAGGAGTATTTGTTATAAAAGTTATGCAAGAGGGATCATAAATTAAAGTTCAGATAAGCCATGAAAATAACGATAGCACAATGACAGGCTCGCAATGTTTCTTATATGAGTACAGAGTTGCAGTAAGGAGTAAAGGTCATAACCTACAAGGTTTCGAAGTAAAGATAATAACCTACTAGGTTTCGAAGTAAAGGTCATAACCTACTAGGTTTCGAAGTAAAGGTCATAACCTACATGGTTTCGAAGTAAAGGTCATAACCTACAAGGTTTAAAAGTAACGGTCATAACCTACTAGGTTTCGAAGTAAAGATCATAACCTACAAGGTTTCGAAGTAAATGGCACAACCAACAAGGGTTCGAAGTAAAGGTCATAACCTACAAGGTTTCGACGTAAGGTCATAATCTACTAGGTTTCGAAGTAAAGGGCATAACCTACTATGTTTCGAAGTAAAGATCATAACCTACTAGGTTTCGAAGTAAAGGTCATAACCTACTAGGTTTAAAAGTAAAGGTCATAACCTACAAGGTTTCGAAGTAACGGTCATTACCTACTAGGTTTCGAAGTAAAGATCATAACCTACAAGGTTTCGAAGTAAAGGTCATAACCAACAAGGGTTCGAAGTAAAGGTCATAATCTACAAGGTTTCGAACTAAAGGTCACAACCTACTAAGTTTCGAAGTAAAAGTCCTAACCTACTAGGTTTCGAAGTAAAGGTCATCACTTAACAGGTTTCGTAGTAAAGATCATAACCTACAAGGTTTCGAAGTAAAGGTCATAACCTACAAGGTTTCGAAGTAAAGATCATAACCTACAAGGTTTCGAAGTAAACTCATAGCCTACAAGGTTTCGAAGTAAAGATTATAACCTACTAGGTTTCGAAGTAACGGTCATAACATACAAGGTTTCGAAGTAAAATCATAGCCTACACGGTTTCGAAGTAAAGATCATAGCCTACAAGGGTTCGAAGTAAAAGATCATAACCTACAAGGTTTCGAAGTAAAGGTAATAACCTACAAGGTTTCGAAGTAAAGGTCATAATCTACTAGGTTTCGAAGTAAAATCATATCCTACAAGGTTTCGAAGTAAAGATCATAAACTAAAATGTTTTGAAGAAAAGATCATAGCCTACAAGGTTTCAAAATAAAGATCATAACTAACAAGGTTTCGAAGTAAAGATCATAACCTACAAGGTTTCGAAGTAAAGATCATAACCTACAAGGTGTCGAAGTAAATGTCATCACATACAAGGTTTCGAAGTAAAGATAATCACTTACAAGCGTTCGAAGTAAAATCATAGGCGACAAGGTTTCGCAGTAAAGATCATAACCTACAAGGTATCGAAGTAAACATCATAACCTACTAAGTTTCGAAGTAAAATCATAGCCTACAAGGTTTCGAAGTAAAACCATAGCCTACAAGGTTTCAAAGTAAAGATCATAACTTACAAGGTTTCGAAGTAAAATCATAGCCTACAAGGTTTCGAAGTAAAGATCATAACCTACAAGGATTCGACGTAAGGGTCATAATCTACAAGGTTTCGAAGTAAAGGTCATAACCTACAAGGTTTCGAAGTAAAATCATAGCCTACACTGTTTTAAAGTAAAGTTAATAACCTACAAGTTTTCGAAGTAAAGGTCATAACCTACAAGTATTCGAAGTAAAATGCTAACCAACACGGTTTCGAAGTAAAGGTCATAACCTACTAGGTTTCAAAGTAAAGGTCATAACCTACTAGGTTTCGAAGTAAAGGTCATAACCTACAAGGTTTCGAAGTAAAATCATAGCCTACACTGTTTCGAAGTAAAGATCATAGCCTACACGGTTTCGAAGTAAAGATCATAACCTACTAGGTTTCGAAGTAAAGGTCATAACCTACAAGGTTTCGAAGTAAAGACAATAACCTACAAGGTTTCGAAGTAAAATCATAGCCTACAAGGTTTCGAAGTAAAACCATAGCCTACAAGGTTTCGAAGTAAAGATCATAACGTACAAGGTATCGAAGTAAAATCATAGCCTACAAGGTTTCGAAGTAAAGATGATAACCTACAAGGATTCGAACAAAAGGTCATAATCTACAAGGTTTCGAAGTAAAGGTCATAACCTACTAGGATTCGAATAAAAATCATAGTTTCGAAGTAAAAGTCCTAACCTACCAGGTTTGGAAGTAAAGGTCATCACCTAACAGGTTTCGTAGTAAAGATCATAACCTACTAGGTTTCGAAGTAAAGATCAACGCCTGCAAGGTTTCAAAGTAAAGGTCATAACCTACAAGGTTTCGAAGTAAAGGTCATAACCTACAAGGTTTCGAAGTAAAATCATAGCCTACACCGTTTCGAATTAAAGATCATAGCCTACAAGGTTTCGAAGTAAAGATCATAACCTAGAAGGTTTCGAAGTACAGATCATAACCTACAAGGTTTCGAAGTAAAGGTCATAACCTACCAGGTTTCGAAGTAAAGATCATAACCTACAAGGTTTCGACGTAAAGACAATAACCTACAAGGTTTCGAAGTAAAATCATAGCCTACAAGGTTTCGAAGTAAAACCATAGCCTACAAGGTTTCGAAGTAAAGATCATAACTTACAAGGTTTCGAAGTAAAGATCATAGCCTACAAGGTTTCGAAGTAAAGATAATGACCTACAAGGTTTCGAAGTAAAGATCATAACCTACAAGGATTCGAAGTTAAGGTCATAATCTACAAGGTTTCGAAGTAAAGGTCATAACCTACTAGGTTTCGAATAAAAATAATAGCCTACACAGTTTTGAAGTAAAGGTAATAACCAACAAGGTTTCGAAGTAAAGGTCATAACCTACAAGGTTTCGAAGTAAAACCATACCCTACACGGTTTCGAAGTAAAGATCATAGCCTACAAGGTTTCGAAGTAAAGATCATAACCTTCAAGGTTTCGACGTAAGGTCATAACCTACTAGGTTTCGAAGTAAAGGTAATAACCTACTAAGTTTCGACGTAAAGATCATAACCTACTAGGTTTCGAAGTAAATGTCATATCCTACAAGGTTTCGAAGTAAAGATCATAAACTAAAATGTTTTGAAGTAAAGATCATAGCCTACAAGGTTTCGAAATAAAGATCATAACTAACAAGGTTTCGAAGTAAAGATCATAACGTACAAGGTGTCGAAGTAAATGTCATAACCTACAAGGTTTCGAAGTAAAGATAATCACTTACAAGCGTTCGAAGTAAAATCATAGGCGACAAGGTTTCGAAGTAAAGATCATAACCTACAAGGTTTCGAAGTAAACATCATAACCTACTAAGTTTCGAAGTAAAATCATAGCCTACAAGGTTTCGAAGTAAAACCATAGCCTACAAGGTTTCGAAGTAAAGATCACAACTTACAAGGTGTCGAATTAAAATCATAGCCTACAAGGTTTCGAAGTAAAGATCATAACCTACAAGGATTAAAAGTAAAGGTCATAATCTACAAAGTTTCGCAGTAAAGGTCATAACCTACTAGGTTTCGAATTAAAATCATAGCCTACACAGTTTTGAAGTAAAGGTAATAACCTACTAGGTTTCGAAGTAAAGGTCATAACCTACAAGGTTTCGAAGTAAAATCATAGCCTACACTGTTTCGAAGTAAAGATCATAGCCTACACGGTTTCAAAGTAAAGGTCATAACCTACTAGGTTTCGAAGTAAAGGTCATAACCTACAAGGTTTCGAAGTAAAATCATAGCCTACACTGTTTCGAAGTAAAGATCATAGCCTACACGGTTTCGAAGTAAATATCATAACTTACAAGGTTTCGAAGTAAAGGTCATAACCTACAAGGTTTCGAAGTAAATGTCATAACCTACAAGGTTTCGAAGTAAAGATCATAACCTACAAGGTTCCGAAGTAAAGACAATAACCTACAAGGTTTTGAAGTAAAATCATAGCCTACAAGGTTTCGAAGTAAAACCATAGCGTTCAAGGTTTCGAAGTAAAGATCATAACTTACAAGGTTTCGAAGTAAAATCATAGCCTACAAGGTTTCGAAGTAAAGATAATAACCTACAAGGATTCGAAGTAAAGGTCATAATCTACAAGGTTTCGAAGTAAAGGTCATAACCTACTAGGATTCGAATTAAAATCATAGCCTACACAGTTTTGAAGTAAAGGTAATAACCTACAAGGTTTCGAAGTAAAGGTCATAACCTACTAGGTTTCGAAGTAAAATCATACCCTACACGGTTTCGAAGTAAAGATCATAGCCTACAAGATTTCGAAGTAAAGATCATAACCTACAAGGTTTCGACGTAAGGTCATAACCTACTAGGTATTGAAGTAAAGGGCATAACATACTAGGTTTCGAAGTAAAGATCATAACCTACAAGGTTTCGAAGTAAAGGTCATAACCTACAAGGTTTCGAAGTAAAGATCATAACCTACAAGGTTTCGAAGTAAAATCATAGCCTACAAGGTTTCGAAGTAAAGATTATAACCTACAAGGTTTCGAAGTAAAGGTCATAACATACAAGGTTTCGAAGTAAAATCATAGCCTACACGGTTTCGAAGTAAAGATCATAGCCTACAAGGTTTCGAAGTAAAAGATCATAACCTACAAGGTTTCGAAGTAAAGGTCATAACCAACAAGGTTTCGAAATAAAGATCATAATCTACTAGGTTTCGAAGTAAAGGTCAAAACCTACAAGAGTTAGAAGTAAAGATCATAAACTAAAATGTTTGGTAAGTAAAGATCATAGCCTACAAGGTTTCGAAGTAAAGATCATCACTTACAAGCTTTCGAAGTAAAATCATAGCCGACAAGGTTTCGAAGTAAAGATCATAACCTACAAGGTTTCGAAGTAAAATCATAGCCTACAAGGTATCGAAGTAAAGATCATAACCTACAATGTTTCGAAGTAAAGATCATAACCTACAAGATTTCGAAGTAAAGATCATAACCTACTAGGTTTCAAGTAAAGATCATAACCTACTAGGTTTCGAAGTAAGTCATAGCCTACAAGTTTTCGAAGTAAAGATCATTACCTACTAGGTTTCGAAGTAAAGATCATAACCTACAATGTTTCGAAGTAAAATTATAGCCTACAAAATTCGAAGTAAAGGTCATAACCGTCAAGGTTTCGAACTAAAGATCATAACCTACAAGGTTTCGAAGTGAAATCATAGCCTGCGAGATTTCGAAGTAAAGATCATAACCTACTAGGTTTCAAAGTAAAGGTCATAACCTACAAGGTTTCGAAGTAAAGGTCATAACCTAGAAGGTTTCGAAGTAAAGGTCATAGCCTACAAGATTTCGAATTAAAGATCATAACCTACACGGTTTCGACGTAAGGTCATAACCTTCTAGGTTTCGAAGTAAAGGTCATAACCTACTAGGTTTCGAAGTAAAGATCATAACCTACAAGGTTTCGAAGTAACGGTCATAACCTACAAGGTTTCGAAGTAAAGATCATAACCTAGAAGGTTTCGAAGTACAGATCATAACCTACAAGGTTTCGAAGTAAAGGTCATAACCTCCAAGATTTCGAAGTAAAGATCATAACCTACAAGGTTTCGAAGTAAAATCATAGCCTAAAAGTTTTCGAAGTAAAGATTATAACCTACAAGGTTTCGAAGTAAAGGTCATAACATACAAGGTTTCGAAGTAAAATCATAGCCTACACGGTTTCGAAGTAAAGATCATAGCCTACAAGGTTTCGAAGTAAAAGATCATAACCTACAAGGGTCTGAAGTAAAGGTCATAACCTACAAGGTTTCGAAATAAAGGTCATAATCTACTAGGTTTCGAAGTAAATGTCATAACCTACAAGAGTTCGAAGTAAAGATCATAAACTAAAATGTTTCGAAGTAAAGATCATAGCCTACAAGGTTTCGAAATAAAGATCATCACTTACAAGCTTTCGAAGTAAAATCATAGCCTACAAGGTTTCGAAGTAAAGATAATAACCTACAAGGATTCGAAGTAAAGGTCATAATCTACAAGGTTTCGAAGTAAAGGTCATAACCTACTAGGATTCGAATTAAAATCATAGCCTACACAGTTTTGAAGTAAAGGTAATAACCTAAAAGGTTTCGAAGTAAAGGTCATAACCTACAAGGTTTCGAAGTAAAATCATACCCTACACGGTTTCGAAGTAAAGATCATAGCCTACAAGATTTCGAAGTAAACATCATAACCTACAAGGTTTCGACGTAAGGTCATAACCTACTAGGTTTCGAAGTAAAGGTCATAATCTACTAGGTTTCGAAGTAAAGATCATAACCTACAAGGTTTCGAAGTAAAGGTCATAACCTACAAGGTTTCGAAGTAAAGATCATAACCTAGAAGGTTTCGAAGTACAGATGATAACCTACAACGTTTCGAAGTAAAGGTCATAACCTACACGGTTTCGAAGTAAAGATCATAACCTACAAGGTTTCGAAGTAAAATCATAGCCTACAAGGTTTCGAAGTAAAGATTATAACCTACAAGGTTTCGAAGTAAAGGTCATAACATACAAGGTTTCGAAGTAAAATCATAGCCTACACGGTTTCGAAGTAAAGATAATAGCCTACAAGGTTTCGAAGTAAAAGATCATAACCTACAAGGTTTCGAAGTAAAGGTCATAGCCTACAAGGTTTCGAAATAAAGGTCATAATCTACTAGGTTTCGAAGTAAAGGTCATAACCTACAAGAGTTCGAAGTAAAGATCATAAACTAAAATGTTTGGTAAGTAACGATCATAGCCTACAAGGTTTCGAAGTAAAGATCATCACTTACAAGCTTTCGAAGTAAAACCATAGCCGAAAAGGTTTCGAAGTAAAGATCATTACCTATAAGGTTTCGAAGTAAAATCATAGCCTACAAGGTTTCGAAGTAAAGATCATAACCTACAATGTTTCGAAGTAAAGATCATAACCTACAAGATTTTGAAGTAAATATCATAACCTACTAGGTTTCGAGTAAAGATCATAACCTACTAGGTTTCGAAGTAAGTCATAGCCTACAAGTTTTCGAAGTAAAGATCATTACCTACTAGGTTTCGAAGTAAAGATCATAACCTACAATGTTTCGAAGTAAAATTATAGCCTACAAAATTCGAAGTAAAGGTCATAACCTTCAAGGTTTCGAACTAAAGATCATAAACTACAAGGTTTCGAAGTGAAATCATAGCCTGCGAGATTTCGAAGTAAAGATCATAACCTACTAGGTTTCAAAGTAAAGGTCATAACCTAAAAGGTTTCGACGTAAAGGTCATAACCTAGAAGGTTTCGAAGTAAAGGTCATAACCTAAAAGGTTTCGAAGTAAAGGTCATAACCTACAAGGTTTCGAAGTAAAGATCATAACCTACTAGGTTTCGAAGTAAAGATCATAACCTACAAGCTTTCGAAGTAATGGTAATAACCTACAAGGTTTCGAAGTAAAGGTCATAACCTACAAGGTTTCGACGTAAAGGTCATAACCTACAAGTTTTCGAAGTAAACATCATAACCTACAAGGTTTCGAAGTAAAGATCACAACCTTCAAGGTTTCGAAGTAAAAGATTCTAACCGACTAGGTTACGAAGTAAAGATCATAACCTAAAAGGTTTCGAAGTAAAATCATAACCTACAAGGTTTCGAAGTAAATGTCATAACCTACAAGGTTTTTAAGTAAAGATCATAACCTACAAGGTTTCGAAGTATAGATCATAACCTACAAGGTTTCGAAGTAAAATCATAACCTACAAGGTTTCGAAGTAAAGGTCATAACCTAGAAGGTTTCGAAGTAAAGGTCTTAACCTATTAGGTTTCGAAGTAAAGATCATAACCTACAAGGTTTCGAAGTAAAGATAATAACCTACAAGGTTTCGAAGTAAAGATTATAACCTACAAGGTTTCGAAGTGAAATCATAGCCTACGAGGTTTCGAAGTAAAGATCATAACCTACAAGGTTTCAAAGTAAAGGTCATAACCTACAAGGTTTCGAAGTAAAGATTATAACCTACAAAGTTTCGAAGTAATGGTCATAACCTACAAGGTTTCGAAGTAAAGGTCATAACCTACAAGGTTTCGAAGTAAAGATCATAATCTACAAGGTTTCGAAGTAAAGGTCATAACCTACAATGTTTTAAGTAAAGGTCATAACCTACAAGGTTTCGAAGTAAAGGTCATAACCTACAAGGTATCGAAGTAAAGATCATTACCTACAATGTTTCGAAGTAAACGTCATAACCTACAATGTTTCGAATTAAACATCATAACCTACTAGGTTTCGAATCCGGTTTTGAACTCTGTTACAAAAGGATAGCTCTTCAAGAAGCTTCTGTCTAAATGTAGCAAGAGTACACTATCCTCGGATATACTTAGCTCTTATAAAGGTAAAGGATTGCATCGGCAGAGATATCTATTAGAGCAGTAAAATAATCAAACCATTTTTCCGCCGATCTTGGCAAAAGAATTTGATGCATTATTACATTTCAGATCAGGAGTGGATAGCAGTCACAGAAACTTTTTTTACATAGGAGTCACCACCTTTCAAGGCCCGGAAGCCACTCGAGGATAAGTGTTAATGAGTGTACAGTAGTTAATAGGACAACATCGTAGTAATCGTTAGTAGTGGAAATTTGGTAAATTGGATTACTTAAGGGGATGGCTCATCAAGAACTTGTTTGTATTGGACTTAAAGTAGAACAAATTATAGTAAGCTGGAAAGCAGGCAAAAGCTAGAGAGAGTTAAACAGGCGTGCAGTTCTGAAAGAGACGCTTTGATCGTGGAATCTACGCTAAGGTTTAACCCACAGATGAAGAGTGGGGGAAATTATTGATGGTGGGTTAGGCTAGACGAGTGTTTTTCGTGAAAGTTTGGCGAGAGAAATCCATAGATTGAAGTTCAGAGGAGTACTTACTTAAAAATAATGATCAATGCATTTATACAATTCATTTATAAACGCGAATAAATCATTAAATATTTATAAAAAATATATCAAAATATAAATTACAAAATCACTGGAATTCCGGAAAATTTCATCTATTTTCATCATTCATTTAAATTCATCGAGTAGATTATTTCCATATCCAAATAAGGTTTTAACAATGCGACGTTTAATTTATTATGAATATTCTAATTAAACTATTAATAAATATTTTCGAAATATGATAATGTTTCAACATTATAGACATCACAACTCTATTCTAGCAAAAGATATATATTTGTTCTCTATATGTACCAAAACAACGCCGCTGTTTGTTACATAAGTGTCTATATGTTTTTAAGGATAAATAAATAACGATAACACCGATCTGAAGACGACGATTAGATTGACCATCTGTTATTTATCAGGAGACCATGCTTCCTAACATTGGTCCTTTTTCGGAGACGGAATAATTTATTGACTATAGCTTTAGGCGTACTAATTAGTTGGGCAGTGTTCTATAAGTCATGCAGAATACCAAATTTCTAAACCCTAAGCTTGTCCCTTTTCACATGGGTGGCATCTGTAATAACATAGAAATAACGAAGTGCTCTCTATTTACATGCGACATAACTGTTGTGCTTGTTCTCATACAATTTCATCTTTTGTGAGATGCTGTACGTATTATGTGAATGAATTTTAGATGAACTAAGAAAAAAATATTAACAAGATATTTACAAACGGTGAATATAAAGCAAAGCCTTAGCCAATACTACATTTATGTCAGTTCATGTCAAATGACTGCTGCTGTTGCTGAGTATTATTAATGTTTCATATGAATTAGATTATTGTTGCCATCCGTTTCTCTGATGTAATTGTTTCGATAAAAACATCGGTAACTTATGGGAGTGACCACGGAAAGGTTTCCAAAGTAAAAGCATTTTTGTGGTACGTAATAAATTCGAACTTATATACATACAGGTTGTCAGTCCATACCAAAGCACACAACTAAGTGTTATCTACTATCATATTCCGCCTACCCGTTTACACGCGTCAACATATTGGCTAAACTGGGCAGCTTGAACATTTATGAACAAATAGGTTCGAGTTGAACATAAGAACGCGACTGCCGCGCTTATTAATGGCATCATCTGAACGGACAAACTTGTATTTCAATGAATGTTTAATTATACAATTAAAACTGTTCTAAATATATAACTTTAGTTGCGTGATTTCAAATTCCAAACATGGTTTAAATATGATAAAATTTAGGAGTATTGCACTTATAACATTTTACAATTATATTTCATTTTTTTTTTTAATTTTGGATTTTAAATTTAGGATGCTGCAGCTCGTGCATGAGAATCATAAAAAGGGAAGGTCAACCTACAGGAGAACAATGGAACATTTTTAGCCGAATTAATGGCGTCTAGACGTTATAATGCAATCCATTGACTCTTTTGTAATTGTTTAATTAGACTTAATGTTTTAGTTATTTGTCAGCTAAAATATTTCTTTTTTATCGTTTTAATCATGAGATAAAATTGCTTTGTTTACTGCATCGTCAAATTCTTTTAGTTTAAAGACCTTCCAGTTTTTTGCTAAATATATACAAAAACGGCTTTGCATAATAATATAAATGTTTGGCGAAAGTAGTCAGAGTTTATCGCTAAAATATTATAATAATTTGTTTAAAATATTTGAGTTATCCTCAAGAAAGCATCAATTCATCAATCTGTTGTATGGCATGTCAACGTGGTCTGAATTACTAAATGATTAAACAAAATAAATAATAACGACTCATCGTGCACAATTAATTTAACACAAGTTGCTATTCTATTTATAACAATGTTGTCCATACAAATTAGAAGATTTGCGAAGAGCCTTCGTAAATGACGCAAATAGTTTTATAGAACACTTGTTCAGCAACCACCGATGATGCAATCGAATATTCTGTGTTCGATGCATTGAATAAAAAATAACATATGAATATATGTGTACTCTCAAATCTGGAAAAATATGTTTCTTAAATTTTAAAACCGTAGACATCCTATTTCTGTCAAACAGTTGGTGAGTCGAGTTAATTCATAAACAAATGCGGCATTTTGAAAAAAGCAACCATGACAAACTTATTGTCTTTTGAGCACACAATACGTTGCTAATTGCAAGCATTTTAACGTGTCCAATTATTACACTCGAGGAACGAGACAACTAATAGTTAAAACTAATGGGAGACACGCTTATTGCTGATGAACACATACTTGAAACGGATATCATTGTGACTACAACGATCATCTTTCGTGGTTTCTCCACCATAGATTAAGGAATGAACAGGACTGTCAAGTGATTTTTTATCATAGTAAACCTAATAATGCACATTAACATTTCAATTTCTTAATGTATTTTAATATAATTGTGAGCATGAAATAACAATGTCTAAGAGAAAAGCAAATACTAATAACGAAAATGCCATACAGATTTAATTTTAAATAATCGGGATTAACGGGACTTCTTACGTACTAATAAAATAGAACACGGTATATATATATATATATATATATATATATATATATATATATATATATATATATATATACATACATATATATATTATATGGAAAAATGCGCGCATGAAAAGTAATATTCTTAAGATTTTATTAAACCTGGAAAAGTAAAGAACAAGATATTCTAGTAAAGTAAAAAAAATAAGAATTTTTTAGACTTAAAATATTGCAGCTAAAAATAAAATTTGAATATTGATAAATATTTTATTTATTATTTGCATATGTTGTTGTTTATTGTTGAGTTAGAAAGGGTGTCAGTCGCTGGATTGAACTTATTTCCCCCTATTATTTGTATATATTTATGTAGTGAAAATTGTTTGAATAAAATTAATTCATTAGTTAGTTAGTTAGTAGATGGAATTAATAATGTTATAATTTTATTATATCATAATTAGGATCATTTAATTCTTTTTAACTCAACAATAAACAACAACATATGCAAATAATAAATAAAATATTTATCAATATTCAAATTTTATTTTTAGCTGCAATATTTTAAGTCTAAAAAGTTCTTATTTTTTACTTTACTAGAATATCTTGTTCTTTATTTTTCCAGGTTGAATTTCTTGTCCTTTACTTTTCCAGGTTTAATAAAATCTTAAGAATATTACTTTTCATGCGCGCATTTTTCCATATAATCCATGATTTTTCCAGGCATTGCTATTGTATTAATATATAAATTTATAATATTTATTAATTATTGTCAAAAAAAATAGCTCTCAAACATACATTTATGCAATATTTATCATTCAATCACAGTAGTTCCGAGCCAGGGTCTCTACCGAGACTGCGGTTCATGAATTCGTGATCTGTATAGAGCGTAAACTAACAAAAAAGAAGATGGCACTCGGTGTCTTTTTAGATATCGTTGGAGCTTTTGACAACATACCCTTCAATAGTATGTTCAAGTCGCTACGAGAACTGAATGTGCCACCAGTATTCATCCGATGGATTGAGTATATGGTGAGGCACAGAACAGTTCAAGTAGAACTACTGGGGGCAACTGTTACAAGGGAAGTAGTTAAATGAAACCCCCAAAGTGGGATTTTATCACCTTTACTATGGAACTGTATGCTGAATCCTCTTTTAAAGGAGTTTAAAAATAGGGATATTTATGCCCAGGCTGATGCTGATGCTGATGACATCGCAGTGCTGGTCGCGGGTTCAAAAGCACCATTGGTCAGACGCATTGCCAAAATGGGACTACATTTTTCATCAAATGTGATAACGAAAAATTTGAGTTCATTCAAAGAATCTGTATATCATAGAATTCACTAATATTTTTAATCGATAAATTCACCATTTTTTGCTATAAAATCATAAGGAGAGTTAAAAAAGATTAGTTATTAAAAAAAAGTTCGGTTTTTTAATTATAAAAAAAAAACGATACACGGGATTGAACCTAAAATCTTTCCACCAATCCCCGGTACTCTAACCGTAACGCTAACATATCATATTGGCAAAAATGCAGTAAAATATATTTATATACAAAAAAAAAATTATGCAAAATAAAAAAAAGCGTTAGTCACTTATGTACTTACTCTCCTGTTTGTGAACCCACATATTTTGTTGTAACTTTTTTTCTACTGAACCAATTTTCGAAATTTTTTTTTCAAAATGTAGCTAATGAGATGTTCTATCCAACTATATAACCTGTTTGAAATTTGGTTGCGAATGGAATTAGTAGTGGGGGGGTAAATGTTTCTCGATTCATTCAATTTCGGACTTAAGCATATATTCAACCACTGCCGTGGTTGAATGATATATGAAATATATATATATGTATATATATGTATGTATGTATATATATGTATATATATATGTATACATGTATATATATATGTATTATTGTATATATATATGTATTATTGTATATATATGTATATATGTATATATATATGCATATGTATATATATGTATATATGCATATATATGTGTATATATATGTATATATGTATAACACATATATATGTATAATATATATATATATAATATATATATATATATATATATATGTGGGGTTTCGTGTGTGGGTGTGTATGATTGTATAGACATAAACAGATAGAGAGAGTAGACGGAAATTATGATAGCGAATTAGAATAGATATCTATGACATATATATTTGTTCTGCTGTTAAAGTCACCTAAAAATTTAAATTAATGCGATGATAAACTCGTGCTTACCAGAGAAAAACAATTGCCTATTTACTTGGCCGTACGCGAAAACACGACCTCCTACACACACGCGCGCACATATATATATATATATATATAAATGAAAGTGTCTGTGTGTCTGTCTACGTGCCTGTCTGTCCATTTCCCTACACAATATCTCAGTCTACACTCGACTCGAAATTACAGAGTACTGAGATTTAGGAACTCTACCAAACTCCTCCGCCATATTTGGGTCTAAACACTTGAAATTTCAGATATAGGTTCATTGGACATAGATCTTACTTAATAACTGGATTTGAGCGCAAAACAATGAATGGTAAGGGGTCATAAAAGGAGACAAAGTTAAAAATATTGACCGGTGCGGGCTCTACCAAATTACTCAGACAATTTCTGGTCTAAACATTCAAAATTTTACATAAAGGGTATTCAGCAATAGGGCAAGCTTTTTAATCGGTTGGGATTGAAAAAATGAGCTACCAATATATAAATGTATGTATGCTTGCATATCTGCTTAAAACGTTCGACAGAGGCGACATCATTCCAGAAGATCAATATCGTTTTTAAGCTCGAGCTTTCAGACGACAAATATCGAAAAATTGGCTAAAACAATAATTTCTTCACGTTAAACTGGGCACTTTTCTACAGGGATGGGTCACCAAATTACTCAGACAATTTCTGGTCTAAACATTTGAAATTTTTACATAAAGAATATTCAGAGATAAGGCAAGCTTTTTAATCGGTTCTGGGCGAAAATTTGAGTTACCAATATATAAATGTATGCATGTATGTTTGCATATCTGCCCATAACTTTCGAGAAAAGCGACGGATTTTCACAAGATAAGTATCGGTTTTTAGCTCGACCTTTCAGACGACAAATATCGAAAAATTGGCTAAAAACATCAATATCTTCACCTTCAACGGAGCACTTTTCTACATGGAGGGGTCACTTTTTTCGCCGATATTGTTGAAAGTCATCCTACTTTGCGATTGTCTAGCCTTAATTAAAATCTACATCGTTTCCGGTTGGCGGTGGTTGTAACAGCAAAGCGTCAAGTTTTTTCCATTATTTTCCTCCTTCGCTGTACAGGTTCGAGCCTGCCTTCCTACTACCACTTTTTTTTTGCTCAACATACACCTCAAAACACCAGGGCAACGCCGGGATGAAATGCTAGTATATATATATATATATATATATATATATATATATATATATATATATATATATATCGACTACACCAGGTTTCGAGAACATCCGAGCACTCCCAAGTTCATGAGTCCGCCATTGGTAATCACCTGATGAGTATAAATAGGTGTTCTGATCAATATTCCGATGGGTGGTTTTCTGTTTTATACAGTGCGAGGTCGAACTATCATCTCAATATCATTGAGGCGTTAGTCATTAATAACTCTCGACCTAGCCTGTGTAGACAAAAGATTTTGAAACATCAGTTGGAGATATTTATTGACTTAAAACCACCTGAACAGTGAGATTTTTTTTCTCACTGATCTTCCAACTGAAACCAAATTCTCTTCTTTCCTCATTCGTTTCTTAGTTTTTAATTTATCATTCTGACGTTTCCTCTTAGAGGGTCAGACGATAAGGCCTTAAGGAAATTTTAATAATTTCACCTGCCCGTTTTTTTTTGGTATTTAAAATTAAATTATGTTTCCTCTGAAATTTCTCCTTCCATTTTGCTGTACCAAGAATTTACTTATTTATAATTATTTTTTTACTATAATAATTAAATACCTACAGACACTAGTGTTTCATCCTTTCGGGATTCTTCAGTGCAAGGTGTCACGATTACTACCAGTCGAACGATTCGAACCCCGCGACACGAGACATCTCTGGCTCGATTAGCGGAGGCCGTATCCATTCGGCTACCATTAATCATGTGAAATAGCGTTGAATTTTAAACATTTTAATTTAAATGTTCATTACGTCAGACAGACAGTGATCAAATCGTTATACGATGATCTACGCATAAGAGCTAAATTGACCGACTTTTTAATTCAACAGAAAGTGCTCAACGATAAGAAACGTATTTCTTAAAGGGGCTGTCATAATTATTTGTTTACTATAATAATTAAATACCTACAGACACTAGTGTTTCATCCTTTCGGGAT
The DNA here is from genome assembly GCF_053919585.1 of Euprymna scolopes. Classification (NCBI taxonomy): domain Eukaryota; kingdom Metazoa; phylum Mollusca; class Cephalopoda; order Sepiida; family Sepiolidae; genus Euprymna; species Euprymna scolopes. The sequence goes on from NC_136509.1 coordinate 64,035,160, forward strand.
TCTTCAGTGCAGGGTGTCACGATTACTACCAGTCGAACGATTCGAACCCCGCGACACGAGACATCTCTGGCTCGATTAGCGGAGGCCGTATCCATTCGGCTACCATTAATCATGTGAAATAGCGTTGAATTTTAAACATTTTAATTTAAATGTTCATTACGTCAGACAGACAGTGATCAAATCGTTATACGATGATCTACGCATAAGAGCTAAATTGACCGACTTTTTAATTCAACAGAAAGTGCTCAACGATAAGAAACGTATTTCTTAAAGGGGCTGTCATAATTATTTTTTTACTATAATAATTAAATACCTACAGACACTAGTGTTTCATCCTTTCGGGATTCTTCAGTGCAGGGTGTCACGATTACTACCAGTCGAACGATTCGAACCCCGCGACACGAGACATCTCTGGCTCGATTAGCGGAGGCCGTATCCATTCGGCTACCATTAATCATGTGAAATAGCGTTGAATTTTAAACATTTTAATTTAAATGTTCATTACGTCAGACAGACAGTGATCAAATCGTTATACGATGATCTACGCATAAGAGCTAAATTGACCGACTTTTTAATTCAACAAGAGCTAAATTGACCGACTTTTTAATTCAACAGAAAGTGCTCAACGATAAGAAACGTATTTCTTAAAGGGGCTGTCATAATTATTTGTTTACTATAATAATTAAATACCTACAGACACTAGTGTTTCATCCTTTCGGGATTCTTCAGTGCAGGGTGTCACGATTACTACCAGTCGAACGATTCGAACCCCGCGACACGAGACATCTCTGGCTCGATTAGCGGAGGCCGTATCCATTCGGCTACCATTAATCATGTGAAATAGCGTTGAATTTTAAACATTTTAATTTAAATGTTCCTTACGTCAGACAGACAGTGATCAAATCGTTATACGATGATCTACGCATAAGAGCTAAATTGACCGACTTTTTAATTCAACAGAAAGTGCTCAACGATAAGAAACGTATTTCTTAAAGGGGCTGTCATAATTATTTGTTTACTATAATAATTAAATACCTACAGACACTAGTGTTTCATCCTTTCGGGATTCTTCAGTGCAGGGTGTCACGATTACTACCAGTCGAACGATTCGAACCCCGCGACACGAGACATCTCTGGCTAAAGTGAATATGTCTCTCTAAGAGACGGTCTCTGTCAAACAAACTCCTTTTTCAATTTTGATCTAGATGCTTGAAATTGAATGTGTAAGAAATGTAGACATGTGGACTAAGTTTGAGTTGGTATAAATAACTGTTAACGGGTAAAAATAAAAACATGTTCGAAACTTTGTTAGCGTAGGTAGAATTGTAATGCTCTTGCATGCATGGGCAAATATATATTTATAGGTTAAACAACGTTATTTTAAAACTTTTTTATAAACGTACGGACGTTGTTCAAAGGAAAGCGTATACGGCCGGAGAGCTATATTATTAGGTTTCGATTTTAGTCGATGGGACTTTCAAAATCACTGTTATATATTGGGTACAATATAACAATCGACAGGAAATTGTTGCTAATGGATCAAAATATGAAATTTGCATTAATTAAAATATTATATTTCAAAGTAGTGTACGACCGGGCAGTGCCGGGTGGCCTGATAATGTATATATATAAAAAACTATTTAAAGAAAAACTAACACAGTGATTACGAGATTTACTGACTTGTAAAGTGAAAGAATTTTTTTAACGAAGGGCTTAGATAAACGTTTGGTTTTATAAGTTAAAGTTTTAAAAACTTACAAGATACTATACACCTATGAATTTTGTTGTTGTTGTATATTGATATGCACATTAAAAACCTATTTTTCTATTTATTTAAAAAAAGAAAACAAACTTTGTTATATAGAAGTCGTGCAATAGCATTCACTAGCAAAAGATATAGCCAGTTTGAAGTTTGTTTAAATATTCATTTTAATTAATTCCCTACTAGTGTTTTCGGTTTTCTTATGGTATGATCATCTTTAGTTTACAATTACGTATTACTATATGTAATTATATTCATGCAGATATTCTACATGGTTTGTACTTGTGTAATATTTGCGTAAAAAGCTTACAGTAAACAGAAAACTCTTTCTATATATGTGTATGTATGCGTATATATATTTTTTTTAAAAATAATTGCCTACCAAACTCCTCTGTCAGTTTTTAGTCTACAGACATGCAACTTCATATATATGGTATTCAAATCCATACGAAACTTTATATTTGGGTGTTAGCTGGGGAAATTGAACGACGCATTTCAAATATGCATTCGTAACATAGTAGCTATTGGTTCATGTTTTAATTTTAGCCTTGCAGCAAACATGTTTTCATATCTCAGGTATTAACCTCAACGGAAAAATAAATCGAAAGCTAAACGTTTTGGTTTCGATTCTCAGTGGTGGCGCACGAGTAACTTATTTCTACTTTTTTCAATCATTACTGTATATTAGGTCCAATCTATACTCCTATAAATTCGTTTTTCTTTTGTGTGTATTGATATTCATATTTAAACCCCTCTTTACTATTAGTATTTATTTGCTTTCCCATCAAGGTAAAATGTGACACAAGGTAGTTTTTAAAGTGAGGTTAAACCAGCTTCCTGAAAAAAAAGGGAAAAGGGACACTTTGGTTGGGTCTAAAAATAGTAATTGTCCCAGTATAGAGGGTTTCCCCTCCATTGACTGGTACAAATTACCTTAAATGCAGCATCTGCAGAACAGATATTACACCGAAGGCCAAGAACAACAGAGTATTTATTTGCTCCCTCACCGAGCAAATTAAGCACAAGGTCGATTTTTAATGTGAGCAGTGAAGGGCAAATGGAGACCAACTCCCCGGGGAGTAGGTGACAATTGGTAAGAAGAGTCTTATATGTGGTGTTGCCCCCATATATGGTCTTTGCTTGTAGTATCTGCCGGAATAGATTCTACACTTTGATCCCGGCCCGAAGACCAAGAACAACAGGGTATTTATTTGCTTCTCCACTAAGCAAATTAGACACAAGGCCGTTTTTTTAATGTGGGAAATGGGGACGAGCTCCCCGGGGAGTAGAGGAGATGGATAGTGACAATTGGTATGAAGGGCTTCCCCTACATTGACCAAATTCTTATATGTGGGGTTGGTATTTATTTGCTCCCCCACCGAGCAAATTAGGCACAATACCGATTTTTAATGTGAGGAGTGAAGGGGAAATGGGGTCAACTCCCCGGGGAGTAGGGGAGCTGGATAGTGACAATTGGTATGAAGGGTTGCCCCTACATTGACCAAGGTCTTATATGTGGGGTTTCCCCCACATATGGTCTTTGCTTGCAGTATCTGCCGGAACAGATTCTACACTTTGATCCCGACGCAGAGGCCAAGAACCACAGGGAGTATTTAGTGTTTGGCCCCGGTCCTGTCATTATCTGCTGCCAGAACCTCATTTGGGGTCCAAAGCACTTAGGCATAGAGCCGGTAGGAGGAAGTAGGGGTCAAGAGTCATTCTAACTAAGAGCTAGGTCTTTGAAAAGACTTTACTGAGTTCTCTAACAACCAAGACACTATCACCATAATACCTCATTCTTACCATGGAGTTTATCTACTTAAAATCTCCCCAGCGTATGAGTCGGCTTTATATACAATCTGAAAAAATGAATATTTACCTATTAACAAAACAAAAAATATATACAAACAGAAATGATTTTTTTAACTAAATTACAGATGAGATGATGGGGAGGGGGGTAAACTAAGATACAAAGATCGAAATTTGATATACAGTGTACTGAGATTTGGAAAAATCGATGTAATCGGTTTTCGGCCAGACATTTGACTGTTAAGGGGTCAAAGTTCAACGATTTGACCTTTAAGAACTCTACCAAACTCCTTCAACAATTTTGGGTCTAAACACTTGAAATTTTAGATATAGGTTCCTTGGACATGGATCTAACTTAATAACTCAATTGGAGGCCAAAGCAATGCATTTTAAGGGACCATAATAGGGGTTGAAGTTAAAAAAACTTTGACTCTGCGGTTTCTACCAAATTACTCAAACAATCTCTTGTCTAAGCATTTGAAATTTTACATAAAGGGTATTCAGAGATAGGCCAACCTTTTTAATCGGTTTGAGTCGAAAATTTGTAGTTACCAATATATAAATGTATGTATGTATGTTTGCATGTCTACACAACTCTTTCTACAGAGGCGACGGATTTTCTCAAGATCAGTATCGTTTTGAAGTTCGACCTTTCAGACGACAAATATCGAGAAATTGCCTAAAATCATTATCTTCACGTTAAACTGGGCACTTTTGTACAGGGGTGTCGCTTTTTTCGATTGTCTAGCCTTAATTTAAGAAAATGTAACTTCCGGTTTGGCGGTGGTCGTAAGAGTATAGGCGTCAGGTTTTTTCCCCCCGTTCTTTTCCTTCTTTGCAGTCCGGGTTCGAGCCTGCCTTCCTACGACCACTTTTTTTTTTTTTTGCTCAACATACACATCCAAACACCCAGGCAACGCCGGGCTGAAATGCTAGTATATCTATAAAAGTGACCGTGCCTGTGTGTGTGTGTGTGTGTGTGTGTGTGTGTCTGTGTGTGTCTGTGTGTGTGTGTCTGTGTCTGTGAATTTCCCTACGCAATAACTTTGTCAATGTTCAGTCTACAGACTCGAAATTTAATATACAGCGTACTGTGAGTTGGGAAAATCTTTGTAATCCGTTTTCAGCCACAAATTTGGCTGTTAAGAGGTCAAAGTTCAACGATTTGACCTTTGAGAACTCTACCAAACTCCTCCGACAAATTACGGTCTAAACACTTGAAATTGTAGACATACGTTCATTAGACATGAATCGAACTTAATAACTTGATTTGAGTCCAAAACAATAAATATTAAGGGGTCATAATAGGGGTCAAAATTAAAAAAAAATGACCTTTTTTTTTTTTGCCCAACATACACCTCCAAACACCCGGGTAACTCCGGGCTGAAATGCTAGTATATCTATGAAAGTGAACGTGTATGTGTGTGTATGTGTGTACATAATCCTACGCAATAACTCTGTCAATTTTCAGTCTACAGACTCAAAATTTGATATACAGGGTACTGAGAGTTGGGAAAATCTTTGTGATCCGTTTTCGGCCAGAAATTCGGCTGTTAAAGGGTCAAAGTTCAACGATTTGATCTTTGAGAACTCTACCAAACTCTCCCAACAATTTTTTGTCTAAACACTTCAAATTTTAGATATAAGTTCAGTGGACATAGATCTAACTTAATAATTTGATTTGAGCCCCAAACAATAAATGTTCAGATATCATAATAGGGGTCAAAGTTTTTAAAAAATTGACCTCTGCGGTTTCTACCAAATTACTCAGACACTTTCTGGTCTAAACATTTGAAATTTTACATAAAGTGTATTCAGAGATAGGGCAAGCATTTTAATCAGTTTGGGTCGAAATTTTTTTGTTACAAATGGTTGTATGTTTGTATGTTTGTATGTGTGCCTAAAACTTTCGACGGACTGACATGCTAGCGTAATAATAAATACGAGATCTGCATCAAAATATCATATTTAAGCGTATTTTATATACATATATGTATATCTTGCAATTCTTTAAAACTTTACCTTATTTTAATAACGTTGATTTCGAACCCCTTCATTAAAAATATATACGTTTGGAATAGCGAATAAAGTTGGAGAGCTATATGTTTTAGTTTCGATTGTAGCGGTGGCAGCCACGTCCTTATTTTTGCCTCCCTCTTTTGGTTAAGACTGGATGGCTCTCGTTTGGGGAGGCTCCATTTTTTGACAAGCTTCTCTAATTGATCTTTACATATGATCTAAAATGGAACACGTACATCAAATCTGTTGCCAAGGTCGCTGGAAAAATGGGGGGATTCTTCTACCGCTCCAGTGGATATCTCACTGCTTATGCTATTCTATATCTATATAAAAGCCAAGTACATCCAAGGATGGGGTACTGCTGTCATATCTGGGCAGGAGCTGCTAAAAGTAGCCCATCCTGCTTTGACAGAGTACAAAATAGACTTCGTAGCCTAGTAGGGGATGCCCTTTTCTCTTCCCTGCAACCTCCCTCCCACGGAGGGGACGTTGCTTTATCGTTATTTCCATAGCAAGTGCTTCTCTGAGCTCCAATCTCTGGTTCCCTCGTTAATCTTTCAAGAAAAACACCCGTCTAGCTGAAATCATTGTCAGTAATTTTGCCCACTCTTTATCTGTGCCTAAATCAAAACGTAGATTCCATGAACAAAGCTTCTTTCTTAGGAGTTCACGCCTGTGGAACTCTGTTCCGTTTTCCTGTTTTCCACCTGACTACAACTTGGATGTCTTCAAGTCCAACATAAACAAATTCCTGATAAACCGCTCCCTTAAGTAAGACACTTTATCATATCTCCATTACTAACGATTACTACGATATTGTCCCATTGATTACTGTACACGCAAAAACCCTTATCCCTGCGTGGCCTACGGGGCTTGATAATTGGTGACTTGCATGTAAAAAAAAGACTGCCGTAATGTATCTTACCTGCTGCTTAATTGGCTATAAAGTGACGCTTGTTGTTTTTTGTTTGTTTTTGAATAAACAAGCAGATCGAGCACTGTAAAAGCGGTGGGCGAGTTTTTATTTAAATGGAAATTTGATAAAGTATTTTACGTGTACTTATCCCATGGACCGATGAGTAGAACTGCCGACTATCAACGCGATGGTTGTGGGTTCAATCCCCGGCTAGAGAAAAGTGCTATCTAGTCGCACTGATAAGTCGTGATACAACGAAATAGTACTGTATGTGGATGACTATACGAGGGGCGTGCAATAAGTAATGCCCTTGACTCATTCCCATAGGAGTAGAGTAACGAAACTTGGCACAGTTATTAGTCTTTCTCTACATAGGAACCGCCCAGAGTTGTGCATTTCTTCCATAGTTTGATGCAGCTCTCGAGACCGTTTTTGTAGAACACCCCAGGTTGGTCCTCCAACCATGACGTGACTTCAGAAATCAAAGCTGCATCATCTGGGAAACTCTTTCCTTTAAAAATAACTTCATGGCTAGAAAGAGATGAAAGTCAGAGGACGCAAGGTCAGGAGATTAAGGAGGATAGAGAAGGATTTCATAACCACACGCTTGTGCTTCTGATCTGGCGACATGCGAGTTGTGGACCGGAGCGTTTTCCTGTAGGAGGAGGGTACCTTTGCTGATCTTGCCTCGCCTCTTGCTTTAATTTCCTCAAAAGTAAAGCTTAATAGGCTCCTGTGATTGTGGTACCCTTTGCCAGGAAATCTGTCATCATTACTCCGTCCTGGTCCCAGAAGATTGTGAGCATGACCTTGCCAGTGGAGGGCTGCATCCTTGCGTTCTTTGGAGGTGGTGAGTCCACTGCATTGACTGGGCTTTGGTCTCTGGATCATAGTGATAGACCTAGGTTTCATACTGTGCAATCAGTCTTTTGAAAAACTTTGACTCATCTTCTTGGCACATCTCCAAATTAATCTTCGAGCACTCGACGCGTTCTCGCTTCTGAAATGGTGTGAGCAATCTAGGAATCCATCTGGCAGACACCTTATGCATATGCAAATGGTCATGAATGATAGTTTCCACAGATCATGTAATAATCTTGACATGTTGGGCTATTCGGCGAATAGTAATGCGCCGATCTTCCAAAATGTCAGCCTCAACTTGACGGGACAGATGCCTCATCAATGGCAGAAGGGGGGGGGCGACCAGGTCTGGGAGCTGTTTCCACAGACTTCCGGCCATGTTTGAATTCACGATGCCAGCGTTTTACAAGGTCATATGATGGGGCATTATCACCATAAGTTTCTTTCATTTCATCAAAAGTCTCCTGTGTGTGCGTCCTTTCAAATACAAAAACTGGATCACTACCTGACATTTAACAGGTTCCATTTCACCCCTGACTCAGTTCAAACACCTGTAAAACAGAAACCACAATTAGTTCAGAGTTGTAATTTGTCACATAACCCGTAGAGATATAAATCATTGCACATGCAAAATTTCAGCTAGATCAGACAACTGGAAGTGGGTCAGGGGCATTACTTATTGCACACCCCTCGTGTATATATATATATATATATATATATATATATATATACAAATGGCCAAAAGTCTCTATTCCAAATTTCAAGATTTTCATATCGTTTTTTCTTTCAACATGTTAAAATGTTAAATTCTTGACAGCACCTGTTTCGTAGCGTAGAATCATTCATGTAATTATTATGTCAATCTTGGAACTATTCTGTCTGACTTATATTGAGAATGGAAATTCTATCAATTTTAAAAGAAAACAAAAGAAATATGGGCATCATTACAAAAATCTGAAAACTCCAAATGGTAATTGACATTGTGTTTTGTTACGCCATATTAGATTTTCAATACACACACATATACAATCGTGAGACAAAAAAATGGGCCAAACAAATTTTATACATTTATACATTTGTATTAAATGCTATATTGAACAATGAACAATTGAACAAGGAAACTTAAACGAAACTAATAATACAGAACAAGACATGTGCTTTAATAAATGCTTAAGATGGAATCGCATTCCCTTTTGATTTCTTTAAAAGATCAATCCTTTTAGACATACTCTCAACCAAAGTGAAACACTGCGAAGAGGAGATGCTATTCCATTCGCTTTGCACAGCTTCCCACAGTTTGACATTATTCGAAAAAGTTCTTCCAACCAACGCACGAGATATTATGGACCAAATATTTTCGATTGAGTTTTAATCGAGGCTTTCACTTGGCCAAAATGTTACATTAATTGAATTATCAGAAAACAATTTTCTTGTGACTTCAGCAGTGTGTGCAGGGACATTATCACGTTTAAACATAATGTTCTAGGATATTTACAGCTTCTGGATACTTGGTAACAGTCCTGTTTCTAATATTCGAATGCATTTCTTTGCATTGATTGACTGCTCACATCTAATATGTTCCCCAACTTTTGCTGCAGTAAAAGTTCCCCATACCATTATCCCTGCATTCCCGTATTTAACCATCGTTTTCATGCAGTTTGGCGAAAATCTTTCTCCAGTTCTTCGATTGCCCCATTCGGGAGCATCGAGAGCATCACCAGAAAGACAAAATCTTTATTCATCTAACCAGAAAACATTCCTGAACAAGTCTGTATCTGTCTTGCCATGACACGAGTAAAATCTCTTTCTATTATTGATGTTCTTCTTAGATAAAACAGGCTTCTTTGCATACCTTTTAGAAGAAAATCCATTTCTTTAATTCGTCTAGATATTGTATATCTAGAAAGAGAATTTTCAGCCCCAGTTTTTAACCACTAAATGAGCAAAGATCTGGTGCTATGGTCAATATAAGTTTTCTTTCAATCCTTCAATACAGTTAATTTAAGCCTGTGGTCGGCCTTCGAAGTGGATGATCTAGGGTGACCAGATCCAGCTTTCCCTTTTACCAAGCATTCGACTTCGAACCTTCGACCAATTGGCTTCACTACAGAAAGAGATGTTTTCATATTTTCCTTTCTTACAATATCAAAAATCTGCTTGTAAATCATTTTCGACTGCATTTATTTTTTTATATCCTCCTCAAGATGCGTTCTTGCCATTTTAAGGATAAATTTTTCCACTTATTATTATATGCTATAATAATAATGATCTACTTAATAGAAATTTTCAGTAAAAATTTTTAAAAATTCATAGAAAAATATTGAAAAATCGATTTCTTCTTTCTTTATATATATTTATATATATATATATATATATATATATTTATATATATCTACTTATATATATATTTATTTATATATATGTTTATTTAGATATATATATATTTATTTATATATATATTTATTTATATATATATATTTATATATATTTATATATATATATTTATATATATTTATACATATATATTTATTTATATATGTATTTATATATATTCTTATATATATTTATATATATATATATATTTATATTTATATATATATATATATTTATATATATTTATATATATATATTTATATATATATATATATATATATTTATATATATATATTTATATATAGAGAGATCATGAAATTTAGTATATATATATATATATATATATATATATATATATATATATATAGTTAATGTAATTTAGTAAGTTTTCATATACCAATGAGTTTTAAGCCAAAAACAGTTGATTTAGGGAGTAAGCTACATAATTATTTCATTTCATAATTAAGGATTTATATACTGTGAAAGCAAAATCCAGACTTCAAAAATATATATATATAAAAATGATATATTTAATTTTACGTTACAATTGTTTCCATGTCCAGTATACATATATATATATATGTATATATATATGTATATAAATATTTATATATATAAATATTTATACATATATATAGTTGTATATATAAATATTTATATATATAAATATATATATATTAATATATATATATATATATTAATATATATATATCCCAATATATATATATATATTTGTATATATATGTTTATATATATTTATATATGTATTTATATATCTCTATACATAAAAATGTAACTCTTGGTTCGTTCGCAATTAATAGTCTAAAAAACCACTGGACCTATGACTTCCACGTTTTGGTATAATATGTTTTCTATATCCATGTGTGTTTTTATATATTTCTTTTTAATTATAACATTATACTTAATTTTTCAACGATGAATAGGTGGTTTTCTTTGTACATATAGGCCATTTTTTATTTAGGGATAATTATTTATTACTGCTTCCTGTCACGTGACCAGTGGTTCGAATTTAGCGGTTTTCCTGCTAGATCTGGAGATTTCGTTTGCAATCTAGCGGGGAATTCTAGAAAATCTGGAGGTATTTCGCACCCACACACACGCAATTTTAGATAAAAAAAATAAAGAAAAGCGCTTGAAAATACTTTAAAACATAAAATAAACTCATTCATGTAAGTAAAAAAAAGTAGCATTTATTACCTTTGGTAACAATTATTTATTCATTATATGTTTTGTTTTTCACCTTTCCTTCGGCTAACTATTCTTAAATCTCGCTATAAAATCGATTTATCTTCACGTTAAACTGGGCACTTTCTTAAATCTCGCTATAAAATCGATTTTTCCAAGTACATTTTAGGTGGGCGGGGGGCATTCCAACCTCCAAAGTTTAGTTTAAAATACGGTAGAAACAACAGCAAAAAAAAAAAACTTATACCACTACAGTAGAATTTAATTATCTACCAACCTAAATACTTTTAACGTGCTAAAACAAAGTTTTTTTTGTTTTTTTTATTTTCAAAAGTTTGAGTTCATATGTTTCCTGCAAAAAAAAAACCCTCTCTGAAAAAAACAGGTAAAACTAACTGATAAAATATGTAAGCCTTCTGAAGAGCTAACCGCTTCAATATAATTCCAGAAACATATAGTGACAAAACACGGAACATTTTATGTATTGAATATATGAATTTATGATTTTTTTATGCTAGGAAGTTAAAATATGGAGTTGGGGGGGGGGAATTAGCGATTTTTGAAAATTTCAGATGATAAAAGTTAAAAATCTAGCGATTTTCTGGAGATTTCTTTCTTCTGATCTCGCGGTTTTTTTTTAAATCTCAGTTGCCAAAAGTGCATCACTAAAAAGCACTACAGGCTTAATGTAAACAGAATGTGTTTACAATATCGGTAAATTTTCAATGGGTTTAATCACATGATTATTGATAATGTAAAATTAACCACACATCGTCGCTTTCATATCAAATATTCATCGAAAAATGGTAGGTACAGATAAAATGAATGCCGACGCTCAAAGTGTATAAACATTTTGACCCCTCCCTTTACTTAAAAATTCACCAAAAATCAGGAAATTAACCAATTTTAATGAAAATTGCAATATTTATCAAATAATGATCGCAGAATATAATGGACTAATTATTTTTACTTAACTCTTAGAGACAATGTTTTATTTTGTTTAAACAAAAAATACATTTACTAAAGTCATGGTTTTTAGTAGTAAATAAAAACGCAAGAATTTATTTTAGCTTTTTTTCATATAAATAGAGTATCGTAATTTGTAACAATAAAAAATAAATTTTACAGTAACATTACGAAAGAAGCCCCTAAAGTCCATATTAATGAATTCGATATAACTCGAAGAAAAATGAATTCTCGCATACTATTCAGGATTAAAGATTCAATTGGATTCCTATTTCAGTCACCTTTTAGGATGAAATGAGTTTAGGAATTTATAGCCAAACCTAAATATTTTTTTGCTTAAAAAAATAGCATTAATACAGTAAGTTAGGTAAAATTTGCATAGAATGCTCTGCTTTACGGTTGTTGTAAAAATGGAACGGAAATTTGAATTTCGTTCCTTTTAAATTCGGAACATTTTTACATTACGTCCAACTCATCGTTCACATTCGACACGTCAACTTTTATTGCTTTTCGGGTATGCTGGCAAGGTTAGGGGTGTCTATTCCGAAAGCCGTTCTTAACATGGGTAGATTGGTAGGTGTGTCAGAAATCTCGTGAAAAATAGTGAATAATTCCACCCCATTTTTCCAAGCTTATAACTCCTCGAAAAATGTAACTCATGCCCTAATTTTTTTTTTAATTAAAGGAGCAAGGACTAAGGTTTGATTAAAAAAAACAAATAAACAAACAACTGTTTTTTAAAGGGTTTAAACTTCAGACTTTTCAGGTAAATTTCTAAAAAACACTACTTTTTTGTTTTAAATTTGAATATATTATTTATTGACCTTTTCTCTTCAATATTTGATATATATAACACTTTGGTGAGTAAATTATTTACTTTTTAATAGACACTTCAAAATGGGAGGCGTGAATTATTCGATCCCCTGTCTTTCCAAGCTTATAACTACTCGAAAAATGTAATCAAGCCTTATTTTTTTTTCAATTAAAGGAGCAAAGACCAAGGTTTCAGAAAAAAAACAAAAGAAAAAACAAACAATGCAGTTTAAAAAAAAAGGGTTTAAACTTCGAACTTTACAGGTAAATTTCTAAAAACACTACTTTTTTGTTTTAAATTTAAATACATTACTTATTAATCTTTCCTCTTCAATTTGTGATATATAAAACTTTGGTGAGTAAATTAATTATTTACTTTTTAATAGACACTTGAAAATGGGTGAGTGTGAATTAAAAAAAACGTTTGTCTAAAATATTATATTCGGTTTATTGGAAAGAGCATAAAATTTCACAAGAAAATATGGTAAAAATAGAATCAATAGAAAAATATTGATAGATTTTTAGTTTAAAAATTGAAAAATATTGAGTTCGTAAAATTCATTACTGTTTTTTAAAAAATAAAAACAAATATTTCTATTACTTTTAAAACAACTTTAATAGTTTATTTTGGAAGTATAATCCATAAAGAAAATAAAAACCCCACTTTAAAAGAGAAATTATGAGTTTTTTTTATATTTTATTCGCAGTTTCGTGATAGAGGTGTCAAAAATTCCAACAAAAGTTCTGATACATCTACTAGATTGGAGTGTTTATTCGTTGTAAACGTACCCGACAACCTATAAATGTCGACATTTCCAATGTGAATGGTAAGCTGAACTTATGTAAAAAATAACAAAAAGATATACCAAACTGACTTTTTCGTTTAAAAATGGAATTATTTCCCTTACGTTATTAACGTTTTTTTGTTTTTTTTATAAATATTTGTGTTTTATATACATAAAGTGCAATTGTTGAATGTTACTGTTTTGATTATATTCGTTTGGGTGGGAGGCACAATTAAAAAATTAAGAAAGATTAAAACAAAGTGAAATTTAAGTTTCTGTTCCATTTTTACAACAACCGTAAAACAGCACATACTCAGCAAGTTTTATCGGAATTTATAAGCATAATGTTGAAACACTAAATCAACATTTTATTTTTTTTTTTTGCATAATTAATGATGGAAGTATTATTCTGTTTATTTTCTGAACATTTGTTAAAAAAAAACAATTTGTACATTCTCTTGAAAAAAGAATCAAACTTTTCTCTACTTTCACATACCTATTTACATGGTTCATGTAAAGCATTCATATGTTCTTTTTATAATAAAAATTCCGTTTTCAAAGAGAAACGTTTACTGCCAAATTTCTTTTTAAAAAAGTGCAATTTTTCCTGAAAAAAAAACTTTCACCTAACAATTTATGGTAAAAAATTAATCATTTTTTTTTGGGGGGGGGGGGAATAACAACTTTTATTGATGAAAAAAATGCAAAAAATAATAAAAGTAAATAAACGAACAAAATGCAATTTTTCTTGAGGAATGTGTTCCATTTTAACAAACTGAACCACAACAACGCGTGGCTGGGTACAGCTAGTTTATATATATATATATATATATTTATATATATATATATTTATATATATATTCGTATATATATTTATATATATATATTTATATATACCTATAAAATAAATCTGAATGTGTGTGTGTTTGCGTGTGTGTGTGTGTGTGTGGTCACGAAGAGTCTCCTATATGGTTGACTATTTTAAGAAACTAATTACATATAATGATATAAGATGTATCGAGACACAGGAATGGGTATGTTTGATTTGGCATAATGATGATTCATGAAAATTGTGGGATCTGCTTAGGACCCTGGTCAACAAAATATGGAAATAAAAATTAAAAGATGTAAAAAAAGACGTTTACAAATGTTTTTGATATTGATGTACATAATAATACTTTGGTAAGTATGTTTTAACTTAAATAGGGATGGTATAATAAAATTGTGGGGTCTGCGTTCGCGCCTGCCCACCGTAGAATGGAAATGGGCACAAACTTTTATAAAGACTTTTCATATCTATCTGCGTAAGTATACTTTGATAATTATGTTTCAGTTTGAAGAAATATGGTATGATAAAATTATGGGGTGTTCGTTTGCGCCTGACCTCCAAATAATGGAAATATGTCACAAAGTTTAACAAGTTTTTTTTTAATATAGATACACAGAATATTGTGATAAATGTTTCAGTGTTAACAGGTTATGGGGTTTATCTATTTTATTTTAACTTTCCTCATATTTTGCTTTGGTTTCGATACCCCAAAATTCGAAGATATCTCTTTACAACCCTTCCTTTCATAACCTATCATACTTTCATAAATCAGTGTCCATTTTCTGTAGGCTATTTTTGAACTCAATCAACGACGGCTGCTTCTGCTAGTATCTCTCTCTCTCTCTCTCTCTCTATATATATATATATATATATATATATATATATATATATATATATATATATATATATATATTTGAATAAGGGAGTAGTCACCAACAATGTGTATTTTTTAATATTATTTTATTATTCCGTGTCTTGGCTTTTCATTCGGAATTATGTTTGGATCATTGTAATAATGTTTTAAGTCATTGAAATCGTTTTTACGCGCGTTTCAGACGTTCTGTGATGCTTCCTCGTCAGAAATTATTTTCAAATGTGTTGGAGATGTAAAAATTACGATTTTCGTAGTTAATTTGAAGTTTTTCCAAGGGGTGGAGGCTTTTAAGTGTTTATTATTCATTGGCATGCTAAATTTTTATTGCTCTTTTATTGCTCTTTTATTGGGCTTGACGATAGAGACCGCTGACCTGGCTATCTCTTTCTGCTAATGTTTTTTTCTATTCTTTTAGGGTGGAGTAAGGTGTGGGGGGGTGCGCGCGCGCGTGTGTGTGTGTTTGCTTTTGTTGATTTGGGAATGTGTATGTTGTTTTATAGTATTTTGGGGTTATTTTGCTTCCTTAGGAAGGCGACTGTGGTCCGAGGTGAGGTCGTTACTAATGTGTATGTGTGGGGAGGGGGGACTAGCTCTTCTGAAATAAGGGTAGGGGTGCTTTCATTCTATTTTGATATTTAGTTTTTGGATTCTTGGATTTTAGTATTGTGATTTTTCGTATTAGTCTTTTCGGGTATTCCTTATATTATGTTTATTTAGAAAGAAGGGTGTATTTAAAATATGTATAGGGGATTTTTTAATGTTTCTATTTATTTGTCTCCCCATGTGGGTATGGCCAGACCCAGGATCGATTCCTAGTGTGGGGAAGATTTTGTTCTCCAGAGGGGGGCATGGGAGGGGGATGATAGAAGGGATGATAGTTGTTTCAGTCATGAGGGGGTTCTCCTCCACTGACTGAGGAGGGAGCGAGGTGTTGGAACAAATATTATACTATGGTTCTAGGTGTCTCCTAGTGTTGTTGGTTTTGAGGTTAAGTAGGGTTGGTATTGTTCAGTGTGTTGTATTAGAGATAGGGGTGCTATGTCTGCGTGTGTTTGTATGCGCGCACGTGTGTGTGTTTTAATGTGTCGGTTCTGATTTATGTGTGAGTGTGTATATGTGTATGTGTATGGATGTGCATGCGAGTGTACCTTGCATTTCATGTTTTTGTGTGATGGTATTAGGTTCTGTTCAGTTTAGGAGTGAATCTGGTGATGAAGTTTTTTGGAGGAGAACCCCCTCATGACTGAAACAACTATCATCTCCTTCTATCATCCCCCTCCCATACCTATACACCCTCCAATGCCCCCCTCTGGGGAACAAAATCTTCCCCACACTAGGAACCGATCCTGGGTCTGGCCATACCCACATGGGGAGACAAATAAATAGAAACATTAAAAAATCCCCTATACATATTTTAAATACACCCTTCTTTCTAAACAAACATTATATAAGGAATACCCGAAAAGACTAAAACGAAAAATCACAATACTAAAATCCAAGAATCCAAAAAAAATATATCAAAATAGAATGAAAGCACCCCTACCCTTATTTCAGAAGAGCTAGTCCCCCCTCCCACACATACACATTAGTAACGACCTCACTTCGGACAACAATCGCCTTCCTAAGGAAGCAAATAACCCCAAAATATTATAAAACAGTATACACATTCCCAAACCAACAAAAGCAAACACACTCACTCACACACACGCGCGCGCACACACACACACAAACACACACACACATACACAGACACACACACCTACCCAACCCTAAAGGAAAAGAAAAAAACATTAGCAGAAAGAGATAGCCAGGTCAGCGGTCTCCCTCGTCAAGCCCAATAAAAGAGCAATAAAAGAGCAATAAAAATTGAGCATGCCAATGAATAATAAACACTTACAAGCTTCCACCCCTTGGAAAAACTTCAAATTAACTAGGAAAATCGCCATTTTTACATCTCCAACACATTTCAAAATAATTTCTGACGAGGACGCATCACATAACACCTGACACGCGTGTAAAAACGATTTCAATGATTTAAAAACATTATTACAATGATCCAAACATAATTCTGAATGAAAAACCAAGACACGGAATAATAAAATAATATTAAAAAATACACATTGTTGGTGACTACTCCCTTATTTAAATATACACCTTTCTTTCGTTGGAATTTCTTAACCCATTATATATATATATATATATATATATATATATATATATATATATATATACCTAGACTTCTGTCAAGAAAGTTTCAAGTTTGAAAGTCTTAAAAGTAATAAATACTTAATGTAAATATGTCACAAATTGATCTACAAAAGAAAATGAAATACTTTAACGAATATCTCAAATGTTTTTGCTTTACAGATTTTTTCGTAATACAGAATATTCATAAGTTGTCTTTTAAAAGGTTGCGATTTTCTGTTGCTATTCAATTTGATTGAACGTTTTTTTTTTTTGTGCCACACCGTTTTCGTTGTTTGTGCAGAATAGGAATTCAGTAATTTTCATTTGTAACAGAAGCAGTTTAAACATTCTAGAAAAAGTGAGATCCAGTTCAATGCTTGTGCACTCTACGAACAGAATTATACCAACTTTGTAAACTAAAACTAACACTTGTTTTAGACCTAAATTAAGGTTAGGGCATCTATAAAAAAGCAGTTGATTCGTATTGTGTAGCTTATTCACTGAAATTCGTTAAGTTGCGTAATCGTCCCTTTTTCTTTACCAAACACGAGTTTTTTTTTCATCGTTATCGATTTTTATGTAAAGCGATCGCTAATTTATACATTTTATAAAAGGGCGCTTCGCGCGAAAAAGATCTTTTTTTTTTTCAATTTATAAATCTACTCCCCCTCTTGATATTAAAAACTGAACAAAATAAGACAAGAATGCAGGCTACCTTCATGCTTAATTAATATAGGAAAGTGATGCCTGTCTTTAAAAACTAAAATATCTAATTTTTAATTTCCTTTGTTTAAGATATTTTTCAGACGCTTTACATGTAAGCGCATAGAAAGGGTAGCGCTTGAAATTTATGAAAGGTTAACCAACACATATGTTAAACTTTACCTTACACTTCTTTGCAACAGTTTAAATCCTTTTGAATAACATAATTTAATAACAATAGATTTAATTTTTTTTCGGTTAATAATTCTTCTACATACCTTCCTTGCAATGGTGGGACTCTAATAAAAGAAAAGGAAACAATTATTTTACTCGCAAATGTATTATTTTATCTCTGAGAAACAAACAAAATGTTAAAGATCAATCTTCAAAACTAATAGAAATTGAAACAAGTGTATTCGCATAAAAAGTATTCCTGTTTGGTCAAGACGATATTTAATATTTAATATGAATAGCTAATATTCCAATAACAATAACAGTAAACAGTTATTTTTAATTGGAAATGTATTAGATTATTTCTGAAAAAAAGCTAAACTGTGTAATTGTAATGGTAATATTTTTTTATATATTATAATTATTTTATTGTTTGTTAATAACGTAAGATCCAATACTGAATATTTCAAATGAAACTGGATTTATTAAAGGAAGTTCGTTGTTTATTTTTTATCCATTCGGTCGTAAGTTCGTAGCAAATTCGCAAAAGCCAAGATAACAAAATATAAAATCAAACATTATACTGTGTATTTGCATATGCTTTGTTTCGTAACTATTTGAACAATTTTAAATATTATATCATTCAAAAATATTCTAAAACAACTACTGTTCAGACGGCAGTGTACACTATTTATACATATATAAATACATACATGATGTCTATTTTAAGAGAACAAGCAGTTTAACCTCCTCCACTCTACTCTTATATTTTTCAGTAACCTGGGAATTTAATAATCGCCCCATTTTCGTATTTCTACTTTATAAATGATATTTCAACTAGTTACTTATTTTAGTATTAATTTAATCCGCAGAATTTTATTTTATTTCAGTAATTATTTTTCCCTAAATTATTTATTTAATTGATTTATTTCTTAAATGCTAAACTATACCTTCAAATTCTAGTTTCTGCTTAATTCCTTCTCAATTAACGATGGTTTCTTATTAACTTTGTTTACGATCTCATGATTAATTTTGCTTTACATATTATTTCTTAAGAAGAAACTTAGATTAAACAGTTACGTAAAAAGTTAATTTAAATAATACTGATAAAAATTTATCTTCATCCCACAATGTAATGTCAATATTTTAATTTTTAAATTTATCTTTTTACTTTCTATCATAATCTAAGTGTTTGTCTATATGTTAAGTTGATGATATACTAATTTATTCATTTTTGCACTATTTTTGACATTCTTTTTCTATATATATTCTCATTTTGTGATGATCTGGATAGTCTTTTTGATATACTGCGGGTGATAGTTTTTTTTCATACACTTAGGACGATTGGATTGATAATCTATATAGAATAGTGTTTGGATCGGTTTTTGAAATGGTTTATAAGTGTTGTCGTTGAGATTTAGAGTTATATCTAAAAAGGTCACTTTTTACAATTGCAGTTTAGTGTTATTTCTAAATTAAAAAATGTTTAATTTTTATCGAGTTTTTTCTATAATCCGATCCCTTGAATTAACTAAAAATAATGCAATCTATCTATAAAGCTATCCATTTAAGCATGGATGTATTTTTATACATCTCCTTTTGTATGTGCTACTCGTAACATCAAAGTTGTTTGCTTTGTCCTTTATTGTCGATAATTCATTATCACATCTAATTAAGGTTTTCCTCGCCTGTTTTATAACCTCTATTTCTATGCTAGTTATATCAGTTTCCCTTTCTGTTTTAGTATTTTCTCAAATACTTCAGGTATTATTAATGGATAATACGAGTCGATATAGAACGTAATGAATTTATTGTTTTGGTATTAAGGAATTTTCTGGAACCACTCTATCGCCTCCCTATAAGAAATCGAAAGGTTATGTTTGCTTTTAGACTTTAAAGTAGGTATAATTCTGCCCATGTGTTTTTGATTTAGGTAATATTAGTACAATATTAAATCAAAAACACATGGTGCAATTAATCTAATGCCGTGTTTATTGTTGACGTCAGGTTTACGAGTATGATCTTGCAACAAAAACCGTGAGTTAAATGATATATATAATTCTATTTTATCTTTTTGTCTTTTTATAATTTTTATTTAGTTCACCCAATATATGTTTATTATGTGTTTCTAATATTCATACTATATATGTCATTGGTATATCCACTGGAACTATTATGTTACGATTGTCAATTATTTTTAATATCTTATTTCTGCTTTTTATTTTGGGGTTCAAATATTTTTGCTATTTTTTAAAACTCTTAAATCTTTCACAGGGTTCAAACATATCCAATTCAGAGTTTTCATATGATTGCATAGGCAATGGGTATATCGTTGTTTTAATTTGGTAAATTTTACAGTAATTTAGTGTTTATTTTCTTCTGTAAAATTCCCATCTGCATTCTTATCCTGTGGTGGTACTTAATGTACTGTTATGTCTCCTTAAAACAATCCCTAGAACTAAAGTGTAAGAATTATTTAGATAGAACGTGATTATATTTTTATGTATATCAATAAAATATGTTCAAGTTAAGAATTGGTTTGAAAGGGAATATATGGAAAAGAGTTTTATTTATTTCCTTAATCAGTGGATTTTCAATAATGCCACATATCTTCAGAGAAATGAAATGCAATTTGCAAATTGATTAGCAATTGAATATATAATTATTTTCCATACATTCTCTGTTTCAAACAATAAATTCTTAACTTGAACATATTTTTATGTATATTTTAATTTAACGAATTTCACTTAAATTCTTACACTTATATTATGCTCTATATTTATATATTGAGCTTCACCTTTTGATTCGGATATTCTTGAAAATTTTATTGCACTATTATATTTGATAATACGGTAATTCATTTTATTCTCTAATCTGTGATTTAACTTTCGTATATATATATATATATATATATATATATATATATATATATATATATATATATATATATATATATATATATATATATATATATATATGTGTTGTTTTGATTTTTTGGTTTTAGGGATATGCTTTGAATGAATTCAATTATTTACGAAAGTGATTTTTTACCTAAATGCGAGTTGGGAATAATTTTCGCTTTTAACCAATTTGGTACCCCCTCATGGGGAGCGGTATATATATTATTTAAAAAATAATATATATATATATATATATATATATATATATATATATATATATATATATATATATATATATATATATATATATATACACGGCAGAAATTTTATTTCTTATAATTTCCCTGATTTACTAACAATTCTTTTGGTATTCGCGGGTAAATTATATATTACGCCGAGTGATCTGGACCATTCCTTCTCAAGCGCTTTCAATCGCGTTATCGTTATAAAGAGTAATATTTTTGTTGTTTTTAAATAGGATTTGTTGTGTTATTTAATATACATAGTTTATTGTTTTATCTTACTTATACATCTATTTTTAAAGGCATCCAACTCGAACAAAATAAAAAGATTAAATGAATAATATATTACACGATATTTGAAACCTCAAATTAATAATTGAAAACAATAATACTATTAACCCCAAGTTGAGCCAACCAAGTGTAATATAAGAACCTGTTTGTTCATTTGAAGAATGTCCTTCTAACTAATCTGCGAAACTTAGTAAAAATTAAATAAAATAGAAGTAAATCACTGATATAAAACTAATTCAACAAAGTCTCTTCAACAAGAACAATAAAACATACTACTCCTCATGATGGTCACGTGATCGAAAGCGCTCAAGAAGTATTTGCCGACACAAGATCACTCAGTTCCACAATACATACTTTACCAAATCGAAAAAATTGCCAGAAAAGTTAAGGAAAACGAAAGCCCTGATGTATTTAAGCAGACATTCTTGGATAAGTAGTTCTTCATGTTTATACAATCATCAGTATAGGAACTTATATGGTCAGAAGATTCGAACCCAGTCGACAAAATCACTGTTTGTTTTGCAGGCTGGCGGTTTGTCAACATGCCACCGGCAAATGGAAGGAAATTAAGTACTTATGAACCCATGTCGGTGGGATATAACAATCAGTAGTTATGAAAGTATTCTACGACACTAAGTCGAAAAGATGCGTATTCCTTAAAGTTAACCACTTGTCCAAAGTAAAACTTCTTTAAGAAGCTTTAAAACTATAATATATTTGAATAAATATAAACAGTAGGAAATGATAATTGCTGCTGTTGTGGCCACAGTCAACGTTGATTTGTAAAATACGTTCGAATTTATTTTTAAACTTATATCGGTCGATTTTTTTACAGCAGCAATTATCGACGGCATTAAATTCTTTAAATCTACGACATTCATAAATTATGATTATTACTTGCCACGTTTATAAAGTTTAAGAATACCTTAATTTTAAAAAATGTCTAAAATGATTTATGATATTTATATTATATAGGTACGGGCAAAAAATAGGGGGACCTAGTTTTGAAAGCCGATTGATCATATTTTTTTTGTAAGTTTCCGACTACTTTTTGATTGTATTTGAAAGATAAATGCCTAAAGTTAATTTCCTAAAGGAAAAAATATTTGTAAACGTGAAAAAAATAGTTATGAAAAATACGGCGAGCTAACCAATTCAGGTAAATTTGGAAGTTAAATAAATTCATTGTAAAAATCTTTTAAAAGATAAATATTAGTTTTCTGGGTCAATTTAAAAGATAATTAGTAAAGTCCTAAGATATTGAATTAAATTTAAAAAAAACTTGTTTGTGCAAAAATAACTTAATTAACCCTCAAGAAGCAAGTAATTTACCGTTCGCCCAAAACGCAACAAACTAAAAGTTTGTAAACACGATTATAAGGAGGCCCAAAATTTCAGCCAATCGAAACGCTGTTTCAAAATGAAGTCATGATAGTAAAAGGAAGTAGAGGTGTCAGATTTTTTTCCTAGACGTACATCCATACATTCCTATTCTGAACGTTTGTATCAATTTTTATCATTTTTTAATTTAATTATTTTTTATGTTCCTGTTTTTAAATTCATTTTCCTTTTTAAATTATTGTTCGAGATTATATAAAATTATGTTACGCCGAAATTTGCACATTCTTGCGAGCAAGGAAATTATTAAAATCTTGCATATAAAAATTACGCGAAATCTGTAATTTAAAATAAAATGTAGAAATATTTTTGCTATGATACTTTTTTGTATGAAAGTATTAAATAAACAATGCTTAATTCAATGGTAATATCGGTAGTTCGAGAAATTCATTTTTCTTCGAGTTATATCGAATTCATTAATACGGACTTTAGGGGCTTGTTTTCGTAATGTTCCTGTAAAAAAAAATTTATTGTTACAAATTACGATGCTTTATTTTTATAAAAAAGCAAAAATAAATTCTTGCGTTTTTTATTTACTACTGAAAACCATAACTTTAGTAAAGGTATTTTTGTTTAAACAAAATAATACATTTCCACTCAGATGTAAATAAAAATAATTAGAAATTCCGCGATCATTATTTGATAAATACTGACAATTTCATTAAAATTGGTTAATTTTCTAATTTTTGGTGAATTCTTAAGTAAAGGGAGGGGGCAAAATGTTTATATATTTTGAGCATCGGCATTCATTTTGTCCGTACCTAATAATATACTAGGAGGAAAATCGGCGTTGACAAGGATTGTGTTCATGTCCGCAAAGCTTAATTGGGTTATTAACGTAGTGATTAGTTGTAAATTTTTGACATGTTGTAGATTTTAAACACTAAAGGACACCACCCGAAAACTCATCAGTTTGCACACCATACACGAAAGGCCTGTCCTAAGATGAGAACAATTGTGCGATCAATCTAAATAATACAAAAATTACATTCATTGTTATTTGTGGAAAATTCGATTCTCCAAGGTTACTAGTAATTTATTCGAAAATATTATGTACATACTGGTTACGATAGTAAAGTTTATTCTTTATTATAAACTATCTATAAATATTATATAAAAAAACAATAAAAAATACCCCTGCCGAAACAAAATAAAAATGAAGGTTCTCGTCTATAATATAAATCTTACCTGTCTGCTTAAATGTATGTATGTATGTACGTATGTATGTATGAATGAACCCTTTTTCGGGGTCAACGGCCAACTAGCACCGTGTATATTTGTGTGTATGTATATATGTGTTGGGATGGAGAGGGCTCCCGTAAGCCGTGGTGAAGGCAACCTTTCTAGGAGAAGCAAATCTCTGATTTAAAAAAAACCATAAAGCGGGAGATCAGTACCCGCATTAAGCTGGTCTGCAGTTTGATTTGTTGCTGGCTATCTTGCTCTTGCTTGTTGCTGGATCTCAACATTTTGAACCGAGAGGGAGACTTAGCTGTCGTACAAAGCTAAGACTCTGTAACATCATATTTGTATAGATACTCCCTCAGGCATTTGGGCTCATGGATTTTAAATGTCTGCGGGAGTTGCACTCGTCTGACAAGACGTTGCAATCATCATGTATGCCTTAAACTTTCGATAGAGGCGACGGATTTTCACGAGATCGGTATTGTTTTAAAGCCTGACCCTTCGGACGGCAAATATCGAAGAATTGGCTAAAAGCAACGATTCCTTCGTCCTCAACTGGAACCTTTTTTACAGGGAGGAGTCGCTTTTTTCGCTAATATTTTCAAAAGTTATCCCCTCTGTTTGATTGACTAGCCCTAATTTAATCTTTCGCCATTTCCGGTTTGGCGATGGACGCAACGGCAAACACGTCACGTGTTTTTTTTGTTGTTTATTTCACGTTCTTTTCCTCCTTAGTGATACGGGTTCTAGTCTGCCTGCCTATTGTTTTTTTTTTTTGTTTTTTTTTTGGTCAACACACAACTTCAAACACCCGGGAAACGCCGGACACCCATACTAGTCTTACGCTAAATAAAAAATATTTTATCCGCTAATATTACGTATTGAATACGTATTTTAACACTATTTTTTTTTGTTACTTAATGAAAAACTATGATGTTGCGGTATCCTATTTTAATCGCCAAACTTAATTTGCACTGGAATATTTTTAATAGGCGTTTCTTTAATATTTGCCTTGTAAAAATGCAGTCGTTTTTATGTATAGTTGGTTATTAAATAAATGCCAGTTTTGACTGTTGGTATTCGGGTACGTGAGTTATAACGGGTTTCTTTTTCAGAACATGAATTATACTTTGCTGCGTTTAGTCGTAAGATTCACATATCTATACTGCGCTCATTTCATTGTAATTCAGTTGACTGTAACAGGTTTATTAATATATCAAGGACAACCTCCCTAGATTCCCTTGATTTATCCAATGCATGGTATTATGCATTCAGAGATGATCTTTAAGATGTTCACAGTCAAACGGGATTGCATAAGTCTAAAATATCAGCCAGAAAAACTTTGGCGTTTACGAGATAGTAAACTAGCGCTTGATTAACTAACTAGATGAACTACGATTAAAATATTTAGCAACGATAGAGAGGAGGATAACAAGTTTAAAAAGGATTGTCGTTGCTAAACACACGAATCGTATATTTGAACAATTGATTCCCCCTTGATTCTTACTAACTACAGTTATTTTGGGTTAGAATATCCTATTTTGTGAAATTATGAGAAGCCTTAAAAGATGTCAAATTATTTTTTAGATGTTATTAATATAATAGAAAGTAGAAGATCAGAAATTGTTTGAAGCCATATACTGTCCGCATGTCTTTATATTTGAAAGGATTTTCACGATAAAGTTTTAAAAATATGCTGTATCTCATTGCACGAAGTCATGTTCTGTTTCTATCACGTGCGTAATTATTCACACAAGCGTATAAAATGTTTTTATGTGGCCATTAAAGTGGTTGTTGAATTACCAAAAATCATATCTGAAGAGATTGAACGATTCCAAAAATGGTACTTAGAGATGACTCGTTTCTAACACGTGCTTAATCTTTCAGTTTTGCAAGCAATGCACCAATGTGTTTTTATTCATTCAAACGTTTATCTCGGTCAATGTTAATTTTCGAACCTGCCTCCACTTGGATTTACATCAAGTTTGGTAACGCAAGCAATTTCAACAACCTCGATTACAACAGAAAATACACTGGTGGTGGCTTCCTTCAGTCTTGATAGATTATGGATACTCACTGTAAAGGTACCTGCGCTTGAAATTTTTGTGGCAAGAGTTGCGCAATCTCTCCTGAGTTGACACTGTTAATACCAGTGGCAAGTGGAGATTCAGGACGACTGCAAACAATGCCAAGATAAGCGGAGAACACATACAGTGCCTAGAATTCCCAAATGGTCACGCATCTGGTAGTAGCAAAGCCAAACGTTGCTTAACTTCGGTTATCTGACGAAAACTGGTGTATCAACGTAATTATGCCTTACACTGGTGTATAGCAGATGATATCCAAAAATACTTGGATTTAATGTTGAGTGTCTAGTTTCTCACATTCACTATAAACGTCTTCAGCAAAATTTATATAAATCTTCGAAGCGATTTTTAACAATTCCAAATAATAGCTTTTGGTTTATGAATATTTTCGTGACCTGGTTTACAAGTTTACTAATATTTAATTACGTAACGTTTGTCTTGCAAAATGAACGTATTTAAAACGCAAATGGGTTTAACATGAGACAAACAAAAGAAAATTTCTAATAATGAAAATATTTCATGTTTTCTCTTTTCTCTTTCATTTTGCTGTTTCTGTTTTTCTCACTAGGTTTACACTAGATATTTGAAGTTTCGTCTTAAGAACAAAATGGCAAATTTGATCTTCATTAAGAGTCGGGTTTAATGTATATGCGTCATTCTTATGTAAGAAAATCGCAATATAAGATGTCCCTCCAACCTTTAAATAACCATGCAAATAATCGAGGCAAAAGTTTGAATTTGTGTGATTAGTATTTCTGCAACATATTCTTTAGAAATTATTTCCGGGGCAATGTCAACAGAAAATTTTGAGAGATGAAATTTTTTCTAATTTTCGGAAAAGCGAACTCGATTAAAAATACAATAGTTTTTAATTTAAAAATTTGTGTTATTAAGTTGTATGCATTTCTGTGTGCATATATTTTAAAATGTCTACTATTGTGTGATGCGTGTGGAGAAAGACAAACAGAATCTGTAGAAATATCAAAATAGAATGACTATAAAAAAGAGATAAATTAATATACACGGACATCTATTTTTTTTTAGAAGTTTTTCTTTGCCGATTTATTGATAATGAAAATTTTAACTGACCAAATGTAGTCGTTCGTGTAATAGGTAAGATGACCGGGTCAAGAACAGACCATAAGCGTTGGTCATCGCAACATATTTCCCTTCATACCATATGATAATATAACCCCTGATCCTTAATTATCAAGAGGACTAAACTGGACAGCTCATTACGAAAAGACGGTCAAAAGAATGACACATTTGTGAATGCAATATGACTTCAAATTAAAAAGCACGTGCTTCTTGGTCAACCTAATAGATAACTGTTGTAGACTATGGAACTACCACTAGTTATAATTACTGCAATGAATATTTTTTGGTTGCTTAAAATTATTATTATCTTATGAATACGAGAAGATTGTTGTCAGTCGACTTGTAAACAAAGACAATCATTTAAACATATAACTGACCCTAATGAAATAAAATATGAAATGATAATAAATAAACAGAAAGTAATATTGCTCTACATAGTTCTAATAAAACATTTAAAATGACACCATAAGCGACAGTCTTTAATTTCCTACTTCAGTCTAGCACTTCTTCGCAGGCAATGTTGTGCTTTTTCTTTCGTTTCTTTTATAAATAACGTTTCGCTGATTTCTTCCCTCGGTGAAGAACCGCTGCACGTCGAAATTATTACGAGTTCCTTTCTCACATCCTTCCAACAATGATAATATCTTATTAGAATGATAATCGAAAATAAGGCTATCTAAAAGGGAAGCCCTCTTCATATTTTTGCCCCGGGGGTTAATATCTTGCGAATCTGGCTTTTTAAAAATAGGTTGGTCTTCCAAAAGTATTTTTTTTTTCAAAGCGTAACGTACGGATAAACTAAAGAAGAAACAATCTTTATATCAAATAAATTATATAAATACTTTTGAATCTTCCATGGAATAAGAATAATGGAAGATAAGTTCGTTAAAAGTTTGAAATTGCCACGGAATGTTAGTTTTTAAATTGATTTTTTTTAGTCTCCAGGAGTTTCTTTTATATCTAAGGTTGCTTTGCAATAATGTATTTTTCACTACTAGCAGGCCGCCTGGTAATGTCTGGTCGTAAAATACACTTAAATATGATCTTTTCATTAATGCAGACTTCGTATTATATTGGATGCAATATATAGTAATGATTTAAAAAGCTTTATTTAAAAAAATTACTCGTGCGCTTCCACCGAGAATCGAAACCAAAACGATTGCTTACGATTTACATTTTCCTTTAACGTTAATGCCTGAACTACGAAGACATATATATGAAGGCTAAAAGTTAAACATTAACCAATAGCTATTAAGTTACGAATGCATATTCGCAATGCCGTCATTTGCCCTTCACGTGGCAAATTCCATTTCTTTGTTTCACATATTTGCACCGATTTTCCCCGGTTAAAACACAAATATAAAGTTTCGCATGGGCTCGAGTACCTTATATATTATGTTTCATGTCTGCATACCAAAAAACTTACATATAAGTTTGGTATGCACTTTTTTAAACAAATATATATATATATATATATATATATATATATATATATATATATATACGCATACATAAATATATATAGAAAGATTGTTTGTGTTTACTCTAAACATTTTACGCAAATATTACGCAAGTGTAAATCGTGTAGAATATCTGCATGAATATAATTACACGTAATATTTAACTAAAGATGATCATCCCATAAAATATCGAAAAACCTAATAGGTAATTAATTGAAATGAATGTTTAAATAAATATCCAATTTTGCAGATGAATGCAATTCCACGACCTGTACATAACAAAGTGGCATTTTTTAAGTAAATTTTAAAAAGGGGTTCATTTTATTATTTTTATTTTACTTATTTACAGTATTTTATTTTATCACTGTCTATTTTATGACCCCATTTTATCACCTACTATTCTTATATTTAGATGCCATCTTTTAAGTTACTACGCTATTTTATCCCAATTCAATTATCTCTACTTTTTAAAAACTCCCTTCGTAATCTTGTTTTATTTTATTTACTTAATCTATCACAGTTATATTTCCAGACGCAATCTTTTAAATCTCTACGATATTTTAACTTTTAGACTTAATCCACTGCGCTAGTTTACTCTAATTTATTATTTTCTCTAATCATAAAATGTAGATATGTATATAGACATCTAATTTACATAAGGAAAACACGCTGCCCCCCCCATCATTATATATAGCCCCAAATCTTCATACTCTCTCGGCAATGACCATCCCTCTTGAAAAATCCCGCATAAATCGGGCGAAACGTTGAGTATTCAGGCCCTTCCCCCTCCATTTTATTTCATATCGTCGGATTTAATCCAGCTCAACAATTTATATATATATATGTATATATATATATATATATATATATATATATATATATATATATATATATATATATATATATATGCTCTCCCAAAACACATACGTAAATCATTCGTTGACATCTATGCTGATGACACGACCATCTATGACAACACATCAAAGGCCGTAAATGACAAAGTTCTCTCTGACTCTCTCTCCTCTGATCTTGAGCGCGTGATACAGTGGGGGAAGAAGTGGCTGGTTACTTCTAATGCATCTAACTCCAAGCTACTATCTTTACATCATCAACGATCTAATCCCCATCTGGCATCAATTGAAATGGATGGCTCTCATCTTGGGGAGGCTCCATGTTTTGACAAGCGTCTGGGATTGACCTTTACTCCTGATCTGAAATGGAACACGTACATCAAGTCTTTTGCCAAGGTCGCTGGAAAGATGATAGAATGCTTCTACCGCTCCTGAAGATATCTCACTACTGATGCAATTCACTATCTATATAAAATACAAGTACATCCAAGGATGGAGTACTCCTGCTGGACAGGAGCTGCTAAAAACAGCCTATCCTGCCTTGACAGAGTACAAAATAGGCTTAGTGGCTTAGTGGGAGATACCCTTTTCTCTTCTCTGCAACCTCTCTCCCACAAAAGAGAGGTGCTCGTCTGAGCTCCAATCTCTGCCCCCCCTCGCAAATATTTCACGAAAAACACCCGTCTAATTGAAATGACTCTTAATAATTTTCCCCACTCTTTATCTGTGCCTAAATCAAAACGTAGATTCCATGAACAAAGCTTCTTTCTTAGAAGTGCACACCTGTGGAACTCTGTTGCGTTTGCCTGTTTCCCACCTGACTACAACTTGGATGTCTTCAAGTCCAACACAAACAAATTCCTGATAAACCGCCCTCTTAAGTAAGACACTTTATAAAATCTCCATTACTAACGATTACTACTATATTATCCCATTGATACTGTACACGTAATAACCCTTATCCCGAGTGGCTTCCGGGTCTTGATATGTGGTGACTACCATATATATATATATATATATATATATATATATATATATATATATATATATATATATATCATGCTTAGATTTTCTTTTAATTATTTAGAAATCACGTTTATGAATCTTTGTTAAATAACTTCGGATTAATTTGAGGTGCTGTTTAATGATTTCTTTTTAAATAATTAATTTGAAATGATTCCTTGTCTGTAAAGTCGCTTCTGTCTTCAAACATAATGAGAAAATTATAAACACCTGCATATGTTATTATGTTTTGCAATTAGCCGAAACATGTGTTTCAAGAAATTGGCATTCATTTATTCTTTTTCAATATTTCTTATATATTTCCCGAATTATCTCAATTTCGCTAAAACATTTTTAAACAGAAAGTGCATTTGGTTTTTTACTTATTCGTCCTCGTAAATGTTTCTTTTAACCGCTCTATGAAACTCCGGAATTAACAGAAAAAAATTCTATTAATTTACCGAAATATTTCAGATGAAGAAAATATAATTTGGGCATTCATAAATCTGGTGCTTATACCTTCTATAAACATTCTGTGTTAACAGATGTTTTACCAAACAGATAGCGCCAGTCATTTAAAAATGGTCAGATTTGTTTTTACACGCATGGACATTTTTGACGCTCGAAAAATATTGCATTTTTACCGGTGTTTTGAATATTTATGACTACAATTAGGGGATTATAAAAACTAGTTGAATTAAGGATGCAATTCCAAAGTTACAAACGATTTTCGTGTGTGGAAAATCCGGCTCTCCAAATAAAATAAACATTGACTCAGTTTGAAAAGTTTTCTTTGAAAGTGAAAAAAAAATTCTTCGCAACTGTTTTTGAGTGGATACATACTGATAACTTTTTAGCTGCATCTGATACGTAATGTGAATAATACTTTCAATATAATCTGTTTAAAATGTATGTTTAAAAAATTATCCAAACAAAAATAAACATTAGCTAAGTCTAAAATGGTTTCCTGTTTGGCAGAATACAATTCGATAATATTCTTACTCAGTTACGTTATTCAAACAATATTTACAACGTAAACTATTGGATATGTATTTGCAAATAAACACGGAAACTTTGATTATAAATGAAACAAAGAAATGTTTGTTTTATAAAAGAGACAAAGAAATCACCACTTATCAAGGTCCGGAGTGTACTGTAGTCAATGGGCAAATGCTGTAATAATCGTTAGTAGTGGAAATTTGATAAATTGAATTATTTAAGGGTATGGCTTATCAAGAACTTCCTCATGTTGGACTTGAAGACGATCATATTGTAGTCAGTCGGAAAGCAGGGAAACGGAACAGAGTGCAACAGGCGTGCAGTTTAAGGAAGAAACTTTGTTCATGGAATCTATGTTTACGTTTAGGAGCAGATAAGGAGTTGGAGAAATTATTGATAATGGCTTCAGCTAGACACGTGTTTTCCTTGACGAGCACTTGCAATGAAAATAACGATAAAGCAGAGTTGCAGGTAATTTGATACATTTTTGCCATAATTTTGAGTATCTGTTTCATTCAGCACGACTTTGATAAGCATACAAAAGGCATTTAGTAGAGTTTTTTGTGATAGAGTTTGTTTTACTGTCTTCTGATGTTGATGCACCATCATAAAGGCTGGGTTTTAGTGGCTCATCAGATATTGGCCATATTGGCCGATAATTATAATTGTGGCTTGATATTAATGATTAATATCTAAGTTGACACATACTTGTGTGGCACTGGTTTTCGTACATTACTATGCAAGCGTTTACCAGGAACGAACCGTTATGGTAGTGCATCAGCATCAAGAGATGAGAGTATAAAACCTCATTATAAATTTATAAAAAATATAAAACTGACCAAATATTCTGAACAAGAATCAAGTGTTGTAAATAATACTGACATAGTGGAAAAGTATCGAAATATGCCAAAATCTTATAATTCAGACAACTAGAAGAATGGGATAACCAACATGTTCGAAATATTTCCTGCATGAACTATCGCTGGAGCATATGAAGAAGGCTATGTAGAGGGACTCCAAAAGGATAGCTTTAATATGATTGGAAGAGCAGGATAATGGCTGTCCAAGATCGAAATTTAGTAGTCTCAACAACGAAAAATATGCAGTGTCTGTCATAGAGAAGTAGAATATGAACTACCTGATGTCCAGTTGGTTGCCAGGTTCTCTAAGAGGGACGGCTATTATACAATGCGATGCGTTGAAATATGTTAATATTTCCACTGGACTATCTGAAAAATGAATAATACATAGTTGAATATTCAGTGTGTTATAATATCATGTGAGCATAAACAAGATAAACTTTGGAAACACATTTATCACCAGCTAAAATAGTTCACTGGACACTTAAATTGCAATTATCTTTAAGGGAAAATGCTGATCCGATTTGCCTAATAAGTAATCAAATTAATTTAAAGTTCTGATTTATTTCTTGATATAAAATGTATTATGGCACTTAGAACCATTCTAAGGTCTAAATAAATATTTGCGTGATGTAAAGAGACGTGATGTGGTGTCTAGCATTACACTTTTATTATTAGCCAACCTCCGACAAAGACTGTCGTTCGACGTGGAAGTGCCGCTGCCGAGTTCAATGCTTGCATCTTACTTTTATATTTTTGTGGAAATACACCCGGGCTGTAACATTATTTACAAATCTGTGTGTGCATGGCAAAAGGTACCCGATAACTGGTGCGTTAATTCCCTTACTATTCAATTAATTAATGTGAAGGGGGCGACAGCAAACTATTAAAATATTGTTATTGCTCCACGTATTATAATTGTTTTCACCCAAAGAACTAATAAATAAACCGAGAGAACTGCTGTAGCTCGTCAAAATGGCATGATACATGCCATCTATCAACAACTTCGTTTTTTACATTTAGGTTTTGAAAAGAACCCTGCATCTTTTATAGATAAATGTTCAATGTTGTAAAGGTAATTTAGAGATAATTTTTGGTCTTTAAAATGTTTAATGGCATACGTAGCTTTCGCTTAATTTTCGTTTGAGTTGTACTGAATGATACGGGAATAGTAAAAAGTGAGAAAACATAGATCTCATATTTAAATAAATATAAGAATTAAGTAGGATACTTATTGAATTCGAAGGGAATTGAAAAAATAAATAAAGAAAAAAATAGGAATGAACGAGGTAAGTCCAAACTCTTTGTTTCTCTTAAAAAAGAGATTATGAATATATTCATATAAATATATATGACAACTGTATTTTGTTGTCTGAAGAGTAGCTATTTTTGGAATCTTGATGTTTAAATTTGTCCAAATGGTAACGAAACAATCGTAACACATAAGGAAATACACCACATTATGTTCTTATTTTATATTTTGTTGTCTTGAGTTTTTCAAAATGATTATATATATATATATATATATATGAGGCAAAATAAAAGAGCAGATTATCTAAAACTCACAGTGTCGCCGATGTGTAAAAGTTACTTATGTACAAAGTAAGCAATAATGCATGCATTTCAGAAAATCTTTTGCTTATTTACTTTAATCAAAGAAAATGCACCTTCTTTTTTCTGAGATTAATGTTGTGTATTATTTCCTCTAATTTGCTATAATTGGCAAATAATTCGTCAAGGGAACCATCTTAATTTCTATCATTATCTGTCGCCAATATATGTAGATTGACTGCGATCTCGTATTTATTGCACGGTGTACTGACAGCAGCGATAACACATGGGAAACCTTGCGAGTCCTTGTATGAGACTTCTGTTAATGTTTCGCGATTTGTGGAAGCTAAGAACAAAGATCGATTTGATGAAAACTATGTAGAAATTAAGTTATCGCTTGATAAAAAATTGTTCTTATTGTTGAGTCGCATTAAGAAGCCACAAAACAATATAAATGGTTTTCTAGTGCTATTCAAAGACCAATGAAATCCATAAAAAGTCAGATAAAATAACACGAGACGTCTATACAATTTACAAAATAAACCATATGATTCAACCTTTTAGAAGATAACAATTCATTGCAGTGTATGTTTGGGGGATACTATTTTAAACAAATGGTGAGATCACATTGATGAGCATCCCAATTAAATATTATTACACAAAATTTAAAAAAAATCAACTCTGATAACTCAATTAGAGTACAACACTTATGTCAATGTGTTTTATTATAAACGTCTTTAAAAAGTTTGTCATCTATTGCAACATTTCTGAGATATTAGGATATATGACACTAAATGTGTCCACATCGGCAGCTCAACACTTCAACGTTGTCTGCCGTGGATTTCACCTTCGCCTTCTCTGTTTATCTGCTTATGGCCTTATTGTCATATTTTCTTACACTGGCAGCTGTCGGGTAGAGCGCACAGGCTCACAATTATAACAATAAAACACCGGAGAAATAAAAGGACAACGTAGGATAACACTTTCGTAAAAATGGTTGAGTTCCTATGCTACACAATCGAATCTTGACCAACTATGGTCAACATGTACATTTACTTTCAAGGCTACGTTTTTTAGTAGACTGGGCAGTTTATTCCCCATCTGCTCCAAGCCACGATCTGTGTTTGACTGCGTCCAGTTCACAACTGTCGCCAAGTCCAACTCACGACTCGTTTTTTCCAAGCCGCGACTCTCTTTAAGTGTCCAACTGGCAACTCAACACTGACTATTTCCACAAACCTCTCTTAACCGACGCCAACAGGGCAAAAGGTATTGTAAAATGTACTGTTTATCCGAAAGTACCCGCAAACCAAATCTAAATACATCTCAGGTTCGATGTCCTCTACTTTTGTTACCGCCGCACTGACCAACAATCCAATGTAAAGTTTCTTTTGTCTACTTTCTTATTTATTGTCTACTTATTTTTTATCTACTGATAAAACTCAATTTCTTTTTCATTTCTTACCCAATAAACCTTCTTCCTTTTCTTTTGCTTTATATCCATTTTCTTTTTTCTCTTACATCCAGGAACTTGGGGGCGAAAGGTCGACTATACAGTAGTAAGATTCAAAGATGATTACACTATACGAGATAAAACCTATTAAAGATATGATGACATTTCTAGATGTGTCGGGTGAAGACATTGTCATTTTTTTTATAAAAACAACTTCTAAATGCACTATGAATTCAATGTTTGAGAAATAGCAGTGAAACCGTTAAGATAATATTTTTCTATGTGCGCACATACAAACACACGTGTATATATAGAAATATATATATAACTACTTTATTTATTCACATAAAGTTAATATACGAAAGTATAGATTTATGCGTAAACTTAAAGTATTTACTTCAAAAGAGCTCAATACGTAGGTAGAGCTAGTTAGTAATTTATAAAATATATATGGCGATTAAGCTACACTGAATATTCTGCGTTTCATCCAACTATAGTATTCGTCAGGCTTATGCGCGAATTGTGTGGTTGCCTCTTTCTTTTATATATGTTGAGGATTTTTAGTTGGCCAATCAGCTTTCTTGTATCCACCGCGCCCCTTCTTATCAGCCAATGGGCATGCATTTTATCAAACAAAGGATCTGTTTTACAACTAGGTTAGTGGTTTTAGGTAGAAGTTCTCCTTTTTTTTATACATATAAATATACCTATGTGTACACACATATACATGCACACATATATACATATATATATATATGTATGTATATATATACATATATGTGTGTGATCGTTTATATAATATATATAATAAATTAAATTTATATAATATATATAATAAAATTAAAAATAGAAGAAAAAGAACTATAATTTGGTATACGGCCCCATACAATCAAATGTTAAAAACAAAACTTGGCAAGAAATTTCTAGATCTTATTGAAAAACACTTTCCCACAACCAAACCCTTACACAAAATCTTCAATAAGAATATCTTACAGTTGTTGCGAACATTTAGAGATGATAATTAAGGCACATAATAACAAAATACTAAATGAAAACAATGTAAATAACAAAATAAACAATAAAAAAGTAGACACCATGACAGAAATAAAACCAACACTAGCAGAAATAAAATAACAATAATAATAATAATAATAATAATAATAATAATAATAATAATAATAATAATAATAATAATAATAACATTAATAATAATAATAATAATAATAATAATAATAATAATAATAATAATAATAATAATAATAATAATAACAAACCAACCCCGGACAAGAACAACAATACCATAAATAAAAATACTAATAACGAACAAGATAAATGCAATTGTAGACACCGCACACTTTGCCCAGTACAAAATAAATGTCTAACAAAAAGCATAGTTTATCAAGCAACAATATTTGCGAAAGAAAACCCGAATAACAAGAAATATTACATAGGCATGACTTCCTTAGATTTCAAAACCCGATACTATGACCACAAAAACACATTAAAAAAAAACACCGTATAAAAACAACACTAGCGAATAAATACTGGGAACTCAAAGAGAGCGGACATTCGCCGGTATTCGAATGGAAAATAATAAGACAAGCTACCACATGCAGACATTTAGACGACGCATGTAAATTATGCCTCCATGAAATATTTTCTATCCTGTACTTTAAAGAACCTCAAAATCTATTAAACTGTAGGCGGGAAATAGCAAACAACTGTGTTCACAAAATAAAACTTACTCTAGGATAGCGATACAAAATAGCTTTAAAACTAACAATAACAATAGAAAAAAACAAATAAATAAATTAAATAAACATGAATATACAGAAACGATCACACACATATATGTATATATATATATATATGTATATATATGTATATATGTGTGCATGTATATGTGTGTACACATAGGTATATTTATATGTATAAAAAAAGGAGAACGTCTACCAAAAACCACTAACCTAGTTCTAAAACAGATCCTTTGTTTGATAAAATGCATGCCCATTGGCTGATAAGACGGGGCGCGGTGGATACTAGAAAGCTGATTGGCCAACTAGAAACCCTCAACATATATAAAAGAAAGAGGCAACCACACAATTCGCGCATAAGCCTGACGAATCCTATAGTTGGATGAAACGCAGAATATTCAGTGTAGCTTAATCGCCATATATATTTTATAAATTACTATATATATATAATTTTATCGTTTTACCCTGTAGAACATTTTTTTAAATTCGAGCAATATATATATATATATATATATATATTGCTCGAATTTCGTTTTACCCTGTAGAACATTTTTTAAATTCGAGCAATATATATTTATCTATATCTATATCTATATCTATATATATATATATATATATATATATATATATATATATATATATATATATATATTGCTCGAATTTAAAAAATGTTCTACAGGGTAAAACGATAAAATTAACTCCATAGAAAAGACGACATAATTCTATTTCCGTTAGTAATTGGTTTATTTTATTTTATTTTTATTTATTTATTTTTTGTTTAAGATCATCTACTAGTTGCCAGTTGTGTACAAATCCCAAGAGCGATAGGAGCCTTCTATTGTGTCTGAAAGTGACACAATGTTCAACGAGCGAGATCGCTGTACAACTCATGCTCTCTACCGATCCAAGTTATGAAATATTACCCTCACCAGCACCCTGAAAATGCATGACTGAATTGCCATCAATAACAGGGCCGTGCCCAGTGTGATAAAAACAAAGTTCCCGGCCGTGGTTGCTGTAGTTTCAAGTGAAATTATGCCACCTCACATCTTCGAAGTCAGTTTGAAAATAAACACTAATAGGTACCTGGAACAAGTGGCTGCTGGCAGATCTTGGGTGTAGCAGCACGGTTTCGACGCCCACAAGCCCCAAAAGACGCATGCTTGGCTTCAGAAGAAGTGCTACGACTTTGTACTCTTCTCTCACTGGCCAACCTTACCTCGTTGGACTGCTTCGTTTGGTCATACGCCGAAAATATCACCAACAAAACCTTTCACAGAACCAAGGCCAGCTATATCACTTTCATCCGCTAAGAATTCGCTGAGCTCCTGCGGAGTTTGTGGGAAAAGGATACTCTCATTTACAGACCTGTATCGAAGCGGTGATCGCGGCTGAAAGCGGCTACATTGAATGGATATCAGCTCTATTACATAATTAAATTACTTAATTTTTTTTTCAATAAAAGTTTTTAAATAAAGCTGTAGAGTTTTTTCATTAGGGCGAAAACTTTATCGTTCCACCCTGTGGTGATGAGACTAAATGAGCGAGAAAGTTCACTCTAGGGTTTCTGATCTGAAGGTTTCATGGTTGATGTGAGCTGCGACATTATTTGATTGTAGAAATAATCCTACATCATCTCACATTTAAAATATAATATTAATTTGACCGTGGAATTATCTTGACCTCATTGATAAGATCGCTCTGTCAGTGTAAAGCTTTGCTTGCAAGACATTAGTCTAGGCTTTTAGTAGTAGAATTATTACACCCCTTGTTGCGAAGAATCTTGTTATTTAATAATTTGGGTTAGGTGTACGCAAAGCCGGTGTATATACGGGTAAAGGATAGCTATTAATATATATATATATATATATATAATAGCTGACCGCCCGGCGTTGCCCTATCGTAAAATACGTATAAATATTATATTTTGATTCATATAGAAACTGATACATGTGTATGCAAGTGTTTTTTCTAAACAGTTCACTTCTTGTCAGTAATAAAAAAAATACTCGAGCAGAGAAAATCATAGTACGATAACTATTAGGCTTGACATGATCTTGCAAAAGTGTTTCAAACATTCTTATTCTTAACATAAGGAATCTGTCATGTGAACGGTTTAAGCATTCGGCAAACAGATGAAAATCTGATGACTATTACGTAATAATTTTTCGATTTCGACACCTTAGCGGCCCTTTTCTCAGATAAAAAAGTTTTCCACATAGCTGAATAACCTATATACAAACTTTTATGTCGGTAGATCAAGAATTTGTTGAGTATATATTTTTAATTTTATTTTCTTTGTCCCACAGTTTTGGACAGTTTAATTTAAAAGAAATTGAAATGCTCATAACTTTTTTTCTATCTTTTATAATGAAGTGTAATAATACAGTGCATCAACATAAGAGATATGTTAAATGTGTGTAAATTTAGTTGTAATCCCCCTGAATCTTCTAGAGAAATTGAAAATAAAACTAAACTGTCCCAGATTTTTGGCCGCTAGTATATATATATATATATATATATATATATATATATATATACTAGCAAAAGTACTCGTCGTTGACACGGTTCAAAAACAGCCTAGAGAAAATGGACTCTGATTTATGAAAGTATGATAGGTTATGAAAAGGAAGGGTTTTAAAGAGATAGCTTCGAATTCGGAAGTATCAAAACCAAAGCAAAATATGGTGAAAGTAAAAATAAAATAGATAAACCCCATAATTTATTATACCATACCTGTCCACACTGAAACACTTGTTACAATATTCTGTGTATCTATATTAAAAAAAAAACTTGTTAAACTTTGTGACATATTTCCATTCTATGGAGGTCAGGTGCGAACGAATACCCCATAATTTTATTATACCATATTTCTTCAACCTGAAACATAATTATCAAAGTATACTTACGCAGATAGATATGAAAAGTCTTTATTAAAGTTTGTGCCTATTTCAATTCTATGGAGGCCAGGCGCGAACGCAGACCCCACAATTTTATTATACCATCCCTATTTAAGTTAAAACATACTTATCAATGTATTCTTATGTACATCTCTATCAAAAACACTTGTAAACGTTTTTTTTTTAATTTTTAAATTTTTTATTTCCATCCTTTTTTGACCAGGCTCGTACGCAGACCCCACGATTTTAATGAACCATCGTTCTGCAGGATCAAACATCCCTATTCCTGTGTCTCGATACATATTCTATCATTATATGTAATCAGTTTTTTCAAATAGTCAACCATATAGGAGCCTATTCGTGATCAGACACACACATACATGTAGCTTTATATATATATATATATATATATATATATATATATATATATATATATATATATAAGGAACTCGAGGTCTAAAGAGAAAAGTGTATTTAAGAGCAGTGCCCATAGTACTGTGGATATATAGAGCTATATTAATATTTAGTATAAAGATTAATAATTGTAAACCATGAATCAGTTTCAAAACGATTGAACAAATAAAATCAAATTCAGTGTAAGAGCGTTTCGGAAACAATGTCTATTTTATTAAATTGACAATAAACATTGACAATAATTGACAAAGATTGTGTTTTTGAATATAGCCTCCTACCAGAACAAGGAGGAGGAATGTGGAGAGTTTATGTCCCGAAAATAAAAATTGTATTTTTGTAGTAAGTAAGGTTGATAGTCCTGAAAATATTTACAAACAAAAGAAAAATGTTTTAAATTTTATGTTGATAATGAAAATAGAAAATTAGGAGAAAAAGAAAAAAAGGAAATAATTTTTTAAATACCTTTTGAGTTGCATTAGAAAATTTGTTTTAAAGTTTGTCAGTACATATGTGGGTATGTTATTGTATTTTGGCCACAAATGGTTGAAATAATTAATACAGTTTAATTCAAAATTTAAAATCGCTGGGTAAATAAACATGTTTAACTGTCTTATTAGAGGGCGTTAATGTAAAAATCTAAGCGAGGTAACTGTTATTTTTTTAAATAAATTTAATGCTCTAAGAGAGATAATTTTTAAAATTTTAAATTTATAATTTTGCATTGGTATTTTATATATTTGTAATTATTTTAGGGATCAATTTTTTATTGTTATGATAATAGTTATGATAATAAAACAATAATTTTAATAATATATATAAAAATAATGATAATAATAATAGTAATAACAATAATACTACTAATAATAATAGTGACCATAATAAAAAGTTAAATAATAATAATGATAATAATAATAATAACGATAATGATCATATTAATAATATTATTTTTAAGGGGGGTTATATCTGTTTAATTTACTCCATCATCTATGTATACATCTTGATAATATTTTATCTTTTCGGTTTAAACATGTTTACTTATTGCTATTGAATTTGAAATATGTAGAAAGAGTGCAGCATTTGTGACCGGGTTTATATGTTTTAAAAGAGCCTAGTATTTTCTATTTTATGTAAAAGGGGATTTTCATGTCTTTTAGGTGCCAAATATATTTTGTTAATGTTGTTTGGTTTCTTAAGGTTCTTTTTTGAAATAGTGCTTATGAGTGTAGATTCTGTGTTTTATGGGGCCAGATGAATATCGCATTTTGTTTAATAGAGTTGTAATAGTTGCTTTCAGTTTGATTAATAGTGATATTGTTATGCAAGACGTTTATTTGTACTAAGTCATATCATGGGTTAATAGAGGTGTTATTATTCATTGTGTATTGGTGTTAGTCTGTGTCACAGAATTAACTTGGTTCTTATTATTAGAATTTACAGTTTGGAATTTTGTTACTGTGCAACTGTAAACTACGCTTTTACTATTACAGGAGCCCTGTAAAGGACATTGTTTTTGTTTCTACAGTTACAGCTTGTCATATTTTTTAAGATAACAGTTATCTCCCTTGGATTTTAAAATTAACGTCCACTAATAAGACATATTTATTTACCCAGCGTTTTTAAATTAAAAATTAAGTTGTAAATAATTATTTCAACTATGTGTGGCCAGAATACAACATGGCCACATATGTACATACGAACTTTATAACAAATTTTCTAATACAACTCAATAAGGTATTTAAAGACTTCATAGTTCACAATTATTAATCTTTATATATATATATATGTATATATATATATATATATAAGTGAACGTATCTGTATCTGTGTGTCTGTGTACATTTTCCTACGCAATAGCTCTGTCAATTTTTAGTCTACAGACTCGAAATTTGATATACAGGGTACTGAGATTTGGAAAAATCTATCTGATCGGTTTTCGGCCAGAAATTTGGCTGTTAAGGGGTCAAAGTTCAACGATTTGACCTTTGAGAACTCTACCAAACTCCTCCGACAATTTGGGGTCTAAACACTTGAAATTTTAGATATGGGTTTCCTGGACATGGATCTAACTTAATAACTTAATTTCAGTCCACAAATATAAACGTTAAGGGGTCATAATAGGGGTCAAATTTTGAAAAAATTACCTTTTTTTTTGCTTAGCATACATCTCCAAATACCCGGACAACACCGGCCACTCATGCTAGTATATCTATAAAAATGAAAGTGTCTGTCTGTCTATCTGTCTGCCTATGTACATTTCCCTACACAATAACTCTGTCAATTTTCAGTCTGCAGACTCGAAATTTGATATACAGAGTACTGAGATTTGGGAAAATCTTTGTAATCAGTTTTCGGCCAGAAATTCGGCTGTTAAAGGGTCACAGGCAAACGATTTGATCTTTGAGAACTCTACCAAACTCCTCCGACAATTTGGGGTCTAAGCACTTGAAATTTTAGATATAGGTTCCTTGGACATGGATCTAACTTAATAACTTGATTTGAGCCCAAAACAATAAATATTAAGGGTTTATAATAGGGGTCATAGTTAAAAAAAAATTGACCGCTTCTTTTGCTCAACATACACCTCCAAACCCCGGGCAACGCCTGGTAGAAATGCTAGTATATATATATATATATATATATATATATATATATATATATATATATATATATTCGAAGCAAAACTAGACGAAAATTTAATTACTTACTTAATGGTACTAGTGATATTTTTATCGTGACAAAAATAAATTTGTCCTTCGCATCAAGTGAGCGATGTTTTCTGTATAAATTTTACTGTGATTATTGCGATACCAGATTATAAAATTAATTATTATTATTATTATTATTATTATTATTGGTATTATTATTATTATTATTTTATTATTATTTTTATTATTATTATTTATTTATTTATTTATTTTGTTATTTTTGGTTGCTGGCTGTGGTTATTGCTGATTCTATGCAGATAGGTGGATTATAACAAGTGAGCATAATCTGTCAGTATTGTCTTTTCTCAGTCTTCCAACAGTTTTCGCTAGATTTTTGCGGTTCCAAATTATCGGTTATTAACTTTTTCTTCATTCTTTTTGACTGCACAAAGCCCTACTGACTGCACAAAAAACAGGTTTGTACCAATTTGTAAGGTGTTTAATCACAGAAAAGTAACTTATCTTGCCTTTCTAGCATTTCATTCATTACGAAATTGTAATTAATCTTAGTGCATTTTCCAAAAATAAAAAGAACTCTTATCATAAGCGATTGTGAATTGCAATTACTTTCAACTAACCTAGGTGTCCAACGTTTCCCGGGTGTTTGGATATGTGTGTTGTGTAAAATAAAAAGTGGTAGTAAACAGGTAGGCTCGAACGCGTACCGCGAAGGAGGAAAAGAACGTGAAAAAAAGAGAATAG
This sequence comes from Euprymna scolopes, assembly GCF_053919585.1. Classification (NCBI taxonomy): domain Eukaryota; kingdom Metazoa; phylum Mollusca; class Cephalopoda; order Sepiida; family Sepiolidae; genus Euprymna; species Euprymna scolopes. The sequence continues at coordinate 64,079,285 of NC_136509.1, forward strand.
TGAATTCAATGAGTGATAACTTAACTTTTGCCCGGGTGGAGGATGTTGGCACAAGGACGAAATAAAAAATAGATAGCGATAGAGGTGGGATGAACTCGAAAACGTAGGGTAATTAGTCTTCCTCGCTAACCATTAGGCCAAAAAGGACAGTGAATTCAATGAGTTGGTAATTAACTTAAGAATCATAGGAGTCGCCGCGCATGCACAAAAATGAACGTTGCTTTTTAATGTGGCTGGGGGCCAGGTAAGCGTCCTGCTTTCTGTCGTGGTATTTATTTGCTTCACCACGAAAACAAATTAGACACAAGGTCGTTTTTAATATAACGGAAAACCATCTCTCCAACAAAAGGGGGCACTCTGGCAGTATCCAAATAAATAGTAAATGTCTCAGTTTTAAGGGTTTCCCCTACATTGACCAACTACCAATTAACTTAAGTGAAGCGTCAATCCCGGGCCGGGGGCCAAGAAGTTTTGCCACTTTTTCGAACAGTTTCACTTTATACTTAATAGCCAAACAAACACCCGAAATGACGCCATGGTGAAAATTTTATTTAACTCGATCAAAAAATAAAAAGATAGAGACAGTGCCTGTTTGCGAATCTGAAATATTACGATCTGGGAAGTATGCGAAAACTTCTCGCAGAATCTAACCGACGCGAGACCTCTGAACCAAAAGGCCTTTTGCGGACATACACAAACGCCCGTGCCCATTTTGTCTCTTATATATTAGATGATGATTTTTAACAATTATGTTTTCTTTCTCGTGACGACATAAAAGAACGAGAAATTCCATAAATTTATAATAATTCTACTAAAACAGTTAAACCTAAATCCATCTATAATGTTATGATATGGTTTATAGGTTCAGCCTTATAACATGCTTCTGTTGATATTATGATTTTTATTCTTGTATATTTTATAACGAAGATACTGTGATTCAGTAATATTTTGTATATTCTTTATTTCATTGCATATATTTGACCATCGTTTTTTTATACAGTGTGTTCAAGGCGAACTTTATAACTTGTCTACTGCCAATTTAATAGATCCCTAAATGTACGACGTAGATAGCTTTACTTTTATAATACATTTTCTACCATTTAACATTATAACATGCCGTATACTGGTATTTGATGATATTAAGTCTTCTATCAAGTTTATAGTTTAGTAACTCATATTGTAATCCGTTATCTAGCAATAAATTTATAACATGTTGTCGACCATCAATTTTATATTTAAAAATCTACATCAGTCTCATAGCGGAGGTGAACTTCTTCCTTAAAATATATCCATACTTTATAACTTATCGTATACCGCCATTCTTATAATATTAAGTCTTAAACGTTATAGCGTTCTCTGTGTATGATACTTTTTTCAGCCAAAAAGTTATAACACTGCTTATTTGATAATACTACGTTTACTGCCAACGTCCTAGTGTATATATAGATTTAATTTGATATATACTTTTAGCATTATATTATCTCGTCTGGTGTCCATTTTATATAATATATGTCATAAAATGTATGGGATTTATCTACCTCTAATTTTGTAATATGTATATTACGTTCAACATAATATCATTCGGGGATAAATATTATTTATGATTACGATAATTCTACCAGTGATCTTATAGCATAGATATTTTGTTAAACACTTTTGAACACATCGTCTATGGTTTATTTTTTATATTTACCCATAATTCGCTTATAGCGTCGATTTATCTCTAATTTTAAATTATTGGAATGAGCGTATGTATCTTGCACACAACGATGGGATTTGAGCTCTGGCCCAGACAGATACAAAATTCGATAGAGATGATGAAGATTGGTGATGTTTCTATTTTAAATATTCATGACAGACAAGGCAAGAATTTTCAAATTATGTAAAAATAATTCGTTTTGCGCGAGAAATATGAAAACAACCCGGCAACAAATCGAGTTATTCCAATGAATTGGGATTTTGAAGTAAATTGAAGAAAAATGTCGGATTCAGAATTATTATTTGTCTGTGAAGACAAGTGTGTTTAAGTTCCACTTCATATATTGTTTCTGCGATTTTTCTACTGCCAGTTAAAGATGGTTGCTTTTCCTTGTGATAACTTTCCAATTGCATATCTGGACGCAACTTACATATTTTACGTTTATTTTTTTACTCTTGTTCACTCCAAACAATTAACATTACCAGTTGGGCATAAGGGACTACTATTTGAAACCATGTCTATTGTGGACTATATGAGCTGGTGAGTGAAATGTTTACATTTAAATTTTGGAATTTGCTTCTTATTTCTAGATTCCCTAACTGTACGTCGGTACAGTCAGGGGAATCTAGAAATAGAGAGCGAATTCCAAAGTCTACTAGTTCAAATCGAGAAGTTATTAAAGTAGAAGTCTTTCCGTCATACTAGGGCTTCAACGATGAAAGGGGAAGGATTTTGTTGCTATGCGGGTTTGTTGAGGATATGTATGTCGAAAGGAAACAAGTGCGATGAGTTCGAAAGTCCATTTCATTAAAGTACTTGTAAAAAAGACACATGGATGTAACATTACGGCGATGGGATAGGGGTTGAGATTTAAGATTTTTCGAGAGTTTTTTCTAGGAGAGAGAGAGATTGAGAGAGAGAGGTACTAATGATGGATGCACTTTTTCTTTTATTTTTGCGTGTGCAAACTGTGCTCCTTTTTTTACCAATTTTTTAACTTAAAAAATATGCTTTCCTCCTCACTTTTATAATATATTGTCTATCGTGAATGTTATAATATTACATTTTCATTCAGACTTATCGCATTAATGTAAGTATGCGTTTATAACACGTCATGTACAATAAACGTTATAATACATGACTTTATAATATAGTCTACTACAAATTTTATGGCGTAACTATAACTTTAATTCTAAAATCGCATACGCATCTTATTGCTATAATATTCGGCTACTGTCAATTCTATAATATTAATCATACTACCAAGTTTGCACCGTAGGTTTACCTTTAATTGTAAAGGTTGTTTAATATTTACTTTGTAACATTCTGGAAACGAAAACAATAAGTTCAAACTTTGTTATAGTTCTTCATATTCTTGCACTCTTTCTGCTTTTTTATTTCAAGTTTCAGATTTCCATTATGAACTTATTTTAAGATTTAATATTTCAATACTTCATTAGTAGATATTAACATGCTCTTGCGCATACACATAAATACGAGAGGTAGATCTGGGAAAAGAGTTATAGAGATGAAGCAAAGAGAAATGAGCGTTTAAGAATGTGTTTTTATTCAACACGAGGAAATTCCAACTCTCAAAAAATGGATACTGTAGTGTTTTCTTAATAGTTCTTTTATAATAAACCGCCTAAAACGACAGTGAATAAATCAGATACACAGTTTCATTCAAGCCCGAAGTTCTAACATAAATAGTTCTCTTTATTCTAGTCCAATTCATTCCGCCATCTTTACTACAGCTACTATTACTTGTACTACTATTACAAGTTGAATATCCGATCCTTGGCTTGCACTTTTGTTGAGTTTTCGCAGTGAATGATGATCCCATGAGACGTAGTTCATCCAAACTACATTTGAGCGTAACACAATTGCTATCTTTCTTTTATCTCCGCACTGCCTCATCTCCATCCAAATGACGATATTATCATATTTCTCGTTTTTTTTTTCACTCATTTTTTTCGCAATCCCTATTACCTCTCTACCCTCAAACGTTTATTTGACCGTTCCTACTCCGACACACTTGAATTCTATGAATATATCAGCATAAATCTCGTCTTAAAATAGAGTACACAATTGTGCCTTATTTGCTAGGCTGTTATACGCTTAACGCACAGCGTCAGAATAAAAAGACATGTGACATGAAAACAGGCTGATTAATCATTTATGGTGTGCGAGAGATTGAGAGAAAGGAAAATGGAAAAATCACGGAGATGAATGATAGGAAATGATTGAGATAATCAGAATGCAATCTGGACAGTGAGAGAGACAAAATGTATGTGAGGATGTTTCGTGTGATTTTGAGGAATGTGATTCGACAAATAAATATTTAACGTTTAATGATGAGTTTAAAATTGTGTGAGTGGTCTGGTTTGATTATATATGTTTTATTGTAACATTTGTTGAATGTCGGAATATAATTCGAGTATTGTAAACGATTCTCGTTCGTTTTATTATTCTGTTTCTAGCATATCAAACCATTTGGCCAGTAAATACCGAAACACAAATACTATTAAAAACTTATCATTGTATACGACTAATTGAACACACATTCGTTGGCCATTAGTAGTGGGGCAGGCCCGTCGCTTTCGCACATGTGGCTAGTGGAAAAACTAAAAAAATAGTATAGATAATGAGATAAGAAAGAAAGTGACAAAGAAAAAGATATGTATACAACAACAAACATATGGAGAGAAACTACAAAATTAAGACAAAAATCGTCTCTTTCTTTTGCCTCTTACTTCCTATTTTTGTGTCTGTTTTAACGGTTGTATCTAATAAAAAAAGGAAATAATAATAAGATTGGAATAGTTTTCATACACAAAATGGAATAACACCACGATTAATGATACAATTAGTTTAGATGGAAAAAGACAAATGAGAAGATATAGAAATGAGTTCGTCTTTACATTTCTTTTGCAAACTTTAGATTCATATCAGCTGAGAAAATTCTTGGCATCTTTTTGGAAACCTAAGCCTTGACACTTGTTTTTTTTTTGTTTCTTTTTATTACATTTTCACCCCAAACAAGGCACATTGCCACTTTGGTGTAGGGGGCTACTATCAGGGGCAGCAACTACTGGGGTACTATGTAGGGATTTGGGCAGCAAGATGTTGGTTCACGTTGCACTTGAACTTCTACACGTCAGTACAGTTGGGGAAACAGGAACCTGGAATGGAATTCCAAAGTCTAGCGATTCTGTGGAAGAAACTACTGGAGTAGAAAGATCTTTTACATTTAGTGATCTCTACAGTGTGGGGTGGGATTTTGCAGCCTGTCGGGTCTGTCGAGGGTGTTCACGTCGTGGGGGCACAAGTGCTTGCAGTTCGTCAGAGCATTCACCATTATAATACTTGTAGAACAGGCAGGGGGATGCAACGGTTCGTCGATGGGACAAAGGCTGAAGCTTAGATGCCAGTTCAGGGCCTATCAGATTTGCGACTCTCTTTTGAACCTTGTCAAGAAGCGAGAGACTAGCAGCCGATGCACCAGCCCAAATATGACAGCAATACTCCATACATGGGCGAATGGTGGCTTTATAGAGGTACAGGATATTTCGATTGTTAGTAGTTTTCTAGCACGGTAGAGAGAGCCCACCTTTCTTGCAGCGGCCCTGGCAATGCCCTCAATGTAATTTTTCCAACTCATGTTTCATGTGAACGTTAGGCCAAGGAGCTTGAAAGACGTACTCTCAGATAAAGAGTCGTTGGCTATTGCTATAGGTGGTAGAGAAGGTTTCTTGCAATTATTGAAGGAAACTAGTTTAGTCTTGGCGGCATTGAACGTGACCATCAATTTTTGTCCCCATTCCACTACAGATTGGAGGTCATCCTCTAGTGTTTCTGCCATTTCTTTAGATATGTGTTCATTTTTTTTCCTGTCGATCCTGTTATAGAGTGTGGTGTCATCAGCATATATACCCATCTCAGAGGCAATTTTGTCGGGGAGGTCATTTATGAATATCAGGAACAGTAGAGGTCCAAGAATAGATCCCTGGGGCACTCCCGCATTTATATCATATTGATTAGATGTACGACCGTCGAGGACAACCTGGATTTTTCTCTTATCTAAGAAGGATTTAATTATGTAAAGTATTCTACCAGTGATTCCGTACGATCTAATCTTCCTGAGGAGACCCTCATGCCATACCCTTTCAAAAGCCTTAGATATATCTAGAGCAACCGCTCTGCCCTCCCCTGCTTTTTCCAGTCATGGTATATACGTTCAGAGATTACAGTGAGGATGTCTGCTGTGGAACGGGCCTGTCTAAATCCATATTGTTTATCAGTCAGAAGTTAAGCATCTGTAAGGTGATGGACTAGAGCATGGTTAATTAAGGTCTCAAATATTTTGGCAAAAGTGGGAGGAGGCTAATCAGGCGATAATTTAATGGGTCAGTTCTTTCGCCAGAATTCTTGAATACTGATACCACAGAAGCAGTTTTCCAAGAGCCCGGAAAGCAAGATTCATTAAGGCAGTTGTTGTAGAGTTTGGAGAGAACTAGAGCTACTTCAGCTGAACACTTTTCTAATAGTATAGCTGGGATGAGATCAGGTCCACATGCTTTTGAAGTGTCAAGGTTTTTTATGATAGCATGTACCTGAGCAAGGGTGATTATCAGATCGTCTAGCGTGGCCTCTGTTCGCATAGGAAATTCAGGTAGGGGGTGGTTGGAAGGATCCAGTGTGGAGTTTGAGCCAAACCGACTGGCAAGTATGTAAGCCTTTTCGGTTGCTGAGCAAACAACCTCGTGATTGTTGGTTAGTGGGGGGATTGTTAATTGCTCATTATTAACTACACTGTTGTACATTTTCCAGAAGTCACGAGTTCCTAGTTTTTGTGCTTCGATTCGTTTTTTAGTGGTTTCCATAAATTCTCTCTTAGCTGTCGCTATTTCTTTCTTAACGTTACTTCTAGTTTCTATGTACTTATGTCTGTTTTAACTGGACTTATGTCGGTTAAATCTGCGGTATGCATGCTGCCTTTGAGCAATGGCAGTTGCACAAGTCGAAGTAAACTATTAGGGAGAGTGTGGCTTGCTATAAAATTTCCGCATGGGAACATGCGCTTCGATTGCAGTTTTAAATCATACAGTGGTATTTTTTTAACGAGTTTCAGTTAGGTAAGAGGGAGCTGAACAGGAGGTTATGCAGAGTATCACACATGCATCACAAGTAGACCATCAGCTGACCCTCCTTCAACTAGGACTGTGGCATCAGGAAAGCCCACCAGGGATGAGTGCAGGGTCCCTTTCCATGCGCGACATGGCACTACAAACATCCCGATGATATACGACTGTTGATGGAGCAGCCGCTCTAAGCGCTACCAAAGAATTAGGAACCTGTACTACCAGTCGGAAACAGCAGCCAGTAACTGTCAATCCGGTACCCTCAACCCATCAGAGGAAGGTCAACCCAATCTAATTGCTCAGGCATATATGGTACTCAAGCACTCTCAAGTGCCCAGTTTTAGGGATGGATAGTGTCGGGAGTGGGGAAACGGCGTTCATTGCCCTTGACAAGAAACAAGATCTACCACTGGGTGTTTCTGTCGAATCACTATGATAGTGTCTCTGCGCCTGACTAATAGGCAAAGAAGGAGTATGGAAGCTGGGCGATAGACAGTACCTATCTACTCCTTAAGCAATTTAGTCACCAGCTCTAGGAAGGTTGTCATCCAAGACTGAAGAGGCCACCCTCCCCTTTGGTTTAGTTTCAGAGTTTTCCTTCTCCTAGAGGGATGATCTGGAAAGATCTACTGAATCCGTCAGCACTGAGAGGGTTTGCTCCGCGCCTGGGTTCTAACCCAGATATTTCTGTGACCCCGCGTGGGTAGTTAATGTTACTGGGTTAGTTTGTAGAGGTTATATATCTGCTGAATAGTTACACTTCTCAAAGTGAATTAGGGACATTGTTATTTCATTGTTAATGGATAAAGTGGGTGAGTAGAGCTCATGCAGTGTAAGCAACTATGAGTGTAAGAAGGCTTGTTAGAAAGGAGATAATGTGGTTTGAGATTTCCCTTTATATATTTTTTTTATTTTTTCATGTTAGCTTGGGTCTAGGATAACATTAATATGTGAGTAGGTGTTAAGAATTGAACTACGAGTTGTGCCAAAACTATATTTTAGATGTCAGGAGGGATTGAGATGCGAGTGCAATATAGTACGGATAAAACAGTAAGTTTTGAGTCATGTGTAATTAGGTAAATAGATATATGGGCAACCTTTTAGTAGATGCGAATAAAGTTGAAGGTACAAAGTGTGTTTCTATTGAGGGAAGATAATTTCAGCTTTCAAGTTAGAGTCATGGCCATTTAGCATAACAAGGAGCATTGGTTCAGTTTCGTATTAATCGTTGCAAAGCTATCTAGGAGGAGACATAGTTGCTTCCAAGTACATACTTTGGCTGTTAAGTACCTAACCGGAATAGAAATGAACTGCAATGCATGTCTAAGAAGTAGAATTGTATAGATGTTTAGTGATGACTAAGCAGTTAGCGTGTGAGGATTAGGGGCTGGAATTTAAAGATTCCACTACAAACGCTGTGCAATGTAGGAGTTAAGTGGCGGTTTAGTGGGAAGGAGCAGATTGTTAGCGTTCAAGAGACAGGTGTTATTAACTTACAAATAACAGATCTCCATTAGGATTTAGAGTTTCAGGTAAGGTTTTTTTGCGCATGCAGGTTAGACAGACGTAGTCGTCTTGGAGGTAAAATGTATATTGGGATTTCGTAGCTAGCCGTTAGGTGTTTTTTTTTCAGTTACAAGAACTAGTTCATGGCGATTCGGAATTCGTATTCTGTATTTATAGGCAGACATTCAGGTCAGGCACAGAGCATAGCATCCACTCAGGAAAATAGCCCTAGTATCACAGCTAAGGTACTGCATATTTCAGTTACGAATATAGTGAAAGTGAAATTGGGGGTACTTATTTTTAATTTTCTAATTTTTTTAAATTGTTATTTTATTTTATTTTTAATTTTTTTATTGCATCTTACCATGGCTGTTAATATTAAGTATCGTACTTAATACAGTTCTTCTGTTATCTAAATAAGCTAATAGGGATTTCCCCCCCCAATACTACCTCGATGTGAAATGGTAAGAAAGAAAATAAATAGTCAGGAAATTGTTTTAAAATAAGTGAGTTAAGAATAGTTTAGATGTGTGAGAAATAAAAATAAAATAAAACTACATAGAATGATATGAGCACAAACGAAAAAAGAGGGTTAGATTTGATTGACTTTAACAAAAAAAATAAAGTGCTCAAAGAAAAGTGTACTTAGCTAAAGTTACATCTTCGAGGTGTGGATTCTTCGGCCACCGTGCAAATGACGCTAAGGAATTCTACCCTTTCCATCCCAGGTCATTGGAGTGGGGGGGGCTCACTTTACATTTTGGGTCGTCCAGTAAAACAACGAATTATTTGATGTAAACCTAAAAGTCCATGTTCAAAGATATTGTCTCCTTCATCGGGGTAAGGGTTAGGGTTAGTTTAAGTGCCAATTACATGGATTACCAAAGGGCAGTTTACAGCGATCGTTGAACTTTTCCACTGCCTTTTAGATGAGCTCTTTTTATCCACATTGAACTGATCGTGTATTACATATTTCTGATGTTTTTAGGGGCGCGCCTCATTTTTATATTAACTTGAGAATTCTTGACACATTTAAATTTCAGGTTCTGTCCTGCAGTCTCGTAATTTCTGAGAAAATTTATAATAGTGTGGTAACTAATACACAACCAACAATTCCCTTACTATCCAACAATACTGAGTTCGCTTGCACGGCAACCTAGAAAGCTGACCTGCTTGTCCTGCCGTTCCTTAGATCCCCTCAAACTACACCCCACAAGCTTTCTTTTTCGGACAGGAGCCACACATGTAGATCTGAAAACCACCCCTTCTCATGTCTATGGTATTATAAAAAAATAAACACTTCTAACGCGTGTGTGCTCGATCTTATCTTTTTCATACTAATTAAGAAATGTTCTGCTGGAGCAGCCCCTATCCTATCCCAAACTCTTCAATAAATACCTAGCTGAGTTTGAATTCCCTGATAGCTGAAAAAGTTCATTCGTTGTATCAGTATTCAAGAATTCTAGCGAAAGAACGAAACTGTTCAATTGTCGCCCCATCAGTCTTCTCCCGTTTTTCGCTAAGATCGTTGACTTTAATTAATCAAGCAGTAGTTCACTATCTTGAAAATGCTAAGATTTTCTCTTATCAAAAGTATGGGTTTAAGCAAGCCCGTTCTACTGCGTATATTTTAACGGTTATCTCTGAACGCATATACCATGCACTGGTATATTCAAAGCTCTTCATAATGCATGAAAGGCTTCTCACGAATATTAAATCATATGGTATTTCTGTACGAACACTCAACATAACAGATCCTTCCTAGGGAAGATAAAAATTCAGTTTTGTCCCTGATGGCCGCGCGTCTAAATATTAATGCATGTGTTCTTCAAGGGGTCGCTTTTTGGACCTTTAATGTTCCTGATATTCATAAATTACCTCCTGGTCCTGGATATGACCTAAAACTATATCCGATGGTCCCAGCTTGCAGGCCTTAGGGAGTGTGGAACCACCCTTTAATTGCCATTGCTCCCAGGTCCACTCTGACCCGGAGTGGTTGCACCTGTTAGGGTCCCAACTATGGGTTAAATAGATTACGACTTAAAAAACAAATATACTATATAAAAAAATCGTTCTTCAAAATCACCAGATTTGGCATTAAATAACCTGAAAAGGGTTGATATGCCGTAAAACAAAACAACCAACCATAAATGACCTCCTAGCTAAAATTGTATCTAAGATGGGTATATTTGCTGATGACACTATGGTTTATGATAAGCATAAATGAATTACAAATGTACAGTTCAATAGAAGAAACCTTAGAAAACGACTTTTACTTTGTAGTTGAAGTAGACTATAAATGGTTGGTAACGTTTAATACTACTAAAACTAAACTTTAACAACAATAAAAAAATCTTTCTCGACTAACGATTGCTATGACAAATGACACTTTACCTGGGATGTCCACTCCTCGGACTAATACTCACAGAAAACATGACTTTAAATAAATCCGTATAGGACATTGTCAAAGCTGCTGCAAAGAAGATAGGTTCTCTCTATCGTGCTAAAAATTGACTACAGCAGAGAGCATCCTATATTTTACAATGCCACAATTCGACCATACATGGGATATTGTTGCTAAATCTTGGGTGCTGCATCGTCAACCAGTCTTTTAGTCTTAGATAAGCTCCATAAAGAGTCTCAAATCCAATAAGTCAACCAAGCTCCAACGCCTGTCCCATCGCCACAATATCGCATCCATTTGTCTGTTTTACAAATACTTTAATGGTGGTCTGATTAACTTAGCGCCGTTCAATGTACATACTCCGACTTACCTGATAAACAGAAACCCCCACTTCTTTACTTTTGAAGTACTTAGATTCCGGTAAAACGTCAACTCTGATAGTATCTTCCATTGGACTGCTATACATTGGACTCCCTTCCCGGTTTTCTAATTCTCTTACTGCATAAAACTAAAGTCTACATGTAATGTAAACAGCTATTTTGATGCCCAAAAATCCACGGTCCTTTGTAAGACACGATAGTAGACCCTAGGTTTTCAAGTAGCAATCTTCTTTGTTTGGGATTATATATATATATATATATATATATATATATATATATGTATATATATATTAATTTTATTTATACAAACATTAATGGCTACATATGTGCATGCATGTTTCTGTAATCACCCACGTTGGGGGATTACGTCTTCAGGGCAAGAATTACCGTCAAAAGTTACATTTCCACCAAATACATTTTCTATTTCGTTTATAAAGTTAGAATACAACCTGGGTGGGAGTCATAAAAAACGGTAAAAGGATGAGTGAGGTCTTTGAAGATAATAAACATCTTTTTTCTTTTCCCCTTCCCCCATCCATCCTAACTTTTGGTTTTTATGGCATAGGGTACTTGAGAGTTTAGTTTTCTTGTCTTAGAGTCTGTAAATTAAGAACCTTAGCTATGGTCAGCTAAGTACTGACCGGTGCCTTTTAATCTACCTCCACCCACACATACATGCAACACACATACAACACACATACACAGACACCGCCACACACACACACATACACACACACATTATTAGAATCCATGCTGTACGCTTTTTTGTTTTATTTACTGAAACTAGACAATAACTCTGAAACTACGCAGAAATAAAGTAAAAATTACGTTAAGGTAAATAAAACAAAACAAAAAATAAATAAAATTAAATAAAAATAAATAAAAAAAATAAAAATAAAATTAAATTAAAATAAATAAACAAACAAAATCTGAATAAATATAAAACTCGAAAGTTATCTAAACCCCACATGTACCTATATGCATATATCAATATACTTATAAATGTCTACATTTTGCTACACCTGCGCATATACACACACACACACATTACAGACATACAGAGACAAATAATAGCATTTTTCTTTACTTCTGTAGCGTGGTAACCTCTTCGTATATGCAATATTATACTACCACACTCCAGACGGGTGTATATATATATATATATATATATAAACACACACACACACATACACACATACATACATATATATATATATACATATATATATATACACACATACATACACATATAACACATATATAAACAACATTCGGACATCCATACATTCTTGTAATCTATATTGTTACAACAATCATATACGAGGCAGCCTATTCTAATAGTTCAGAAATATATATGCATATACATACATCTACATACAATAGACACAGAGATGCATCCATATACAAACATACACACAGGTATATAGATACACATATATATATATATATAAACATACAAACATACATGCATACATAAAATACACTTATACATACAAACTCACACAAATATAGACATATACATATATACATGTACCCTGCCACAAAATGATACATCTAAAGTAGAAACAGACATGAATACATTTACTATATAAATTCCCTTTTTCTATCAAACTCCACACGCATAGTTATGTTTCATGGACCCATCCGCTTGTTACACTTTCCTAAGTTGTAGGTTTTTTCCGTAAAAATTTACACTACGTAAAAATTTATATTGAATTCAGCATGAAGTTCATAGGCCTATTCTCATATTTATCAAACATTCTTTCGATGGTAAGGCAGATATACATAAGATGTATCACGATACAATGATAATATATAATGACACATGACAGAAATCAAAGTATTTAGGTTATACAAACCGAGTATACAAGCTTACATATTGTAGTACTTACCTTCATCTTTGTTTATTTACCTTAATATCCTTATTTCCTTTTCTTCCATTCACCCTTCATTCCTTACTTTCTTTCATCTATTTATTTCTTCATTTTTTTTATATTAATAAATTACTTTTCCTACCCGGGTATATAAAGATATTATATCCATACATGCACACACCTAAAAATATCCATATGCATACATTATTACGAGCTTCACTCAAAACAATCTATTACTCATTTGGTTCAAATATACCTTCATACAGGTACTTATTTCGGTTAGTAATACCATAACTGCTCGTGTAAGTAGAATATTAAGCGACTTACGTAACCTATACGTGTATGATTATAGTTGCGACCTCACTTATCCTCTATGATGGGGGGGGTTATTTGATAGGGTTTAGTTGTACTTATAGTTGTTCTAGTCTACTAATTAAGAGTTCCTTAAGTGCGTGTATTCTGAAATGTTTGCAGGATATAGCAGTTTCTTGTTTAATATTCAATAATTTTTCTCTGTCTTTAAACCTAGTTATCTCAAGTTTTTCTGATAAGCATAATAGACATGGTGAGTTCAATGAGTGGCAAGTATTGGCCCTCCTAATAATCTTCCATTCTATACTAGGTGTTTTATTTTCTCTAACTAATTTCCAGTAATATAACGACAAGGAATGTCCTTTTCATATGTTTGATTACTCATCCAGCGTGTATGTCCATAGAATCTATTTTTGAAAGTCATTTGGGTACTCCCTATGCAGAATCTTTCGTCCCTTGGGTTCTCTACCGGGAATATCCTAGCTTGGTATACCACCGATATATATATATATATATATATATATATATATATATATATATTACAGTGATCACCACTTATCAAGGCCCGGAAGCCTCTCAGGAATAAGGGTTATTGCAAGTACATTACGTTAGTGTGGAGATTTGATGAAGTGTTTACTTAAGGGGGCGATTCATTAGGAATTTGTTGACGTTGGACTTGAAGACATCCAAGTCGTAGTCCGGCGGGAAGCAGGCAGACGGAACAGAGTTCCACAGGCGTGCAGTTCTAAGAAAGAAGCTTTGTTCATGGAATCCGCGTTTTGATTTAGGCACAGATAAAGAGTGGGGGAAATTTTTCACAGTGGATTCAGCTAGACGGGTGTTTTTCGTGAAAGATTGGCGAGAGGGGACCAGAGATTGGAATTCAGATGAGCACTTGCCATGGAAATAACGATAAAACAAGGATAGGCTCGCAACGTCTCTTCTGTGGGAGAGAGGTTGCAGGGTAGAGAAAAGGGCATCCCCCACTAAGCCACGAAGTCTATTTTGTACTCTGTCAAGGCAGGATAGGTTGTTTTTAGCAGCTCCTGCCCAGATATAGCAACAGTATTCCATCCTTGGAAGTATTTGGCTTTTATATAGATAGAGAATTGCAGTAGTGAGATATCTTCTGGAGCGGTAGAAGGACCCCACCATCTTTCCAGCGACCTTGGCAACAGACTTGATGTACGTGTTCCATTTCAGATCAGGAGTAAAATTCAAACCCAGAAGCTTGTCAAAACACGGGGCCTCACCCAGACGAGAGCCATCCATCACAATTGATGCCAGCTGGGGATCAGAGCGTTGATGATGTAAGGATAGGAGTTTGGTTTTGGATGCATTAAAGGTAACCAGCCACATCTTCTCCCACTGAACCACGCGCTCGAGATCAGAGGAGAGAGAATCAGAGAGAACTTTGTCATTTACAGCCTTTGATGTGTTGCCGTAGATGGTCGTGTCATCAGCGTAGATGTCAATGAAAGATTTTAGTATGTGTTTTGGGAGATCATTGATGTAGATTAGAAAGAGAGTTGGGCCCAGGATTGACCCCTGAGGGACTCCAGCATTTATATTGCAGGCCTCCGATTTTTGTCCATCTACCACTACTCTTATGAGCCTATCGGAGAGAAATGATTTAATGATTGAGAAAACATTTCCAGTTATACCGTAGCTGGAAATCTTGTGAAGTAGACCCTTATGCCATACCTTGTCGAAGGCCTTTGATATGTCAAGAGCAAATGCCCTAGAAAGGAAGCCTTTGTCAAGAGATTCACTAATCTTGTGGGATATAACCGTCAGCACATCTGCGGTAGATCTTGCAGAGCGGAAACCATATTGTGTGTCACTAAGAAGGTTATTCCTGCTGAGGTGGTTGACTATTTCTCTATTTAATATGGATTCCAGCAACTTACTCATAACACACAAGAGACTTATTGGTCTGTACTGAGAGGGAGATGACTTATCACCTGAATTCTTAAATACAGGGCAAACTGATGAGGTCTTCCAGGGAGTCGGAAAGCACTTTTCCTTAAGGCAGCGATTAAATAGTTTCATAAGTATGGGAGCAAGTTCTGGTTGAAGCTTTTAAAACACTATAATTGGGATGCCATCAGGGCCAGTTGCTTTACTGGAATCTAGGTTATTTATTAGCTCGGCGACCTCATGCACGGATATTTGTATGTTACCTAGTTTGTTCTTTGTTATAGGAGGAAATATGGGGAGTTGATGACCTTCGTCGCATAGGGTAGAATTAGCTGCAGAGTTCTTTGCAAATAGTTTGTCCTTGTTTGACGCTGACAAGATGACCTCTGGTCCATTGATAATGGTTGGGATAGAACGCACACTTCTGTTCAGGATCCTATTTGTTATTTGCCAAAACTGGTGGGAACCAAGCCGCTGATCAGCTACCTTGGATTTAACAGACTGGGCATATAGCTCTCTTGCATTTTTTATTACTCTTTTACAGTGATTGCTGGCAGTCCTGAAAGCCGCTTATGTCTCAGTGCATCTATTACGTTGGTAGCTATGGAAAAAGTGATGTCTGTGCGCGATAGCAGCAGCACATTCTGGGGAGAACCATGGCTTGCTGTTAGTTTTTTGTTGGAATTTTTTAGATGGTATGAATTGGTCTATGCCTACAATTAACCATTCGGTCAGATCTGATACTATAGAGGACACTTCCTTTTTAAACATGGAGTGCAGAGGTAAATCAGATATGAATGTACGGAAGCTATCCCAGTCAGTATAGTCGAGAAACAGACTGTTTTTTGTATAACAGCTCTTCAGTGAGGCTAAAATAGAAACTACCTCAAGCCTTTGTTTGAAACTCGACAGCCTAGGCGACAGTTGGTGTTTCTGTGTATATGTATGTGTGCTGAGGGAACAGGTTTTTTTGTGCGTTCAGAGTTCTTATTTACACTTTAGCAATAGTTTATAAGTGCTCATGCTCAAGTTTGAAATACAAGTTTATATGGTTTTTCTATATTTAGTTTGAAATTGCATTTTCAGATGCGTAGAAGAACTATTATAACCTCAAACTTCAACCTCCCTGCCCCATTATTCTGTTTATAGTTTTTTTTTATTATCTTCAAGACGTTTTAAATGTCTCACCATATACGGTCATGTTTTTTATTCAACGAGGAAAAACTTAGTCGAGTCAAATCTCGTCGCGCAAGCTATACAATCGCCCGTTAAACAATGGCTTGAGATGTCCTGGATTCTATTGTTCAGGCAACGTTAAGGTCAACAAATTAAAGAAATATAACTGACGAGCATAGACTCGATTCGAGTAAAAAATATTTTTTTCTAATTGGAAGAAAGTAAACGAAACTCTCAGATAATGAAAGAAGGAATACAAGACAGAGAATGTGAAAGTAAAACGTGTCGTTAATGAAGATGAAAAATAGAAGTAGGCGAGTGTGAACAGGGGAAAAAGAAGTTGGATACAAGAATAGGAATTGAAAATAAGAAAGGAAATAAATAAAGATGAAAAGATCAGTTAAAAGCAGAAAGAGAAAATTGAGTGCGGAAGGACTAAGCAGGAAAGAATGATAAATTGTTCGTGTGTTTAAAACTGCATGATTCGATATTGCTCGGTTATTTTATTCATAATCTATATGATTGCAAAACAATATATTGCATTTTTATCTATATACATGTATGTGGGACTGTGTGGGTGTTGTTTTGTTTAATTTTTCTAAACATTTTGTTTTAGCTTCGGGTAGAGAATTTTACCTGAAGCCATCACCCATCATCTCATATATTCCAACCGAGAGAGCGTTTTTAGATTCTAAGCGTCCCTTTAAGTGCAATTACGTCTATCTATCTTGCCCTTTGTTTACCGGATATTGTTGCCAGGTAGTTTTTAGAAGTCTTTTTCCTGTTCAATTGTTTCTGTAATACTGGACTGATGGAGATCATACATCCTATGATTTCAGTTTATTTTATGTGTAATAAACAAAATAATTCAATGTTAAACGCAAATGTGTAGTATTTCGTAATTCGTGGTGTTTCATATCAGGAATATGATGAATAGATAGAAATTAAAGCCCTCCATAATTAATTGCAATATTATTTCAAACACTTCATTGTGTAAATCTTTATATGAGCATTATAAATAAATCACAAATTTCAGAATGTTATCATATAAACTTCGACAGTCTAGTATAAAGGATATAGAGTAAGGAGTATAGAGTAAGGAGTATTAATGAAAATAAAAGAAAGAAATGAAAATGTTCCTACATTATTTCATGCGTTTCTTTAAGTAAAAAAGAAAAAAATGTTAGGAAATTAGAAGAGATAGGCATAATTTGCGTCTATTTGTTCTGTGCGATTAACGATGAAAATGTGATTTCTAACTGATGTATGGACGCATCTTAATATAGATGGCATTTACTAATGTAAATGTTATTTTTAACTTACTTTCGACACGCCGCGGGCAGGCAGATGTATTCAATTATGGTCATGTGTTGCTGAGTGTACAAATAAAATAAAAGAAAGAATAAATTAGAAAAAAATGATAAAAGCAAAAAAAAAAAAAAAATGAACTCAAAAGAAAAAATTGAAAACATTCGAAAAAAAGAAAGAAGAGATAATAAAAAAAACGAATGAGGAGATAATTAAAAATAAACGCACGAAGGAAATGAAAAAGATGAGATATTAAAAGAAAGTAAAAAATAAATTAAAAATAAACAATGCGGTAGAACCCCGGGATATAGCATTAGAAATTAGCAACAAAATAGGTATAGTATATAATACATATGTATATCATCAAATAATATTATAAATAACACCGTAAGGCGGGAGAAATACCGTAACCAGGGGCCGGAAAACATCGTAACCCGGAAAAACTCTATCCTATGGCCATAATATTCTTAAACTGCTTCCATTTGATTTGCGCGTATAAGGTGTTCATTTAATTTCAAACATTTTGGGAAACACAATGAATGAATTATAATAAAAATAGTGAAATGAGGAAGATGGACAAATGGGGATAAAACATAAAATAAAGAATGAAGTGAAAAGAATGGAGACAGAAGATAAAAAGCAAATCATCTCAAAATCAGGGAAAGAATGAGTGAAAAGACTAGAACGAAACGAAGGAAACTCACAAAATAATTGGTCAAATAAATAAATCAAAATTATACGTATGAAAGAGGAATGAAAGGAAATATCAAAGATAAAAAAACGAATGGAAACTTAAATAAAATTCTATAAAGAAAAGTAATTACGAAATTAATGACGTCAGAAACGAAAGGTAGGAGAAAATAAGCAAAAAAAAAGGGAGGAAAGTAGCAAATAAGAGACACTATTGACCTCGAAAATGGCCGGATTGAAAGAGGTGCTAATCCGCCATGAAATTGTTAGCAGTCAAGACTTAAGCTCAAGTGAGTGATCGCGTTTATCCTGGTGCACAAGACTTTCAGCGCCACATATGTTGGATCCTAAACCCGGATTGGTTATGGTACGGAGACGTGTTAATTAAAATACGATCTAATGACTTAATTTGTATAAAACTATAACAAATTGTTGTCAAAATAATGTTGTTTTTAATATTATTTATAATATGAATTAGTGTAAATAGCTTCCAAAACGGTTTATTCGTTTATCATGAAGAAGAATTATAAATTGAATTTAAGTGGTGGACTGTGGTCGATGGCACCCAAAAACTTACTTTTAATTTATTTATTGTACCTAACTGTCGGTCGGTGTACCAGTGCCTTAAAGGAATTATCTAACTTAATCTTATCCTCATCTTATAATGCCGAGTGTTTAGTAAAAGATTACCAAGTAGCATATTTTGGTACGACTCCAACGAGGATCGGATCCTGGTTTTAGAGTCGATTAGGAAACACTTTAATTATTATAGCCAATGAACTTTTCTGCATGACGTTTATTTCACAATACGAATACTACCTAATTCTTAAAAAATATGAAAGCTTAACATATAATGTTGAAGTCCTAATCAAAGACGACTATGTACTTACATGACGTTAAGTTTCTACAATTTTGAACCTGTGTTATATATTTCTTCTTTTTACCTCCTCCACCGAGAAAGACAAGTTTCTACACCTCACAGCACGAACCATTAGAGTAATGCCCGGGCGACAGAGATTGTTATGTAGCGTTCGGAGTTCGTCTTCGCTTGATGCCGTACAGTATACTCGTGACAGTGTATCAATCGTTAAGTTCTCCTTGCCGGGTCGGTAGATGACGTCGAATGAGAAACAAGATAGTTCAATTCTCCACCTTGTAATTTTCTCAATCTTTATTTTTCTTGTAGCCTTAGAGTTAAACAAAAAAGCAACTGATTTTTGTTCAGTAATAAGTTTAAAGTGGCGTCCGATCAAATAGTGCCGACATTTTCTTAATGTCTCGACTATAGCGTAGGCTACCTTTTCAATTGCGGGTGTTGTCGTTCAGCCCGTGAAATGGCCCTTGAAAAAAATGCTACAGGATGATCAGCTTATCTCAAAGAAGTAGTAGCAGCAGTCTTATGCACTTGTTTCAACAAGCAGAGGAATATTTTGGTCTATTGTTGTAATTGCTGATTTCGTAATATCATTTTCAGTCCCTCGAATGCTTCAACGGCTTGACGATATAGAGGAAACTTCTCTACTTCTGTTAATGGATGTCTTTTTTTTAGAACGATGTAATCCATTGGGAGTAGTGAGCAAACATGCCTATAGTACATCGAAGAGAAGGCCGATTGTGAGGGACAGGCATCTGGAGTAAAGATTTAACTCGATCTGCGTCCGGTGCTATAAAATCTTTACTTATGCTATACACCAGTAGGTTTATTTTGTCTGGTCCAAGCGAGCATTTGTCGTCGTTTAGGGTAAGGTTGTATTTGTCGACGGCGGACATGAACCGTCTGAGATTTTTGTCGTGTTCCTTTTTATTATGGCTATATACTATGACGTTGTCAATGTACGCAAATCTACCTTCCAGTTTCTTATCAGTTATGATCGACTATCCTTTGGACGCTGGTTTCCCCATTCGTAACGCCAAAAGGAATCCTGCGAAATTGATATAGTCCAGCGTTCGCCTCGAAAGCTGTGTACAGCTTGCCTCAAGGTCAAATGGCGATCTAGTGGTACGCTCTTATCAAGTTCAGAGTGCTAAACATACGATATTTGGCTATTTCGCCTATCATTTCATCTATCCTGGATAGTGAGAAGGCGTCCAAACGAGTAAATCTATTTATGGTTTGGGAGTAATCTATAGCGATTCTTTTCATGGCTTTCAGAAGTGGTTATAACTACCTGAGCTATTTAGGGTTATTTGCTAGGCTCAATTATACCGTCTTGAAATAGTTTTTTGTTTTATCTTTGAATCTATGAATTTTGTTTAATATTAAAAGAAAAATGTCTGCTTCTCACTGCTATCGGTTGTTAGTTTTCAGCTGAGTTTTCGAAAAGTGACGGGTACTGGATTTTTGCTGTTGGCAACCCAGAATATTTATTGCGGGCATTGAACTGCGAAACGGAATTTCAGTCTTTTAGTGTTGCTGCAAAAAATCGTGTTCCAGCTTTATTTCGCATTACGGATTATGTGGTGGTTTTATGGAAGACGTCATTAAAACAAACAAGAACCACTTACTTGTGCAGACAATGAGGCGTTTGCCATTGTTACTCTTCCAGTGGTGGGGACAAAATACAATTTGTTGGTTTTTACCAAGCTTTCTTTGATAATATTTTTACGATCCCAGTATCGAGCAGAGAAATCGCAGGTCTTTCGTTGATTTTCACTTTTATAATAGTTTTTGAAAGGTAGTCAGGAGAGGCGGCTAATGTTTCAGATGTATTTGGACGATGGCTTTGTATAGGGTTTCACAAGACTAGCATAACTTTGAAAAAGGACTAAGTTTTCCACATTATGGCAAAGAGTATACCTGGCAGGGCATGAAACTCGTAGGTGTTTAGATAAGCCACAAAAATAACAGGTGTTCCTTTTTAAAGCGGCGTGATCGATTGTTCTTGAAACTTCGTCGAACTATCGTCATGAGGGGGGGGCAGTAGGAACAGGTGGGTTTAGCGCGGCACCTACGGTTTCTGGATATAAATAAGAACTAGACTGTTGTATAGCACATTCGAAGGTATAGGTTTGCTTGGAAGCTGTTTTAATTGGAAGTGTCTTATTCTCAAGAAGACGTTCTCTTACTTGATCATTATCTAAGCCGTTAATAAAGCATGAAGTGAATAGTATCAGTAAGTAAAGAATTGCCTTTTAGAAAGGTTTTATTAACTGTAAAATACACGTACGCTCTTGAAAGGATCGAGCGGGAAAATGAAACAGAGGGCGCTTTTATTATGAATGTCAATCCCAAGGGGGATAACTCTTAACAACAAATTAAATCATAACATTTTCCCCGTCCTAAAGTATTCAAGTAAGGGGTAATTAATTATAGACAAATTTTTTTTTTTTTTTTTTTTTTTTTTTGACAATCACATAAGAATCATTTTATTTACAAATAACATATGAACCCAAACGGCAGTTTTTCAGTATTTAGTCACAAAATCCTTATATTTACTAGGGAATTGTCGAACTCGGGACGACCTCCGCACAGATTGGCAGGAATGCTGATTTTCCGTATTATTTTTTAGTGAAATCTGATTTTCTTCAAGATCAGACGATTGATTTTTGTCTTCCTCATGACCAATGTTTTCATTAGTAGAAGGTTCAAATAAAGTCTCTGAAGTAGTAGGATTATTATTAGAGTTTTCTTTATTTGATGAGTTTGGAGCTAAGTCTCGAACGTTGACAGTGGTTTCAGTACCAGAAGGTAGTTGAACATAAGCGTAGTGGGGGTTGACATCTATTAGGGTGGCAGGCGTTACAGGAGGGTCATGTTTACTTGTTTTAGTGTGGTTTCTAATATATATTGGGCCTGGTTTAACCCAAGAGGGAATTGAAATTCCGGAAGCAGATTTACGACTATATTTGAATAGTCTATCATCGGGAGTCATATTAGTGGCAGTACAAAGTAATGATCTAATTGAATGAAGTGCGTCCGGTAGTATGTCTTCCCAATAAGGTAGTTTCATTTGATTAGAATGTAATGTTGTTTGAATGGCCTTCCATAAGGTACCGTTGAGTTTTTCAATCTGTCCATTACCTTCAGGATGATACCTACTTGTTTTAGAAGTAGCAATTCCTTTTTTGTGTAAAAAATCCTTTATTTCTCTTGCTAAGAAATCAGAAGCACGGTCAGTATGTATCATGTCAGGCAAACCAAAAATTGAAAAGAGTTTGTTTAGACAGTGGATAATGATTTTGCTTGTCATATCTCTGCAAGGAAAAGCGAAAGGAAAACGGGAATACTCATCAATTAGAGTAAGTAGATATTTGTTGCCATGTATAGAAGTAGGTAGAGGGCCTTTAAAATCAAGATTTAATCGTTGAAAAGGTAATATGGCTTGAATGAGAGTCCCTCCATTGGTATTGGCGAATTTGGGTTTCAGTAATTGACAGGATGAGCAAGAGTCAGTAATATTCTTAATTTGATCCAAAGTAAAAGGGAGGTTCCTCGTTCTTATAAAATGGCTTAATCTTGAAACACCAGGATGACATAATTGTTTATGTAAATCACGAAGATCTTGTAGATTGTAAGTAAGAGCAGAGATGCGAGAGAATGTGTCAGCAGCAATATTTTCAGGTCCAGGTCGATAAACTATAGTGAAATTGTATTGGGATAATTCTATACGCCAACGACATATTTTGTCATTCTTAATTTTAGATTTTCTTTTATTGTCGAATATGAAGCTGATGCTCTTCTGATCTGTGATGACTTTAAAGTGCCTGCCGAGTAGAAAGTGTCGCCACTTACGGAGAGCTTCTACAATAGCGGCTGCCTCTTTTTCTACTGCATGGTGCTTAATTTCGTTAGTATTGAGAGTTCTTGAAAAAAATGCAATAGGACGACCTTCTTGATTTAGTGTTGCAGCAATGCAATAGTTACTAGCGTCCGTTTCTACTTCAAATTCTTTATTTGGATCTACCGTTATTAAAGTGGCGTCTTTTAGATCATTTTTCAATGTTTGAAAAGATTTTAATACAGATGGAGGTAGTGGAAATTCTTTGTTTTGATTTAGTAATAAAATTTTATCAGAAAATTTTTTAATGAATTTGCAGTAATAGGAAAACATTCCAACTATTCTTTTTTGAGATTTAAGATTCAGCGGAGGTGGCATTTCGAGTAATGGTTTTAGTCTTTGATAATCGGGAGCTATTTGATTATTTTCTATGGTGTAGCCGAGTAGAGTAATAGAACTAGAATAAATTATGCTTTTATTTTCATTTAAAGTGATGTTATATTGTTTAGCAATTTTGTAGAATTTTTGAAGATTGTAATCGTGTTCTTCTTGATTTTTCCCACATATAGTTACGTTATCAACATACACAAAGGTATCGGTTAGATTTTCTTTTTCTATAATATAGTCTATGCTCCTCTGGAAAGCACTTACTCCATTGGTGACGCCAAAAGGAAGATGAGTAAATTGAAAAAGTTTGCCACTTACTTCAAACGCAGTGAATTTACGATCAGCATGATTTATAGATATTTGGTGATAAGCAGATTTTAGGTCGAGAGTAGAGAAGATGTTATATTGGGCGATGTCGTCTACCATCTTATTGATATTAGGCATTGGGTAAGCGTCTAGTTCCGTGAATCTATTGATGGTATCGCTGTAGTCGACCACCATTCTTTTCTTATGATTCTCATTCGAAGTTACAAGAACCTGCGCTCGCCATGGAGATATCGAAGGTTCAATTATGCCTTCTTTCAACATTCTAGCAGTCTCTTCTTTTATGAATTTGTTGGCGGCAAAAGTGTAACGTCGGGATTTTGTCGCAATAGGAGTAGTATGAGGAGAAAGATTAGAAAAGAGAGGAGGGGGTGGAACGTTTATGGTAGGAAAAAAATTATTCGTGTTTATAGCTCCAATTATAAGTTTGTCTCTAGGACCGTCGAATTTAAGTGTTACTTTTTTATATTTTTTTAAAATATCTTTTCCGATTATTAAATCAATGAAAAGGTTTTCAATGATTTCAATTGTTATTCCAGAATGGGTTTTATCTTTCAGTATTAAATCCACGACAGCTTCGCCAGTTATTTTAGCATGTTGATCGGAAGCAGCCAGAGCTATAGTTTTGTTTTTAGGTATTGTGAAGAGTTTAAGTTTTTTAGCAGTATTTTCATTAATGAATGTTTTTACACTGCCGGAGTCCACCATAGCGTTCACGAAGTGCCCGTTAATTTGGCATTGAGTGAATGTGACATCTTTGGAGTTAGTTCCTAGTCAGGATAGAGAAGGTGAGGGGTAGTCAGAGTCGTCATAAAGAATAGCAGTATGAGTGTTAGAAATAGAAGATTTACACACTTTAGCCCAATGACCATTTTTTTGCATTTTTTACATTCGGCGTTTCGTGCAGGACATAAATATCGAGGATGACGTGATTTTCCACAGAAAAAACAAACCCCTTTTGGATGCATATTTTCTTTAGTCACAGCTATACGATTGTAGCCCGAAGGATTATTTGTAGCTGCTACAGTAAAGTTATTTGCGTAGCTTATCGAATGCTTTTCTGCTTGTTCAAGAGATCTGGCCGTGGCATATGTGTCTTGTAAAGTCAGGATGGGTTTTTCTAACAGTCGTTGTCGGATGGACGAAGAAGAAATTCCGCCGATGAAAGCTTCCCGAATGTATTGATTTTTGTTTTCTTCAGCAGAAACCGCTTCGAAGTTACATGTTTTGGCAAGCATTTCCAATTGTAGTATGAAGGCATCTATATTTTGTGTTGTTTGTTGCTTCGTCGTCATCAATCGATATCTATTATAAACAATATTTTCAGGTTTTAAATAAGCGGCGTCCAATGTTCTTAATGCACTATCGTAGTCGGTTTTATCGCTTATTAAATCGAAAACAGAGGCTGAAATACAATTGATCAAGGCAAAGAAATTATCTGAAGTGTTTTCGATTAATCCGTTATTATGTGAGCGGATATAATTCTGGAGGGTTAATTTCCAATGCCTATAGGATTTTTCGGAATTAGGGCATGTAGGTTCCACCTCGAATCTGTCGGGACGTAAGATTCGATCCATTATTATTTTTTTTTTTTTTTTTTTTACAGTTAATAAAATTGAAGTGAATAGTATCAGTAAGTAAAGAATTGCCTTTTAGAAAGGTTTTATTAACTGTAAAATACACGTACGCTCTTGAAAGGATCGAGCGGGAAAATGAAACAGAGGGCGCTTTTATTATGAATGTCAATCCCAAGGGGGATAACTCTTAACAACAAATTAAATCATAACAAAGCATCCAAAATGTGTTGCTCTTGAGCCTCTAATATCGTCATTGGGCGGAAGTTGCAATATTTTCCCAGTGTCCGAAGGCTCTTATAGAAATGGTCCAATGTTTCCCCTGATTCTTGTCGGCGAGCGTAAGAAGGTGTCTACAAAATATCTAATTTTTGAGCTTGCTTCTTCGTAGGTAACGCGATCTGAGCTAATTTCGTTAACTGTGTGAGACAAGTAGTTGGTTAGGAGCGCACGCTTATTGATGGGACGTCCTGGTCTTTCTGAATGTAAAACCACGGTGAAATTTGTAAAAATCTTCCGCCAATGTTTCCAACACTTGCTCTTTTATAAATCGCTCCAGTCGCATAAATTGTTCCATTCTTAATTGAATAAATTGTAATGAAAACAAGACAAGAAATTCCGTCTTTTATTCAATTAAGAATTCTACTACTCGTCTACTTGACAAGCGGAAATGTAAAACTTTTATAGCTGTGATTATCAAAGAGGAAATAATCCATATTCACAACAATATTTATTAAAATATATTCCAAGAATGTTAACTTGGTGAAAAGAAATTTTAGTTTTCATACAGTTTTAATTTAGTTTTTAAACAGAAATTTAGATAACAATAAAGATGATTTATTAGTGACGTCAGAGAACCTAAGAGAAAACGATTTAGACAGATGCACGTGGGCAGTGAGAAGAGATCAGTTTTGTACCCAACAACTTAGCGAAAAGATGGAGATCTTTTGCTCCAAGGTGTAGTGTTGGTGCCGTGAAAGTCAAAGTGGCGAGTGACCTGTACGAGTGTGACAACTCCGAGGAGGGACCCAGCATGGAAATAAATGATTATATCTAAATATAATTCACGTCTTGGTGTTTCCCTTTTTGTAAGAAAAACGTCTTAATTGCAGAAAGCACAAAAACTTTTTTGCTGGTGTTTCAACCAACAATGTTATTCGCCATGTTGTGAAAGAATTGTCTAATACATGAGCATTTATATATCCACACGTTCACTATAGACATTACAAACACATTCGATAAACTGTTGCATACACCAATTATAAAGACAAACTGACTACATAGCATAGACGTTGTACACAGCTATATGAAAACAACATAACATTCCTTGGGGTTTCAGGCCATCAACTCCCCGTATTTAAATTTTACACTTCAGGGTCTTCAAGTGTTATGCAGCATTGAAACGTGAATCATGATCATGTTGGTACCTATTTTCAACATCCACTAATTTGAAAGTACCTATAGTTGTGAGTTGTCTATTGCACGTTATCGCTATTAAATAATTCAACTGATTTTGAAATTTTAAGTGATGGAAATAATCGCAGATAAATAGACGTTAGCAAAATGTATACATTGACCTAGAAGTCTAATTGTCTATGATAAATTTGAGAATGAGAAAAATGTATTTCGATTTGTATTGTTTGAATTGTTCAGCTACTGTTCTCGTCTTGAGTGCTAGTTTCACGTTTTATCCAATATAACGTCTGACCTGCTTTATGCTTTTCGTGTCGAACTAGCGACATTTTGAACTGAACACTTTATTAAATTAACGCGGGTAGCATGTTCTTGTTCTATCAGCCATTCAGTCAAGTAATTCGTAGTTTTATTATGAGTATTGTCAACACTGGTGGTTGAAATTTAAGCCTCCAGAAGATTTACAGTGAAATTTTACTTGAACTATTACGCCACAGATCTTTGCGAATTATTCTAATATGCATTTTAGGATGCTAAAACAGATTCTTGTTTGAGATATACAATCTTACATGTTATTATTACTGTATATGTATATCTATCCATCTACAAAGTTTTTCTCGCACTAACATTGAGTTTATTTTTCTATTTAAAAATTATTTTTAAAAAAACTTATTACTAGACTCGTGATAGATATGCGAGAGACTTCATGTAGGTTAACTAATTTGCATCTTACTTTGAAATATAAACGTTCATTAATTAAATATTAATTTGTATGGTTTATTATTGTATGATTGGTTTTATCTAATTATTACGCTCCATTCTATTTATGCATATTTTCAATATTTTGCATACTTGCGAAGCATTTAAGAAAAAACGTTCTAGTGCACGGACAGTTATCTATCTATCTATCTATCTATCTATCTATCTCTATATATATATATATAGAGAGAGAGAGAGAGATAGAGAGAGAGAGAAAGAGAAAGATACAGGCAAATATATAAACATATATATATTGACTATATATTATATATTATATATATATATACAGGCAAATATACATAAACACACACACACACACACACACACACACACACACACACACATATATATATATATATATACAAGCGACAAAAAGAAAGTCCGCACTTGTAATTTTTCCAAAACTGCAAATTTAAGCTAAATTTAATGTAACTGTTGAAACAACCTATATCCCAGTTGATTGGCCTTTTATTCTTCTATAATTTTACCTGTTCATATTTCACTTTTAATTTAAATATTCTAGTGTTCAAGTCAATTTAAAAAAAAATAACTTCAAATTGAGGAGTCCAAAAGAAAGTCCGCACAATGGAAAATTTTTATTTAAATGTAAATTTAGGACATTAATGCAACACTAATACAACAGAAACACAATGAACTAGTTAATATTTTGTAGCATAGCCCTTTTGCAATTTGACAGCCTGATATCTTTTGGGAATTCCTTTAATTAGACTGCAGCAAAACTCCGGGGAAAGGGCATCCCACTTTTCTTTAATTTTCGTCCAAAGTTTTTGCAAATTTGAAATTTTATCATTGCGTAGCTGTTGTTTGATGTAATGCTAGACGTTTTCAATAGGATTGAGGTCGGGAGATTGTGCAGGCCAATAAAACACGGAATATCATGCTCTTCCAGGAACCTCTTGACATTGCCAGCTGTGTGAATGAGAGCATTATTCTGCATGAAAATGGGATTATCATCCAAATTCAGACTAAAGTAGGGTTGAAATGCTCAGTCAACATTATAGTATACTTGGCCGAATTTATTCGACTTTGCATGCGAACTATAGGCCCTGGACCATTGGTACTAATAATGCCCCACAACGAAATTGAAACTCCACCAATTTGCAGCGTTGAAACTGTGCACTTAGTATTAAATTCTTCGTCTATCATCACTGCTTAGCCTACTGAACATGCTTTCGTCGCTAAAAAACACTTTTGACCAATATGAAGAGTCATGAACTTCATTGCATCTGACGAAGTCCAGACAGGGTTTTCTGTTCTTTACAGAAATCATTGATCTGCGTCTTGCAACATATCCTCGCAAATTAAATTCCTTCAATCTGTTCTTGACAGTAGAAAGAAAGCACCTTTTTAACAAGATTGCACTGTTGTTGAATTTGTAGAGCCGTTTCAAATCAGTTCTTTTGGCTGCAGATCTTGATAGCATTGTCTTCCTTGTTATAAGTAACTCTAGTACGACCAGATTTAAGGACATCACGAACACTGCCGATGTTTTGTTGCTTTTGCACAGTTTTTTCTACCGTTTTCTCATCACATTTATAATATATATAAGCATATATGTATGCACTTATATATATATATATATGTATATATATATATTTATTATTCTTTATGTAAATACAGTCATATCTTGCTACGGTATGCTGACCGTTTCAATCATATTAGTTATCATCAAGCAAGAAAAATTAAAGTGCATAAATTAAAAAAGTTCAAACCTTTTCAAATTTTAAGGAGAGAGACATTGCCATGACTGGCAATGCGCAAAAATTAAGGTTCTTATGGTTTTAAATTAATTCCAAATATCAAGTCTCTGTTAAAAAAAGGATGAAGAGTTAAAATTAAGAGGAAGATTTGAAAGAGTTGTTTAAGGTTAGGCGGAGGAGGTAATATAATAATACAGAGAGGCTGTGTGAAAACAGGAGGAGAAGGAGAAATGGAAGCGGAGTGAACGCAGTTGTCATGGTTACAGACGGCGGCGATGGTGAAGATCCTATTCAGGACATTTAGAAGTGTTACAACTATAGAAAAAAGTGTCACTAAATTATGTCAATTAGTCTGTCAATCAAAATTCGACGTGTCTTAGTTCAATTTTTTGTTTATTTTTATTTCTTATTCTTATTTTTATTTGTGACTATTGTTTTGAACTTTTTCCTATTTGTATCGGGTTGGATTTTTATTTATTTAATTTATATTTTAATAAGTGGTAATGTTTAAGCTTATTAAATCGTAGTTATGTTGCCTTTTATTTTGTTTCTTTGTGTACATATATATACATATAAACACGCATACATAAACACGCGTACAAATACTCATAAGCCACATAATCAGATGTGGATGCATATATTGTGTTTTAAATTTATATCAATTACATAGGTATTAATGTTTTTATTCATTTTTTTATCATATTCAGAATTATTAATAAAGTGTTGGTATATAAAGGATGTTAATCTACGTAATTTTACATGGATTCTCAAAGGAATTTTAAAATTCACCTACGTTTTCCTTTGAAGTCTGCATTTTAATATTTTATTTCAAAAATTATATGGTGTATTCTTTTTTTTTATTCAATCTTCACCCTAAACAAGGAAAGTGCCACTTTGAAGTAGGGGGCTACTATCAGGGACAGTTTGCGGGGGCATTAAGAAGGGAGATGAGTAGAAAGATGTTCACATTACACTTGAAGAATTTTATTCTTGATGGACTTTATTTGTTCTTTTAAAAGCATCAGTTATTCCTCATATTTAATGTATCTTAGGAAGTATGTAATTAAAAGTATATTATTAGGACACTGAAGTTGAAAATAAATACAAATATATGTTAAGGAATAGGTACAGTTAAATCATTTAAAACGATATGTTAAGTACTACTGCAGAAAGTGCCTTAGAGCAATAAAGATTAGAGTAAGGGTGTTAATTTTATTGAGGGTGTTCTGACAATATTTGGTAATCTTGACATATTTACTAAGTTGTTAGTGGTGGATTTAAGCAAATGGGATATCTAATTTATGTGTGTACTGGGTATATTGTACGTACATATGCATATATACCCGTAGCATACACATAAGAATATACATAGAAACAAAGACACCATGTTAGTATTAGTACAATACAAATATATATATATATATATATATATATATATATATATTGTAATGGTTTTTGGGACTATCCCAGGGGGTTGACGTATATTAGGATCCCGGATGGAGATCTCATGTGCCGGTAGCCCGGGTTAGGAATTTCAAGGGAAAACTCTGACCCCAAACGCACGTTGTGAGATAAAAGAAGATATGCAGTGTAATGATATCACGACCAAATGGCATTTGCCGAGGTTCGAACCAGCATTATAGTCATGAAACACCTTAATTACATTCACGGTTAATAATTAGACTAAGGCAACGAATTACAATGACACGATCGGGTATGAACGTACTTGAAATACATTAATTTATTTACATGAGTGTAATACAGGTGAATGCAAAAAAAAAAGATAAAACAACAATAATGCAAATTGGGTTGCAGACAACACATTAAGGGTTGAGATAAGTAGAAGCGAGCGATAATAAGGTTTATTCATGGAGACGTATTGTCTCTTCCCCCTCCCTTTTTAACGAAAATCGAGTCACAGTTATTGTTCGAAATTAGACAGTAATATGTTTTCTTCTTTCTTTACGCATGGCAAAAAGTCAATTTATGTATAGCATAACATTGAGCATAAGAACATGGGGTTGGGTTGAGCGGATTGGAGGAGAATTAAAATTCGAGGAGACTGAGCTCTGTTAGTGATTAACCATTCTCGTCGAGCGTGTGTTATTAACATAAATGTCCTTTCTTTCCTTCGTCTCCGTTTTTTTAAACATTATCGCTGACGCGTGCTTTTCGTATATAATCGTCCATTGGAGGGATATTCATCTCCAAGAATAATATTCGGCCATAGTAAATCTAAGCTTGGAGTTGATTTCCTTTTTCGGTCTGTTGGCGATCCGGTTTGAGTGGGCTGTATTTTATTCACCTCTGCGACTTTCTACATTGGTGTTCAACTCCATTTTTCTCAGGAGCGATGATTTCACGAAATGTTCTCGTTGCTTGCAGCAGTCTAACTGAATTTCCCGTTCAAATCTTCTGTCTGCATGTTTCCTTCTGAGATGGGTGTTTGTTGGGGTTTCTGTCTGGCTCACATCCGTTCACATTCGCCATCACCTCGCAAGGCGATGAGATGGGGCGGGGGAGCTTGTCTCGGTACTTCCTTTGCGCGGGTGCAATGAAAAGAGGTTGGGGTGGGTTGTCTATTTCGACTTGGTTTTCAATCGTCGCTGCTCGACGGATGTGGGTTGGGAAATGGGGTGTCTGTTTGAGTAATACATACATTTATTATGACATAAAGAGAACGGGGTTATAGTCTTTGCTTATAGCAACGTACATAAATGCAAGTGGAATGAACATGTATACACACGTACATTTGTATACCCATATACAATCGAACATTATATACACATACAGACATATACATATATCAGCTCATACGACAAGCATACACATACATGGATAAGGCATGAGTATATATATGCGCAGACAAACATACACATATATAAACTAACACGAAAATACACACAAATATCACATACACACTTTTAATCGTCTCCTTGTTATGGATGTGTTATGTATATTTACTGGTTGAATCAGATCAATTATTAATTTGTATTTTAATTTTATTTTAAGTTGTATTTTAATAAGTTAAAATATTTAAGTTTATCAAATAACGGTAATTATAGCTTCAGTATACTAAAATATATACGATAATATATATATATATATATATATTCATATATATCATGTGTTATAAAGACCATTAATTTACT
The DNA here is from genome assembly GCF_053919585.1 of Euprymna scolopes. NCBI lineage: Eukaryota > Metazoa > Mollusca > Cephalopoda > Sepiida > Sepiolidae > Euprymna > Euprymna scolopes. Next base: position 64,111,743 of record NC_136509.1, read on the forward strand.
TTTACATTTGTGAATATATTATTATTTTATATTCTTTTATTATTACTCATAATTATTATCAATATTAATGTGTATTCTTGTATCTTAATATTTTTGTTATAGTCTCATATCGAGATCATTTTTAAAGGTTTCCTCAAGAAACTCTATATACAGTTTAGACTTTTTTGTAATCTTTGCTATTTGAAAGTCGTGTCTAATTGTTTTATAGTGTTTTATATTAAAAACCTAAATTAAATTATTTCAATTTTTTACATTTCATATATGTCAGGGGATAGAAGTAGTTAACCATTTAAAGAAAATTCCAAATTCAATATATTAAGTACTAAATAAAATAAGATAAATCGTGTTAGGAGAAAATATTCTAGTTTGCGTAGTAAGTTCATAGAGGATGTTATGTAACTGATATTGTTTAGCTGTTAGTGGTAAGTTTCAAGCACACAAAAAAACGAGTGTATATATATATATATATATATATATATATATATATATATATATTAAAACTCACATATCATCATAAAGTAGCCAAACATTAATACTTATATATACATACAAATGTATATACAAATATATAAATAAATATATAAGTTATGTATACAATCACCCGTACAATACGTAAACAAGTATATAAATATCGATACGTAGAAAGTACATATATGCACAGACACAAACATATAGATTATCTTTTTTTAAGGTGGATGAGGTGAAATTAAGAGGAAATATTAAGATTACTAAGAAGATGTTCTTCATAATGTCTGCAGTTTATGGAAGTTTATAATCTTTTATTGAGTAACTTATCCCTGTCCTTAAATTGTATGATAAATAATTTTTCGGAAAGGCAAAGGTAACATGGGGAGCTAAGTGTGGAACATGTTTTAGCTTTTTAGAATATTCTATTCTATGGTCGGTGTTAGTTTTGTTTTCAATAGGCTCAATGTCATGTAGTAATTTTACTGTTGAGGTTTTTAATTGAACTTTTGTGATCTCTAAAACGTCCCTTGAATGTATCACCGGTCATATCAATATAGTATTTACTATTATTTGTGTTTTTCTTCATGAAAAATTTTGCACTGTATATTACTGATGTTACTAAGCAATTTCCGTTCAATGGGCATCCATGTTTATTTTTGCAATTGCAAGGTGCTATTTTTATTTGATTCAGATTTACTATTTAAAATCTTCATGTTATGTTCCTTTATAATTTTTTAAAAAGTTTTCGCTATAATACGTTATAGTGTACTTTTATTGTATTTTATTGAATATTTTATTGAGGATATTATTTAGTGGGAAGTGTTGTTTTATTAGGATAAGGAATTTTTTCTGAGTTTGTTTTAAGGTTTAAACTGAACGGGGATGAACCATGTAACTTTTCTTGTTCTCTTATTACTGAATGTTTTAGTATTAGGTGTACGCTGAATATATTCTAGTTTTGTATTTTTGTAACCGCTGTTTTTAAGTGCTTTTTCATAGAACGGTTTGTGAGTGTTAAAATATCTACATTAGACGATTTGCAACTTATTCTTTTGCTGATAATTTCTGGAATGTGATTATATATAGATTTTGGATGTTTTGAATTTGGGTTTATGTATATGGGTCAGTGTTATGTTTTACTGGTGTGCATGTATAGAGAGTAACGTCCAAAAATAAGCAGTATTTGAAACTATTTCTACTTTGAAGTTTATTCTTACATCTATATACCCATGTATATACACATATATGCCTATATATCCAAAATATATACATATATATATATATATATATATATATATATATAATATAAATCTGAACGTCTGTGTGTGTATCTGATCACGAATAGGCTCCTATATGGTTGTCTATTTTACAAAACCGATTACATATAATAATAGATGTATCGAGGATCAGGAATGGGTATGTTTGATCTGGCAGAAACGTGCGTTCGCGCCTAGCCCCCAAAGTATGGAAATAAAAAAATGAAAAAAAATCGTTTACAAGGGTTTTTGATATATATGTACATAAATATACTTTGATAAGTATGTTTCAACTTAAATAGGGATGGGATAATAAAAGTGTGGGGTCTGCGTTCGCGCCTGTACTCCATGGAAATATGGCACAAACTTTAACAAAGACTTTTGATATCTATCTCTGTAAGTATACTTTGATAATTATGTTTCAGTTTGAAGAAATATGGTATAATAAAATTATTGGGTGTTCGTTTGCGCCTGAACTCCATAGAATGTAAATATGTCACCAAGTTTAACACGGTTTTTTAAAAGCGGTGAGGGCCCACAATCACACCTTAACTTTAATCTTAATTCACGTTAGCTTTTATTTATTTTTTTAGTTGAATCATATTGTGTCGAAAAAATTCACCTCATAAATTCACGTTTTTATTAAAGTGAAAGCCACAAAAAATCGGAACTTTAGACAATTCTCGACACAAATTTTCCATAACTCTGTTTTTTTCTTTCCCCACTTGCACGTTGCACTCTTTTGAAAATAGATAAATAGATAAATAATAAAAAACGTTACTTATTATCCTGTCAAAAGAAGGAAAACATTCTGCTCACGTGAATACGTGTCTTTTTAAAAACATTTACATAACCTTTTTATTGTTATTTATATATCCGTTTAAGCTTTTTTGCCAGTGTGCTAGAAGGAATTCTGTTGATTACAACCCTTTCTGCGCGTTCTTTACATTACAACAGTACAACCCTGAATCCGACGGCATAATACTACATCCTTCAATACTGTAAAACTGAAACGAACCTGTTCTGCTTGATAAGGGCGCCATTTTCTTCTTATTCATATTTATATCGATTCTTTGCTTTAAAAAACTAAAGTAATTACGTGTTTACTTTTTTGATATACCATTTTGCTGTTTCGGATTATTTTACTAAAGTAAGTAAAGTTTCATTATATTTCAAAATTGTATTTGTTTCTTTGTTTTTCGATATTTCGTCGATATTATTTATTAAGAGTGTTTAGCAGAAAAGCCAACAATCGATTACCCGAAAATGTTAATATACAAGAAATAAATGTTACAATAGTCAATAAAAGTTCAGTTCATGTTTTTTTGTTTTGAAATAGTTTTTAATGCTCTTTACTTGAAATAAATTCAGCGAACCGAAATTAAATCGAAATTTGAGGCGATAACTACTTAAATGAATTTTTATATAAACTACACATGTCATAATCGAATATTCCTCAAGCACAAAATAACTGAAAACATTAAAATATGTTTATAAACATTCCTTACGTTGAGGGAACTCTCTTAAATTGTTAACACAGAATGCTCAGGTGCCCCTCCTTCAAATTCAAAACGGGACTCTCCATTTCAAAGTCGCTGCCATTTTGATTTTTTAAACCGGTTCGTGAATTAAAAAAAAATTCTTTTTACAAACTACTTAAAAATACAAACGAATTAACTTTTCTACCACAGGAGTAACTTTTATTTAATATGGTAACATTTATTTCTCGTATATTTATATTATTACTAGCAAAAGTACCCGTCGTTGACTGGGTTCAAAAGCAGCCTACAGAAAATGGACTGATTTATGAAAGTAAAATAGGCTATGAAAATGAAGGGTTTTAAAGAGATAGCTTCGAATTTGGGGGTATCAAAACCAAAGCAAAATATGATGAAAGTAAAAATTAAATAGGTAAACCCCATAATTTATTATATCATACCTGTTCACATTGAAACACTTATCACAATATTCTGTGGATCTATATTAAAAAAAAACTAGTTAAACTTTGTGGCATATTTCCATTCTATGGAGGTCAGGCACGAACGAACACCCCATAATTTTATTATACCATATTTCTTCAAACTGAAACATAATTATCAAAGTATACTTACGCAGATAGATATGAAAAGTCTTTATTAAAGATTGTGCCTATTTTCATTCTGATTGCAGACCCCACAGTTTTATTATATTATCCCTATTTAAGTTAAAACGTACTTATCAAAGTATTCTTAAGTACATCTATATCAAAAACACTTGTAAACGTTTTTTTTTTAATTTTTTAATTTTTTTATTTCCATACTCTATGGACCAGGCGCGAACGCAGACCCCACAATATTAATGACCATCGTTCTGCCAAATCATACATACCCATTTCTGTTTCTTGATACATCTTCTATCATTATATGTAATCAGTTTTCTATAATAATCAACTATATAGGAGCCTATTCGTGACCAGACACACACATACACACACAGACATTCAATCACAGTCCATTTTCTGTAGGCTGTTTTTGAACCCAGTCAAGGACGGGTACTTCTGCTAGTAAATATATATACATATACCATATTAATTTTTTTTCTCCTTGAATTGTCTGAAGAGATCGGCAGGAAAATATTATTGCCCTATCGAATATACAATATGTAATGATTTAAGCAAAAAAAAAAAAAAAAACAGGTTCATACGTATATATATATATATATATATATATATATATATATATATATATATATATATATTGATTGATTGATTGATTGAGATTGTCGGACTGACTTCCTCATCTTGGTTGTTATTGTCACAAAGTTTCGGCTGTTTTGCCCTCCGGCCTTCGTCAGGTGTTTTGTATCGAACTGGGGAACTGTTTGTTAGGAGTCTCGAACCCAACCCTTTATTATTATTACGGGGGTACCGTGTTCGAACTCCAGCTAGGCTTTGGGACATAGTTGCTGATTCTCTGTTTTGAATGTTACTTTTTCACTGTCTTTGTTCAGGATTGAACTCAGCACCTTTGGGTAACTGTAAACTTTGATACAACGTCTAGGACCACTCGGCCATATGTCACTAGGACAAAAATACAGACAATTACTATATATATATATATATATATATATATACATATATACATATATATACACATATATATACACACATATATATATACACACATATATATATACACACATATATATATATATATACACACATATATATATATATACACATATATATATATATACATATATATATATACATATATATATATACATATATATATATATATATATATATATATATATATATATATATATTAGTGTTCGGACGATTAATAGGAATCGGAAAAAATCGAATCGGTATCGGAATCGGGAAAATTTGTGCCTATTTTCCGATTCCTAAAAATTATTTCTTTTATTATTGGTTTTTAATTGATTTTGTTAAAAACAAAATCTTCGACTGCTCGTATTAATGATAAAATTATAAATATTTATTAGTTTTGAACTACTAGCAAAACTAAAATCTTTGGATCATCCTCCACAAGTGTGTTTTTTACGCTTTAGAAAATATATGCACATTTAACGTGTGTGTTTTACGGTAATAAGAAAAAATAATAAGTTTGTAGTAAAAGAGGTATAAACTAAACAAAAAACACCAGTTGACTTTTGCAGAAGTAAGTTGCTTAAGGCTGTTCGTTTTGTGTGCAAATATTCATAGTTTAAACAACGTCATTTTAAACTATTTAAAATTGGAGAATTGTACGTTTTGGTTTCAATTTGAGCCGCATGCACCCAAGTCATTTTGTTTACTTCTAAAATCCCTACACTATATTGGGTATGATATAATAACTGATGGAGAATTGACTCTAATAATAAATATGAAATCTGCATGAATTGAAATATATAGATATACATGTCTAATAAGTTTTACTCTATTGAACTAAAAAAATTAATTGACGTATATTCAGAGACATGACCGAAAAGAATAGACACTAAAATAAATATTTCCCAAGATTAATATTTGCTTATTTAAATATATCGGTGAGAATAGTGCTGAAGTTACTTCGAGTATTTCATTAAAATTACAGCTAACAACATTGAAGCATTTCATAAACCAAAGGAGTATCAGAATTTCTTCGAGAGCGAATATTGGGTCAACATGGAGATGGGTTTAGTCAACTCGAAATAACAGGAAATCTTTCAATACCTTTTTTCTACTGGTAATACAGTCATCGTATAATTCACAAGAGAGGACAAAGAGTGCAGAAAACCTTATCTAGGGTGCGCCAGACCATTTGAAAGAACCTTTCATCTTGTGAAAAGAAATGCTTAAGATTATCCTCGGTGCAAAGCCTTGTGTCAGTTATCTTCACATGCTGAACTACTGTGGTAGAGCTGCGAGGAGGAGAGCTCTTCTTCCTCTTGTCAATATGAAGCGGAGAAAAGTTTAGGCCCCTGAGATGGTGGAGAGACCTATGCCGTCTTGGACCAGTTCTAATTTGTCTGAGTTATGATTTTCATTATTTCCTTAAGTAGAAGGGTGTGAGTATGCAGGCTCCCCCAGCAAGAGTTTGATTTAAAAGACTGTAGCCGGCAGGGAAACATTCGACGGGGTGCAATTTGGAGTGATGGTCGCTCAAACCTGGTGGAGTGCGAAGGAAACATCAATTCTGCTAAATATGTTTCAATATTACATGAAGGACTCCTATCAATATTTTCAAGTGGTGAAATGAACCAAGTTAACTCCCTATTTATGGAAGACGGAGCTCCTTGTCACTCTATAACATTGGTTGAGAAAATAGATTTCGAAATTTCCATGACGGAGTCAGTGCCCAGATATGAATCCAACTGAAAACTTTTGAGGCATATTAGACCGAAACCTTCGCAAAAAGAAAAGGAAGCCATCTTCTAAGCCTGAGCTTTTAGCATTATTGCGTCAGACATGGTTCAAGACGATGTTTACACAATTGATCAAAGCCATGCCTAAAAGGGGCGTAGTATTAAAAACACCAAAGATAATGTACACCAAATATTAGTTATTTAATTTGTGACCGTTTACTTTTGGAGTTTATTTCTAAATTATATGGTTATTGAAATAGACTGTTTCCATACGTGTATTTTTCCTGTTATGTTTGTGTATATATGTACATATTCTATATATACACATGTATAGTTCAGTTTTTATTGCACTTACATAGATATTGAAAGCTTACTTTTTCTACTTAAAAATTATTGACCCGAACTTCTTAATATACTCAGTTATGCATATGCGAGCGACTTTATAAAGGTTAACTAATTTATATATTACTCTAAAAAATTGTTTATTTTTATGGTTTCATAGTAGAATATTCATTTCATATATGTGATAGACATTGAGAGGACCTACCTACGAAACGGACGAGAATCTGTCTCGGCAGAAGGCTGAAAGACAGAAAAAGAAAAAAGAAGCCAAGATGGCGGTTGTTGTATTTTAAAGCCTCCGGTCACGCGTAGATCTCGAGCAGTTTCGTGTGGTATATGCAAATTGGGTATGCCCGAAACATTATAAAAGGTGAGTCGCTGGGAGGAGTGGGAGAAGCATTTAAGACATGCGAATAGAGAACGTCGACGTGTATCTCGTGTTGTGAACAGCGAAATCTACTCGACTCACCTAACGAACCTCTGCTTGACGTTTTAACAAAAAATTTTCGTTCCTTTGCGTTAGACAAAGACTTCTGATACAAGCTATTTCGTCTGTATTCTAATCATGGCGCAAAGACACTTTAACCTCCGACTCATCTCCGAATTCAGTGACGCAGCAACGGACGAGCAACCGCCAGAGAATTTGTTCAATAAAGTGGCAGAGTACAAGATTCTCCCCGAAGCTCGCGTAGAGTATGATAGGTAACTACAGACCTGGATCGGCAATGGGTGACTGGTTCTTTATCCTGAGAACGTATTGGGGCCTCCAAAACGTTTAATCCCACTAATGACGGTCGTCCAGCTAACCAAACAAAACGTGAGGCCGGTGCTCGATTATAGGGAGTTAAACAAATACATGGACTCCTTTACGGCCCAAGCAGACGTGTGCGTTGCTAAATTGCGGGAATGGCAGCAAGCAGGGTCTAATTTGTGCGTGCTTGATCTTCGGAAGGCGTACCGTCAAGTGCGTATACACCAGTATCTATGTTCTTATCAGACAGTTCTGGTTAAAGGGAAGAGATACTGCTTAACCCGTATGGGGTCGGACTCAACGTGGCGCCATCAATTATGAAAACGATTATTAACACTATTCTGGCTCAAAATGCGCGCATAAGACAGGCAACATCTGTATATATTGATGACATGTACGTGAATGAAGGGGTTGTATCCGCGACGCATGTAGAGGAGCATCTTCGCAACTTTGGACTTCTCAGTAAGGAGCCGGAGAGACTACAGGATGGCGCACGGGTTCTCGGTTTACAGATCCGGGGATAACACGGCGTACTGCATTGAAACGGGGAAATTAAGTCTCAGACATGCCCCGCGATGTCACGTGGAGGAACCTAATTTATTATTGCAGAAAATTTGGTTGGACACCTCCCCGTGGGCAGCTGGCTTCGTGTTACGGTGGCGTTCATAAAGAGGAGAGCGTCTGAGGTCACTACTGGATGGGACGAACGTAAAAATCTGTTATTCCGGAATACACACATTGATTCTAAAAAGGAACACTACAAACCTTCACCATCGTGGACTCTACACCTACGCGAATCAATATTTTTCTGATTATTAAACCAAATAAAAATATTCTAGAACTCTCATAATCATAACTATATGTAGTTACGCCCTCACATATTATCGCCGCACATTGTTTCTAAAATATACTTTCCTATCGTAGCATTTTCGCGAAATTAAAGACGAACGATTCCATTACCTTTCCGTAAATTTTAGTTTTTCCTTACCAAAAAAGTATTCGTAATAAATCTTTAGAAATAAGTTGCTCGATCTTTTTTCTTAACTGTTTACATCCCTTATTTTAATGTTTGGTTTCAGCGTCCTAAGTTATGAGATCACAAAATGGACGAATCTTAGTAAACGAAAGGAACTTTCTTTTTATGCTTATTTCCAGCGTCCTAAATTATTATATGAACTTACTTTTTTAATGTCTTGTTTCAACGTCATAAATTGTGGGATAACAGAATAAACGAATATTAGTAAAGACGACCTTTCCTTTTTATATATCTGCTTTCAGTGTCCTAAATTATGAGATCACATAATGAACGAATGTTAGGAAACGAGACGAACTTTCTTTTTATGCTTGGTTTCAGCGTACGAAATTATGAGATGACAAAATGCATGAATCTTAGTAAATGAGATTAGCTTTCTTCGTGGAATGTTTGGTTTGGGCGTTTTACATCATGACATGATAAATTGAACGAAACTCTTCCCACTCACAAGATGGGGTGTCTATTCCGAGAGCCGTTCTTAATATAGGGATGTTGCGGATGACCAGATGAGGTTGGAGATGTCCGTTCCGAGAGCTGTTCTTACCATTAGAAGTTTGGGGGTTGGGCAGCAGCAGCAGCAGCAGCAACAACAACAACAACAGCAGCAGTACTTCACAGTTTTTACGCGGGGAGGATTAATTATACAGCGCTTGGGGGATACATTTTAACCTTATGTCCACGTAGAAACTTTCCTTTAAAATGACGATTTTATATGTTTTCTGTTGTGCTAATTAATATGCGATTAGTTTTCGTCATACAAAGCTTGTATTATGCACTAATATATATATATATATATATATATATATATATATATCTTTGGGTAGAGCACTGTCGTAAATAATCTCATCCCCTATTTAATTAGCCAAAAAATGCGAAGCTCGTTATTTGTTTGTTTACGAACAAACGATTTGAGCACTATAAAAGTGGTGGCGGGTGTCTATTTAAATAGACATTCCGACGAGGTATTTACGGGCGTCAATTCCATGGTCGAGTGGGAGAACCGCCGACTGTCAACACGACGATTTTAGGTTCAATCCTTGGCTTGGGAGAGATGCCAGTCTAGCGGCACTGATGATTTGTGATACAACGAGACAGGACTGTATGCCGATTACTACATATATATATATATATATACATTCCTATAAATTCGTTTTTCCTTTGAGTGTATTGATATTCATATTAAAACCCCTCTTTTCTATTTATTGAAAAAGAAAACACAATTTTCTTATATAAGGATTGTGGAATTCCATTCACTAGCAAAAGATCTAGCTAATTTGCATATTTTTTAAACATTCGTTTGAATTAATTCCCTATTAGTTGCTTCGGTTTTCTAATGGAATAATCATCTTTAATTTACTATTACGTGTAATTATATTCATATAGATATTCTACATGATTTATACTTGCATAATATTTGCGTAAAAAGTTTATAGTAAACACAAAATTGTGTCCGTATATATTTATGTATACGTATATATTTTTGTTTAACAAATTTTGCCTACCAAACTCCGCCAATTGTTTTTGGTCTACAGACATGAAACTTCATATATAATGGTTTGAATCCATGCAAAACTTTATATTTGGGTTTTAGCCCGAAAAAATCGATGCAAAAGTGTGAAAATTAAACAAAATGAAATAAGCCAGTTGAAGATCAAACGCCGCCATTATGAATGCATAGCGTAATAGCTATTGGTTCATGTTTGAATTTTTAGCCTTGCAGTACACATGTTTTCATAGTCCAGTCATTGACAGCAGAGGCCAAAATGAATCGTAAGCTGAACGTTTTGATTTCTATTTTCGCTGGTGGCGCATGAGTATTTTTTTGGATACTTTTTATATCATTACTATATATTGCATCCAATCTATCTATCTATCTATATATATATATATATATATATATATATATATATATATATATATATATATATATAGTCTTTGAAGTTTTTTTAACATTTGAAACTACACAAAAAATTACTTTTTATCATTCGTTAAAAAAAAAACAAAAAAACACTTAGTCAGGAAGTCATTTAATCACCTGCAATCACTGCATCAACTCTCGAATTTCCTATAATACCAATTTTTTTTTTATTTTTTATTTTTTAAGGGATCATCAGTTGTTTACCATGAAACACTGTCGGTGTGTCTGTGTGTATGTCTGTGTGTCCGTGTAAATTTCCCTACGTCAATTTTTAGTCTACATATATAGTAAATTTTAAGGGGTCATCATAGGTGTCAAAGTTAAAAAATTGACCTTTTTTGTCAGCATACACCTCAAAACACCCGGGCAACGCCGGGCTGAAATTTACCTTTTTTTCGTTTTGTTTTCTTTTTTAATTTTTGGCAGGGCATAACCCTCTAAACACCCGGACAACGCCGGGCACCCATGCTAGTATATCTATAAAAGTGAGCGTGTCTGTGTGTCTATGTGTCTGTGTGTCTTTCTGTCTTTCTGTCTGGGTGTCGGTGTACATTTCCCTACGCAATATCTCTGTCAATTTTTAGCCTACAGACTCGAAATTTTATATACAGGGTACTGAGATTTCGGCCAGACATTTGGCTGTTAAGGGGTCAAAGTTCAACGATTTGAACTTTGAGAACTCTAAATAACTCCTCCAACAATTTGGGGTCCAAACACTTGAAAATTTAGATATAGGTTTCTTCGACATGGATCTAACTTAATAACATGATGTGAGTTAAAAAAAATAAATGTTAAGGGGTCATAATAGGGGTCAAAGTTAAAAAATTGACCTTTTTTTCAGCATACACCTCCAAACACCCGGGCAACACCGGGCCGAAATGCTAGTCTATATATCTATAAAAGTGAAAGTGTCTGTCTGTCTGTCTGTGTGTATGTGTGCCTGTGTATATTTCCCTACGCAATGACTCTGTCAATTTTAGTCTACAGACTCGAAATTTGATATACAGTGTACTGAGATTTGGGAAAATCGATGTGATCGGTTTTTGGCCAGAAATTTGGCGATTAAGGGATCAAAGTTCAACTATTTGACAATTGATAACTCTACCAAACTCCTCCGACAATTTTGGCTCTGAACACTTGAAATTTTAGATATAGGTTCCTTGGACATGGATCTAACTTAATAACTTGATTTGAGCCCAAAACAGTAAATTTTAAGGGGTCATAATAGGGGTAAGATTTTAAAAAAGTTTACCGCTTTTTTTCTCTTTTGCTCAACATACACCTCCAAAAACGCTGGCAACACCGTGATGAAATGCTAGTAATTTATTAGAACTAAAACTTTCTTTTCTTATTCTGATCCCCTAAAACGGGGGCCTATATTTGTACAATGCATATATGCCACGGTTTGAATGAATCGAACTAAAATATCATGGGCTTATTTAGCAACCCATTACACGTGTAAGTGGGGGATACACTTTGACTACTATTGCATACTTTCACCTAACAAATGAATAACAGATGCTTTAATTAAAAAGATACTTAGCTACTTGTAACCTTAACATTACCTAGTGTTCCTATTTACTTGCCTATCCATGAGGGCGGAGTCACACACAAGGTCGGTTTTCAATGTGGGGAAAATCAACCTCCCCAAAAATGGTAACTCTGGATAGGAACAAAAATAAAATTTGTCTCACTCATGGAGGATGTCTCTTACACTGACGAAGGGCAGAAAATATAAAGTGTAGCATCAGAACAGATAGTACATTATAAGTAGAAAAAATATACATAACCTCTTCTAACGCTAGATAATAGCACGCATATATTATAATAAATCAACTTCTACAGGTTTTATTGACAAAAAACATATACAATCTCTTGGAATCTGCTGATCGGCCATCATTATTTAAATTACTGGAACCTTTAAAATTTTGCTTTCAGAATTATTGGCATTTTAACACGCATTGTTAAATCTTTCCTTCCGCACGGGAAACTGACACACAATGGAATCAAAACATATTACTCTTTCCTTGATCTGATGTAACATTCGCAACATGTAAACACAGCATTGGTTTGCAATGTGCACTAGTTTTTCAATCTAAAAAAAGCGTTTATTCCGAAAGCCGTTCTTAACATGGAGAGGTTAGGGGGTTTTTTATTCCGAAAAGGCATTTTCTTATTTTCAACCTACCTATGCTAAGAACAGCTTTCGGATTAAACACCGTTTTGCAGATTGAACAACCAGTGCATCCAATTAAAACACAATAATATTATGCAGGTAGGTTTCAACGTGCATTATATTAACTATTGAAACACTTATTTGTTTTCTTACCACTGTTACTTTCTATGGAGTATTTTATTATTTAGAAGATGTGTTATAGCTAATTTTAGAAAACAATGCTTGCAGTATACCGAGAGGAAAAACACAGGGGGACTTCAAATATACTGTCTATATTTCTATATAATCACGCAGTACCTGCAGATTATCGCCCCAAACTAACACTAATCGCCAGTAACCAACAGTGCTGACAATGGCAGACAGTGGCCTTGACTAGCCGCCACTGGAAACTAATGCCCGACAGTGGATGCCAAAATATTTCATTTGAGCCACGACTGCCAGTAACAATTCTGTTCTGGATCTGCCATGCTTCTACTAGGCAACGCCAGTTAAGGGGTCTCACTAGAATATATATATATATATATATATATATATATATATATATATATATATCAGCACTTTCGAAAACCTATAATAGTGGTAATGTTACAGGGTTTTTTTAGGGTGAAAAGATACTACACTTTTATCAATGTTTTAATCATAGGAACTTGTTTTCCTAATTTTACATATAAATTACAAATTATCTGATATTTCTCCCATTGATGACGAAGAGACTAAAATAGCTGTTTTTTGAAAATTGGGTCTGATTATGAATATCTTCAGCAGCAAATAACCCTTATACACTTTGACATGTACTTTATGTATGAAAACCAAAGAGGGGGGGAATATAACACATGAGAAATATTTGGAATCAAGTCCCCCCCTTGCTATTATTCCTGATCATTAGTACGGTTGTTGCTGTTGTTGTAGTGGTTGTTGCCCTACACTCAACCTCCTCATGCTAAAAAAACTTTTAGAATAGACACGCTCAACCTCCTCATGTTAAAAAAGGGCTTTTGGAATGGTCACCGGCAGCATCCCCATGTTAACAACGGCCCTTGGAATAGACACCCCATTTTGATATTGGGGTGCCTCTCAAATTATTTGCCATGAATTGAACTTTGATAGGCAGTGTCAAGATCCCCACGCGCAAATACTATGAATCAAGAAAGAAGTTAAGGGGTGGTAGCGTTGGTCAGATATAATTAGATTTAATTCTCGCCAGTGCGTACTAATATGGCGGGCAGTGATATATATATATTGTATTTTGTGTACAGAAAGTTGTTAGATGAGAGAAGTCATTGGTACCGTCGGTTTCAAGCCCGATAACTAGGACCGTTTAAGATATCCATATCAAGCTCTCTTCAGCCAATACTCATCTCAAAGATAAGTATTGGCTGAAGAGAGCTTGATATGGATATCTGAAACGGTCCTAGTTATCGGGCTTGAAACCGACGGTACCAATGACTTCTCTCATCCAACAACTTTCTGTACACAAAATACAAAATATAAATACACTCTTATATTTCGGATTTTCCTTTTAATTGAGCACTCTACTGGATTTTTTTTCCAAAAAAAAAAACTAATACTAGCATGGGTGCGTGGCGTTGCCCGGGTGTTTGGAGGGGGGTGTTGAGCAAAAAACAAAAGTGGTAGTAGGAAGGCAGGCTAGAACCCGTTCCGTGAAGGAGGAAAAGAACGGGAACGAACGTGACGTCCTTGCTGTTACGACCACCGCCAAACTGGAAGTGACGTAGGTTTTAATTAATGTTATACAATCGAAAAGAGGGGCTGACTTTCGAAAATATCGGTGAAAAAAGTAACCCCTCCCTGTAGAAAAGTCCCCAGTTGCGGGTGAAAAAATTAATGTTTTTAGCCAATTTTTCGGTATTATTCTTCTGAAGGGTCGAGCTAAAATATGTCACCTCCGTCGAAAGTTTTATACAGACATGCAAACATACACACATACACACATTTATATATTGGTAGCTCAAATTGTCGACCCAAACCGATTAAAAAGCTTGCATTATCTCTGAATATCCTTTATCTAAAATTTAAATTGTTTAGACCAGAAATTGATAATTTGGTAGAGACCGCAGAGGCCAAATTTTTTAAAACTTTGACCCCTATTATGACCCCTAAACATTTACTGCTTTGGGCTCAAATCAAGTTATTAAGTCTGATCCATGTCACAGGAACCGATATGTAAAATTTCAAGTGTTTATACCGAAAATCTGGTCGAAAACAAATTACAAAGATTTTCCCAAATCTCAGTACTCTGTATATCAAATTTCCAGTCTGTAGACTGAAAATTGACAGAGTTATTGCGTAGGGAAATATACACAGAAACACACACACACACGTTAACTATTATAGATATATAGATTTAATAGGTATTTCTGCAGGTTACAACTCGTGAAAAATATTATGCAAAGAAAGTGGCTTATCAAATTGGGTTTAGTGTTTCAACGAGGGCGTAAAAAATACTAA
This sequence comes from Euprymna scolopes, assembly GCF_053919585.1. Lineage (NCBI taxonomy): Eukaryota > Metazoa > Mollusca > Cephalopoda > Sepiida > Sepiolidae > Euprymna > Euprymna scolopes. Next base: position 64,126,983 of record NC_136509.1, read on the forward strand.
ACTAACTCTTCCTCTAAAAACAAAACAGAAGTGATATTTGTGTACAGTAAATAACAGAGAAGGGACATTTATAACCACAAAAGGAAGTAACAGTAAGCAATGAAAATAAAGAAATAAGAGCAATCATGCGGTGGGCGTTGTTGTTGTTGTTGTTGTTGTTGTTGTTGTTGTTGTTGTTGTTGTTGTTGTTGTTGTTGTTGTTGTTGTATTTTTTTACTGAAACGATATATGTAGAGCAAATCAAAGAAGGGAAACTTTTATAACCAATAAAAAACAGAAATAAACAGTTGGTAATAAAAATAGATAAACAAAAAACAGTGATACGGTAGGTTATTTTTGTTGACAGAAACGATATTTGTACACTAAAATCAAAGAAAGGCAATTTTGATAACAAAAAAAATGGAAAGTAACAGTTGGCAATGAAAAGAAATAAATAAAACATTTATACGGTAGGCTGTTTTGTTGACAGAAACGATATTTATACAGTAAATCAAAGAAAGGAAACTTCTATATAAAAGCACAGCAAATAGCAGTTGTTAAGTAAAACATATAAATAAAAAACAGTATTATGGAAAATTAAATGTCTAGTACCTGTAAATGATGTCATGCGAATGAATATCTTTTATAGCAATGTTATATTTTAATCTTCTGAACTTTTCTAATTCCGGAATAAGTGAAATATTGAACGAGTAATCAGAGGAAGCGGACTTTCACAAGGGAGGCGTTATTTTTTAGCGATTTTACTAGGGGAAAGGTTATGATATGTATGCGTTTGCATGAGCAGTTAATGGCGGTGTAAACGTAATATCTGTAAAACGTGTATATTTCTCTTCGATGACTACTGGAGGCAGTAAGAGGACTTACTATTAAGAGGAGAAAAATAGAGAACTACTTCTTCTAAAGATGGTGCGATTATGGTGCTGTGGCTCCTAGGATTAAATGTAGGATTTTATTATAACGACTAAATGTATCTAAAATATCGTTCTAAATTTACATGAAATATTGGCTAATATTCTAGGCATAACAAATTTGTTTGGGGCATCTATTGTTCCAAACCTACAGTATGTCTAGTCCATGGGGAATTCGTGTAATCAAAATATTATGTATATATATATATATATATATATATATATATATATATATATAGAGAGAGAGAGAGAGAGAGAGAGAGAGAGGGTAGAGAGAGAGGAGGGGGGGAGAGAAAGACACATATATGGATATATATTATTGTAATGTTTCCTATATTGTATTAAATTCGGCACAAGGTTTTTTTAGTAGGTCATCAACTTTCCAATATCGCTTTGTATTACGACTTTCCAAAGCTCTTCTAACCTTACTTTTAATTGGCGACATGTCTGTTGCATATTTTTCACATTCAAGGTTATTAGTCATGATTGTTCCGTAGCTGGTTTAACTCGCACAAAATGCCATTAAAGTGTTTAGTCGCTCTGGAATAGTATTGAAGGTTGGAGTTTACATCGACCGAAACATTATGAAAATCATATTTAAGATTATAACAGCAATCCGAGGTATCCAAATAACATGCAAAACTTTCAAAACATATTTCCATCTCAGTTTCATATGCGTTGTCTTTAGTTTCCGGACTGAGAAAAGAGACCTCCTTAAATTGGGAAACATTTTTATATCTCTACTCTAAAACGGAAATAATGATTTGACGCGAGATTATGAGCAACATTTAGTCTATCATTTTTGTGATAATCAATTCGAATTACATGTCACGAACGCCGGTCTCGGAAATAAGAATTCACCGGAAGAAACAGGCATATCATGTGAAACTATTGGACTTGCGTATCATAATATATTAAAGCTGCATCTCATATGTTATAAAATTCAGCCTAGCAAAAAGTTAACGTTTACAAAGCAACTGATATATATATATATATATATATATATATATATATATATATATATATATATATATATATATATATATATATATATATACGAGCAGAACATGTGTGCCGGCGTTGCGCGGTGAAAATATGATATAAATCCACAACAGATAAGTTTTTAAAAAAGATTAAACTATGTTTCTTTAGCGTATTATCGCACACTTAGATGAATTCGTTTTGTAATATTTTATAAAGAGGTCAGTAAGTGAATAATTGATGCATCCATTAATGAAAAAGTACCGAAAAAGTTATGAAATTAGACTCCCGTTAATAATTAACTATAATAAATATCATAATTAAAAGTAAATCCCTATAAAACAAATAAAAAACGATGAAAAATTTTTTATAGAATGATCCAGAAGCGAAACTCACAAATCTATTGGGATCTTATATCAGGATGGAAAAAACGCTGCTGCTGTTGCTGCTGATGATGATAATGTTGATGATTATGATGATTACGACGACGATAATAGCAGTAGTAATAGAAGTTATTAAAGACAAATAGTAGCTATTAAATAGCAGTAATTAAAGACACTTGATAAAATTTCCGATATAAATAAACCATTTAATTTTTTTGAATGAATTCTTTCTAATAACGAACATTAAAACTTGTAAAAACATTCTTATTTGTCTTTTTTGTGTGTGTTTGAAAATTATTTAAATGAAAAAAGAAGCAGTATATATATATATATATATATATATATATATATATATATATATATATATATATATATATAGAGAGAGAGAGAGAGAGAGAGAAAGAGAGAGATATTACTGCATTTGAAGCGTTGCGTATGAATTGAAAATAAGATTTACGCATATAAATGAATACGTTTAGACGGCTAAAAGCAACGCATTTTTTAAATTTTTATATAAATAAATTTATTTGCTTAAATCAGATATATTTCGATACTATACATTCTCGTCAATGAAGAGTCTGGTTATTTTTTTTTTCTTTTTTCTGGTCTGCATGGTGTTAGTCCGTGGGTCTTGGTAACGGTTTGACGTTTTTTTAAGAAGTAAAAAAGTCATCAGCAGGGTATCGCGTTAGCAGCGCAAATTGAATTAATTTAAATTGTAACCTGCATCTGCAGCCTTGCATATTGATTGAAAATAAGAATTACGTATATAAATAAATACGTTTAGAAGGCTAAAAACAAAGCATTTTTATGTAAACAAATTTATCTACTAAAATCTGATATATTTCCATGTTATACATTCTTGTCAATGTTTAGCAAATATGATGGTTTTATATATATACATACAAAATTACATATCTTTGTAACAATTTCAACTCTTCAGATTTATAAAATGTTGCAATTTGTATCAACCTAAATTCATTTTGTTTAGTTTTTGCAACATAAAACATGGGAGGAGAGAGGACAGCTAAAAAATTCCTTTATATATTTAACGAAAACTGATATAAGTTAATTTAAAATGAATAAGTATCGAAAATTTCATAAAAATCTGACCATTATTACATTTTTGCTAAATTTTTAAAACACATGTGCATTTACGCTTTTAAAATGGCCACTGCATGAGAAAGTTGTTTTCAAACATCAATAATGTAATCACGATTTAAATCTCGCGTTTTTATTATTTTCATACGCTGATTTTTTTTAAATATCATTAGTTTATTTAAGCTTCTTTTAACTAGTTTAAAAGTTTGGATATAATATTAAATTAAATTACGGTTGCATAGTGTTTCATATAGGGTTAAATCTGTCGCGTGCGTTGGAAAACACCTATTAATCAGCCACCGGAAATACTGGAATAAAAGTTTGTATTCTAACCGGTAATCTTCTCCCTTTCCAAAAAGTAGAATATCATTTTCGAGTAAAGTAGGCTGTAGCTAAAAGTATTCATCTACGACTTTATCGAAAATTAAATAAAATATAACAGTTTTAAATATTCATAAAAATCTTCTGGCACACTCTAACAAACCTGTAAACACTAGAACATGTTATGAACGTGTCTTAGTGCAAGTATGCCTATTTAAAAACAATCAAAATAATTCCCGATGGAAACTAATATAGGAAGACCATGATTTTAATTGCATGAAGACCATGGTTTCAATTTACTTCACGGCCAAGAAAACAATACGAAAATACTTACGAAAAGAAAGACGCAAATATGTGGGAGCAATCATCTGCAATATAACAGAGGGATAACACCTGCGATATAGTCAGTTAGTTTGTCTATATAACACAACATAAAGAAAATGTTACATTTAGCCTTTTGTACGTCCATATTTTTAAGTGTGGCCGGACCCCGTAAAATAGGCCATTTTTTGGCTTTTTTCTCGTAGAAGTTAGCATGAAACATTTGTTTATGTCCGGCACCCCTGTCGCAAAACCCGCAAATCGAGCGGAACGAAAGTCAATGTAAGAGTAAACTAATAACGTTAAGATTCTTTGAAAAATGAAATTAAATTCGTCGTGAAAGAGCCACAATAAAAAATATTAAGTCAATGAGTTGTCCTCCTACAACATTCGCTATAACTTATTTTGAATAGTAACTCTCTTAGGAAATAATGTAGCAGTTTGTGATAGGGAATGAAATCGAATGATAATAACCGAAAAATATGCATCTAATACTATCATGAGTGTGAACATGTGCAATTGTTCTGTGGGGGCAGCGTTTGTAAAGCTATACATGTATTTTGTAAAGGAGAAAATGCTTCAGTTTTATTATATAGCGAGATACATATAACGTTCACAAAGCAACTGATATATATATATATAAATTTCTTAAAGACATTTTACAAAGAACAGACACTCAAATTGCTGCTCATTTTTTTTTTTTTTAATGTTAGGTTTTTAATGGTAACAACTGTTTCCGCCTGATGTTGGCATAAAGTTTATAATAGTTCAGTAAATATAATTTGCATAAATTTACAACCTCATCAGCGCATATAAAAACAAGTTTCCAAAGTGTTCACATCATATGAACAACTCTTTCAACTTTGACGTTTTGACAGACAAATTTTCGCCCCCAAACTGATTAAAAAGTCAGCTGCATGTCTAAATATCATTTATGTATTTGTTTACATTTTAAATAGTAGTTACGGAATCAAAGTATGATTCGCAGCAGTTTTTTTTTTTTACTTCAATTTCCCTAACTTGAGCAGGTAACCAATTGACTTGATTGGAAAATTGGCGATTTCACCGATTTCGATGATAATAAAAATATGAGGGTGTGAAACATTCGGTGATCATCATTCAATCCTCGGCACAGTCAGGTCTCCTTGCGAGTCTATAATATTTACCATTGTAATCGTTTAATTTATTCATATTTGTCACTATTTTACATATTATGCGTATATTTACGTTTATGCAAGCAACCCCCTATTATATCATTACGATTGCTTTTAATACTAGCAGTTCAGCCCGGCTTTTCTCTGATCATGTGTACTGTTCATAACTGGCCTTACGTATGAATACACTTTATGTAAAATTTCAAATGTTTAAACCAAAACGTTTCTGAGTAATTTCGTATAGATTACAGAGGTAATTTCTTTTTTTAACATTTATTCCAATTTTGACGCCTTAACATTTATAATTTTGGTCTCAAATCAAAATAAAATTTTTGACCCATATCCAAATTATCTACATCTAAAATTTCAAGTGTTTAGACCCAAAATTGGCGGAGGAGTTTGATAGAGTCTGCAAAGGTCAACTCTTTAAACTTTAACTTTGTGGAAGCCATATTTTCGCCCATAAACTGATTAAAATGCTTATTATTATTATTATTATTATTATTATTATTATTATTATTATTATTATTATAACGCTTTGAAAATAATATACGACAAACCTCAGGGGTCCCTTTCACCAACAAACTCACCAGGAGTTAATTGTTGGATATGAACAGATACAAAAGGACGAATTAAATTATCATGCAAGAGCAACTACTTTGAGATATACGAAAAAAAGAAGAGAAAAGGGAAATCGTCTGAAATATATTTACAATAATATAAAATATATGTACAATTGAGATGAAGGGGGTATGAGAACGATTAAGAAATATCTCCAAACAAGTTATATATTTAAGAAATTGTTTTTGTCGGCAAAACGACGTCTTGCGTGAAAGAAACTGTGACGTGACTACAAAATCTTTAAATGATTGGGAGAGTGAATCCAGTGCAATATTCTAAAACATTGGCACAACAAGCTGGATTTACAATTAGATGTTAGCCAATGACAGATTCCAAAGCAAAAAAAAAGGGCAAAACGGCGTGGTTTGTCTAGTCTAATTTCTGCCGGTATATGTTGGTTGATGCGTGTCTGCAAGTTCAAGGAAGTGCGATCCACATAGCCAGCAGCGCACTGGTAATTAAATTCATAAATAACATTACTTTGCGTGATGTAAGGCAAACCGTCTTTCGTGACCAGTAGGAATGCAGATCTTACACCGAAAACCAAACGTAATACGACAGACGGGAAACAATTTGTTACAAACTTAATAAGAAGTCTACTCACTAGTAACTCCAATTCAACGTAGTTTTAAATAAACAGAACAGTTGGACGAACTCAGGGCTATGGGAAAATTGTACTTTTTTCACTTGATTAGTAATAATATAATTAATCTACTTCTCCGAATCACCATTACGAATGGAAAAGTTTTTAACACTATTCTGTCTGTGTTTGAGTTTGTTGTAAGCACAAGTTATAAGGATTGTATATACTAATCTTTTAATAAGCCCTATTTTTTGTAGAGGTAGGCACAAATGAGCGGCAATCAATATAAAGACCGATAAAAGTCGGTTTGCGATAAAGTGTAGTCAGAAAAAGTTCTTACTACGTTCAATCAAGGAAATATAAGCAACCTTCATTCTCTCTCCTCATAGTAAATGATAATGCTGTGTCGAGAGAATTGAGATCATCGAAGAAACTTGTTGGTTATGCAATTTTAATTCTACGCTGTTCATTTCGTAAAAACAAATACATATGACTTCACAATTTTACGATAATCTATAGATTCAAATCAAAATAAAATCAAAGTTCTACTTTTCTAACACTCCTTCAACAAATTTTGTTATTGTTTATATATTCTGTTGATAATACTTTTAGTCGTATTAAAACGATAGCATCCAGACACTATAATAATCTCATTATTTTCTATAATATTGTAAGTATTAAAAAATGAATACATCTAATTAAATGGCATCTATATGACACAGACACATACGCATAACTTGAGGATTAAATCATATGCAGCAGCTATGTTCGTAGAAACTTTTTATTCCATTTTTGACTCTTTCTCATCGTCGATGTAGAATATTCTTGTCAATTCCTTAATTTAGCACCTTTGGGTTTACCAGCTAACCACCGACAAGCAATGGATTGTTGGTAATCACCGTTGGCTACTTATTCCCAAAGAACCTGTAGATCCAGCCGAACAGTCGGAACCCGTGATTATTCATCATAGATCCCCTCCACCTATTTAGATAATCCCTCTCTAAATCTCTTAACACTATTACTCATGTTAGAAAGAAGATACTCCGGTGCATTCAATTACTATGAACAAGAGTAAGCGATATGCATTTCGGATAATCTTTTCGATGATTGAATTTATAGAACTGCTTACTCGTTTGTATAATGATTTCATAAGTGTATGTTTCTAACCTTACGAAATTAATATTAAAATCCATCAAGATTAAGACAGATACAAACAAAACCGTCGCTATAAAAAACACACATTATAACGTATGTTGCATGTGAGGTTATAACAAAACCATAATATAAATAGCTTGTATATAGGAATTATGTAAATTCATAAAATATGACATTTTTAGTTTTAAAATGGAATCATTGGCCTTTAAGAGCAATTATTTAATTTTAGGATCCGTAAGTTAATGTATAACGATATATGAATTGTGAGTTTGCATACACGAATGTGCATGTACACACCTATATAAGTATATATTTCTATTTATAGAAATTTATATATATGTAGGATTCACTCCTAATTTAATTACTCGATTAATATGATTTGGAAATAAGCTGATATGCATAGAAGATCATAATATTAGGCTTATTTAAATTATTTTTTAACAAAAGGAAAAAACCCTCTATGCAAATTCTTAAAAAAACTTATATTTTTGTGAATTTTTTACAAGATGTATAAATTAATAAAAATCCTATTAATTGCCGTTTATAATAGTTAAAAGCTATTTAGAGGCATTATATGTTTAGAAGCTTCCATTTAAAACAAGTCATGTATGTTAGATTTGCATTGGATTTGACATTAATAAAGCATGTAATTAGACACCAATAAAGGATGTGTGTAGTGCAAGAAGATATATTCTAAAAATATTCCCGTTTAATTTGAGTATTTCATGATGTAAGTACTATTTCAAAACTCCAATAGAAATGTCATCAAAAAGCATATCAAGCAGCCCGTTTGTCAGCTTGGAAGCGTTTTATGATAACACTTATGAAGTGTTATTTTACAATGGACTGTAATTCAGTTAATTTATCTTAAGGAACACGTTCTATAAGTAATAAGTAAATTTGGTTATCTTTATAATATTTGTGTTCTACATAATATTGAAATGCTGACCATGTTGTAAAATAAAACACAGGAAAAATACTACTTCAAAATTAGGTACTGTATACCAACGAAAATAACATATCAAGTTTAAATAGGATAGATTAAAGAAAATTTTATTTCAATCTTAATCGTCGCAGCCAAAAATAAATGCTAATCGTGAGCATATGAATGTTAGACATGAACGCCATAGAGATGCAAGACCAAAACAATGGTGGTAAATACTTCATGTGAAATTATCTAAAAAATTAGGTTATTCTTGCTTTACTTGTTTCCGCAAATGTCTGCAATAATCAAACAATAAGTTTACATCAGTTTCATAATGTAATTTTCAGTAATGAAAATTGCATCTCATCAATCAGCACGATGTTAAAAATATCACAATCTTTTACTGTGATTAAATGGATCAACGCTTTGCGTAATTCGTGAGGTTGGCAAACTTCTACTTTCTTTCAAGCAAACACAAATCACACGATTAATTATACAAAATGCTTAATCATTAGTGTTGTATATTAGTAGATGAATACCTGTTTGAAAACGGGTAAAGTTAATTCCTTAATTTATTGCACATGTATGAAATACACACACGCATACACACACTCACACACATATATGTGTGTGTGTGTGCATTTTATGCATGTGTAATAAATAAATTTCGTGTGTTCGCTATCCGTATCATATAAACGAATTATGATTATTTATGCGACTGTCATAATGAAATAATCCCAACGATAAGAATGAAACTCGCATAGGATTCGAACAAGTGCCTAAGCATAGTGATTACTTAGAGCCATTGTTGTTGCTTGATTTTTCGCAACCATATGGTTACAGGTCAAATGTTGTATACTTCCGCCCGCAGACAGACAATATAATTTAGTATAAATACCTGCGTTATTATAGTTGTCATGCCATCTTTAACGTCCGTGATAACCAGTCATCGATAAGTAGGAACTTGTCGAAGACTTCTTAGATCTCAGACCATAAACTGTCGCTATCCACTTCTTTTCTGCGAAAAAGGCAGTTCATCTCCATTCACTTCTAACATACTGGCAATAATTTGGTTCCGTCCTCCCCTTGAGTGTTCTAATAAGAGGGATTGGTTTACTAGGATCTGTATTAGAAGCTGAGCACAATTATTTAATTGTTGAATTTTTTTAATTTTGGTTAAATTTGTTAATTTGCAATCGCTAAAAGTCCACACAAAAATTGAACAAAAGATAAAATTAAAAAGAATGGTACTCATGCAGAATTTAACCCCCTTTCTCACACACACACGCACACACACACACACACGCACACACACGCACACACACACACACACCGGATTCCAATTAGTTTAGGGTTCGACCGGCCATCGTGGTGACCGAATTCAGCCGAGCGTTGTCCAAATAATTCTCACTTTTACAAATATTTTTAACAAATAAATGTTATCAAAGTCAAGATACCGAGAAATTGTCAGTAAATGGCTTGGTTATTTTTTTCGTTTTTTACCCATCCGCAAATGCTATTAAAATAAAAGTCGATAAAAATTCATTTAAAAAGAAATTAAAAAACAAATGTCAGCATACCCATCCGCAATAGCTATTAAAAATTGTCGATTAAATGACTTAAAACGAAATTTAAAAACAAATGTCTGTAAAAGTGAGGCATTATTAATAAATGTTTAGTAATTTTTCTTTTAATATTCATAAAGAGTAAAACTTTTTTCAGAATAAATAATGTGACAAATAATCGTTTAGATACTATGACAACGTCAGTAAATAAAAAAAAGTGTTACGTGCGCTTGCGTCAGAAAAGAAGCGATGCGTGTTTTTTATGCTAGTCGCCATGGAACTCAACGCCCAAGGAGTATCAAATTCTGTTTTCAAAAAGAAACGTTTGCTACCAACTTTCTTTTTTAAAAAAAAGTCCAAGTTTTCCTGAAAAAAAATCTTTCACCTAACAATTTATGGCAAAAATAGCGACCCATAAACATCTGGGGTGCTTCTACACGTTATTGGCGAAATTAGAGACGCCATTTTTTTCACGCACATGCTATCCAAATCTAGGGGAGACATCATTATATGGCCGAACGATTGCTTCCGGAAAGGGAAAGAATAAATTTACCAAAATTAACATTTATTACTCCAGGAAACGTTAAATTAAACTAAAATTATCATTTATTACTTCCAGAAACTTGGTAAACCGATATTACTGGAGAAAATGAATCTTGACAATTCAAAAAAATGTTTAAAATTATGTATTTGTTCGAAAAAAACAAAACAAAAACAAAACTAAACAAAAAAAAATATTTTATAAAATTCCAAAGTTGCTTTAAAGTAAATAAAGAAAGTGAAAGAGGACATATATCCGTAATTGTTTAATTGGAAATGTTTCGATTTAATTGATGAGAACTGGAAAGTTTTCATGGAACAATTTTTTTTATTAAAAACAGAAAATTGAAATGACATATTCATAATAGTTTAACCTGGACAAGCGCCATTTGCAAACAAAAACAAAACCCAAAACATTTATTAGTTTTTTTTGTTGTTTATTTTTTCGTTTGTGTGTTTTTTGTTTTTGTAAATGTTTTTTTTTTCGAACAAATAAATAATTTTAAATATGTTTTGAATTGTCAAGATTCATTTTTCTCTATTAATATCGGTTTACCAAGTTTCTGGAAGTAATAAATGATAATTTTAGTTTAAGGGAGTAATAAATGGTAATTTTGGTAAATTTATTTAGTTTAATTTATCGTTTCCGGAAGTAATAAATGTAAATTTTGGTAAATTTATTCTTTCCCTTTCCGGAAGCAATCGTTCGGCCAGTTTCCCCTAGATTTGGATAGCAAGTACGTGAAAAAAATGGCGTCTCCAATTTCGGCAATAAAGTGTTAGGAGCACAAAATCTGCTAGCTGAGTGACAAATCTGCTAAAAATATTGAAAAAAAGAAAGAAAAAAAAAGAATAGAACCTCAAGATGTATCAGAAATTTGGAGGAATTTTTGACACCCCTAACAGAAAACTGCGAATAAAATATAAAAAAAAACTCATAATTTCTCTTTTTAAAGGGAGTTGTTTATTTTTATATGGAATATACTTTCAAAATAAACTATTAAAGTTGTTTAAAAAATAATAGAAATATTTTTTTATTTAAAAAAAAACAGTGTTTACAAAATGCCGGCGTGCCTTCATGCGGCCATTTTTTACGTAATAAAAGCAATAGAATTTTACGAGTTAAATATTTTTCAATTTTAAAACTTTAAAAATTTATCAAAATTTTTCTATTGGTTCAATTTTTACGATATTTTCAGGGTCAATGTGAAATTTTATGCTCTTTCCAATAAACCCAATATAATATTTTAGACAAACTTTTTTTTTTAAATTCACACCCCAATTTTGAAATGTTTATTAAAATTTTAATAGTTGATTTATGTGTCAAAGTTTTATATATCACAAATTGAAGATAAAAGATCAATAAAGAACATATTCCAATTTAAAACTAAAAAAGAATAGTTTTTTTGGAAATTTACCTGTAAAGTCCAAAGTGTAAAACCTTTTTTTTTTTTAAACACGTTGATTTTCTTTTAAATGAAAGCTCATGTTACGCTTACATCGTCAAGTAAATACCAGACGCTAACGGCAAACTTTTCCCTCTGATTGAATGTTTTCTTTTTTTGATATTAAAAAAAAATTAGTCGATGAAGAAGTATTAAAATATATCAATCAAAAACTCGTGTATTTCATTAAAAGAATTTTTTAAAAATCGATAAAGCGGATTTTTTTGTTCTAGGGGAAAAACTTATAAGTGAATATGCGTTTCTTTTTTAACTACGGAGGATGAAAAATACTAATTTTGGTTAACACATACAATACAAAAGAGACATTATTCATGCCCTTGGACGAAACCATACTTCATGAATTTCATTTTAGCAGCAGCTATTTATAACGCATCGCGCAAAACATGTTACAAAAATGCGATTTTCTAGGACCCTCGCTTTAAAAAATCCTTTTATTTAAAAAATACATGGGATTTAAAATATAAGTATTGAAAAATTTTTAACAATGAAGAATAGAACTACCAATTTAATAATATTTATTAGGCAAGTGATTTTTTGGCATTTATATATATATACATATTTTTATAAGCAAGTCAAAATATGTTGATTTTCTTTATATTTTTAAAAAGAAAACCGCTTTAAAGAAACAAATATTGCATAAGCTGTTATTTTTTAAAAATTTGGTCTTTGCTCCTCTAATCGAAAAAGAATTAGGGTTTGACTTATATTTTCAAGTAGTTATAAGCTTAAAAAATAGTAAGTTGAATTATTAAGGAGCTGATCATCATTTTTAATGGCCACTTTCTGATACACTTATAGAACCTCTCTCAAACATACTGGCAATAATTTGGTTTCCTCCTTCTTTCAGTGTTTCCAATAAGGGGTATTGATTTACTAGGATTTGTATTAGGCGCTGGGCACTTTTAAAAAATTATTTAATTGTTGAATTTTTTGCATTTTGGTTAAATTTGTTAGTTTGCTAGCGCAAAAAGCCCACAGAAAACTTGAACAAAAGACAAAATTAAAAAGAATGGTACTCATGCAGAATTTACCACCCTCCCCGCCCGGATTCCAATTAGTTTAGGGTTCGACCGGCAATCACCAGATTAAGCCGAGCGTTGTTCAAATGTTGAAACACTAAACCAACATTTTATTTTTTTTTTTTTTTGCAGAATTAATTAATGATGGGAGTATTTTTCCTTTTTTTTTCTATTGACAAAAAAAATTGTACATTCTCTTGAAAAAAATATTTTTCTTTACTTTCACCTAACTATTTACGGTGTTCATATAAAACATTCATATTTTCTTTTTATAATAAAAATTATGTTTTCAAAAAGAAATGTTTACTGCCAACATTCTTTTTTAAAAAAAGTGCAAGTTTTCCTGAAAAAAAAAAAAAAAAAAACCTTTCACCTTACAATTTATGGTAAAAATTCACCTTTTCTTGGGAAAAAAGCCCAACTTTTATTGATAAAAAAATTGCAAAAATAATAAAATAAATAAACAATACAAAGTGCAAGTTTTATTAGGAATGTGTTCCATTTTAACAAACTGAACCACAGCAACGCGTGGCCGGGTACAGCTAGTGCATTAATATATATTTTATATTGTCGTTTTCTTATTTTATTGATACTGTCTGTCTGTTTCTTTCTCTCTCCCTCCTTTCTCTCTCTCTATCTCTATCTATCTCTCTCTCTTTCTCTAGCAGGGACATGGCGTTGCACCGTCGTAAAATACTCTTAAAAATCGTTTAATTTATCTAGATTCCTTATTTATTATTAATATCGAACCAAGTCTCTATTGATTATCATATTGTACACAATATATAATAGTGATCTTCAAAGTAAAAAATAAATATAGCGTTAGTAGCATCGGCTAAAATCGTAATTAAAACATTTTGTTCTTAACCAGTATTCCTTAACATTGTACTTAAGGCCAGATTGATCTTAAAATTTTAAAAATTAACGCAGTTTACCGTATAATATAAATTTGCGCATGCGTAGATAAGCACTTAAAGTGTATTTTTGTCTGCCAAGTTCTCAGATTTAAGCTACGTTTATTCATAATTTTAATTCCTATTATCCTGCATTGCGACCCCCTTTCGTTTATTTTATAACTGGTACTAGCTGAAGTACCCGGAATGGGCAGGTTGTATTAGATATATTTGAATATTCTGTCCTCACACTTATTGATTAAACGAACCACTAATTCATAGTGGCTTCTTTTTCCACTCTCATGATGGAGAATCAGTAGGTGCGTTTTATTTTATAGAGTTTTTCTCAGTACCCCTAATCCTCTTTCCTGATTTAATCTTTTATCTTTTATTCCATCTTCTTTCGAAATATGTTGTAAGAATTGTAATTATTATTTTATATCATAGTGCATATCTGAAAACTGGTAAATCTCCTTTTTAATGTACAATATATAAAAAGATGACATAATAATCTGTTGATGAATCATTAAAATTTAGTTTCCTGCAGTCTATATCTAAACACTAGAAAATGTACCTGTAGCATCAATTTTGAAGATAAAAAAACATTTTGGGTTTGACCACTAAAGATATGTAAATGTAGTTTTTCAAGACTTCAAATGCGTGGGCAAACAACACGCAACAGGCATAAAAAGCTGAAGATAAAGTCTAGCAACTTTGAGGCTTTGTGGTCCGATACACATTACACCTATATAGTACCTGTATTACCTAGCTCTACCTCTGTATTGAGCACTGTTGAAACTTAAAGTTTACGCATAAAAATACTTTTGTATATTAATTGATGTGATTAAATGAAGTATTCATATATATATATATATATATATATATATATATATAAATTTTATAAAAGGTCAGAAAGACATGGATACCGTCGGTTTCAAATCCGATATAAAAGAATCAGTTTATGATCGAAAAATATTGGATATTTTCAGCCTCTGTTTATATCTGTTCCTTACAAGAAACAGTGACCGCATGTTATTTTATTCGATTTGTAATTTGCTTATTTATTTATTTATTATTGATTTATTATTATTATTATTATTATTATTATTATTATTATTATTATTATTATTATTATTATTATTGGCTCACCTGGAGCTTTCACACAAGTCAACAAACGATCTGATTGGAAACCTGTGGTATTCTCTGGAAGTTGAGTTACAACAAGTCTCCCCAGACGTCCAGCTCTCTCCACCTCCTTCTATAGCATATGCAAATGAATTTGCATCATCGCAACAGTCGCTTACCATTGATTTCTCGCTGGTAGTGGCCATTGGTTTATACTGGAATTTGAGTGGCACTCAGCCTCTCCAAGGTCCCAGTTCTCTTTGCGCGTGTCCAGCCGAGGTCTGGTTGGCGCTCGCTCCTCGGTTTTTCAGTCCTTATTGACCCTTCTCGGCCGTTTGGTATCATTTTTTTCGGGGGGGGATCGGTGATGAAACAATGGAAGGATGCATGATGTAGAATTTGTAAATATGCAGTTTCGATGTTCTTCATTCCTTTTAACGCTTGTTCGTTATATTGTCTTGTATTATTCTCCGCATTCAAGGGGTTTCCTTAATATTTCAGTCGTTTTCATTATCGTTAGTCGTTGTACTTTTGCAGTTATTCCTCTGATTCCAATTTCTGACATTCTTTTTTCGAAGTTTTTCGGAATTGTTCCTAGTGCTCCTACTATTATCGGTACTATTTGGACTTTCTTCATCATCCAAATCCCTTTTAACTCTCTGGCTAGCTCTGTGTATTTGCTTCGTTTCTCCTTTTCTTTCATACTCACCCTGTGATCAGCTGGGACTGCAAAGTCCACGATTTGACAGGATTTTTCTTTCTTGTAAATTATTACGACATCTGGTCTTCTTGCTTAGATTGGTTTGTCCGTCTGTATGTCTATGTCCCATAGGATTTTGTGGTTCTTATTTTCGAGTGCTGTTGCAGGTTTATGCTTGTACCATTTGTCTGTACGCTCAAAATGCAGTCGTTTACACAATTGCCAGTGTACCACCCTCCCCACTTGGTAATGCCTGTTTTTGTATTCCTTTTGGGCAAGTTTGCTGCATTTGCTTACTATATGGTTTATCGTTTCGTCTCTTTGTCCACAGAGTTTGTATTTGGTGTTTTCTTGTGTTTTATCGATCCTTGCTTTGATATGGTTGGTTCTTATCAAGTTATCTTGTGCTGCAGTTATTAGAGATTCAGTTTCTCGGTTTATATGTCATTTTCGCATCCATGTCCAGGTGTTTTCGTTATTCTCATCTTTTGGCATTCTTATGAATCTTCCGTGGAGTTGTTTCTCTTCCCATTTCTCTTTTCTAGTTTTGTCGTTTGTCTCTCTGTTTTCTGTTTTGTTTTTTTCAGTGTCTCTCGCTACCATAATTATCCTTTCAGTGTTTTGCATTATGTATTTTTCTAGTCTTTTGTCGTGTCCTTTACACAGTCTTCTATACAGATCAGTCCCCTCCCATCGTCTTTCCTTTTCACGTAGAGTCTGTCATTATCGTCCTTTGGGTATAGTTCATTATGCATGGTCATGAGTTTCCTGGTTTTCTGGTCGATTTTTCTCAGTTCTTCTTTTGTCCACCCTATAAATGGTCCAGAGTATCTTACTAGTCATGCTGCCCATGTATTAATGCCTTTTATTAGGTTGCTACTATATAATTTAGTTTCCAGGAGTTTTCTTGTTCTCCTGAGGTATTCCTTTCCAACTTTCTCTTTCATTTCTGTTGCTCTGATCGTGTCCGCTTCCAGAATTCCCAAGTATTTATTGTCGTCTTGTTTCCCTAGTGCCCTCCTTTCTGTTTGGTTGGGTAGTTCCATGCCTTCTGTCGTTTCCAGTTTTCCCTTTCTTATAACTAGTTGTGCGAACTTTTCCATTCCAAATTCCATTTGGATATCTAGGCTGAAGATTCTGGTAGTGATAATTAGTGTTTCTAGCTCCTTTTCGGTCCTTGCAAAAAGTTTCAGATCGTCCATGTACATCAGTTGGTTTATTTTTTACTCTGTATTAGAGAACTTGTATCCGGCTTGGCACTTTCTCAGAATACTGTTCAAGGGCATCATGGCTATGATCAACAGTAGTGGTGATAGCGAGTCTCATTGGAAGATACCTCTTTGTATGTTAATTTCTGTTATGTGTTGTCCATTAGCTGTCAATTCCAGTCTCCATGTTTTCATTGCATTTTCTATTTCGTTGGTGATCCTGCTTTGTATTTTATACATTTTTAGGCATTCTATTATCCATGCTTGAGGGATCCTGTCGTACGCTTTTTTGTAGTCGATCCATGCCATGGCTAAATTCTTTCTCCTCCTTTTTACCTCCTTTAGGATCTTTTCATCTGTATATAACAGGGCATGTGTTCCTCTTTTTCCTTTTTGGCATCCTTTCTGCTCATCTGGGATTATTATTATTATTATTATTATTATTATTATTATTATTATTATTATTATTATTATTATTATTATTATTGGTTTTATCTTATATATATGTCCGTGTGTGTAAGATAAGATAATGTCAATAAGTCAATAATAATAAGTCAATAATAAATATATAAAATAAAACAATATATTTACAAATATGTGTGTGCGTGTGCGTGTGTGTGTGTGTGTATGTGTGTTATCGAGCTATGTTTATTCGTGAGTTTATTGCTATTATTCTGCATTATCCCTTTCGTTTATTTTATATTTGGTATTAAATTGATTTTGTATTCTTTTTCATATTCACAAGCATGTTTTTATGTTGTTCGTTCGGTAGTTGACAGTTATAGCGTGCAGATTGATTATATGATTTTAAACCAAGCTGCTACACAAGGGGCCCCGTATAACGATTGGTATTTGTCGGTTTCTTGCCTCTTTGGTTTGTCTGTGTTTCAAACTTAAATTTAAAACTGCATTGCAATCGGTAAGCATACATGTTAATTGGACGCATGAAAACTGCCCTGTTTTGTTTTGACTCTGAAATATGAGCGCATCTATAATTATTATTATACGCATAGAAACTGTTCTCTTTTTTACTGAGTAATTTGAAATTTAAAAGCAATTATAAAAGTCAAATAACTCATTAAAATTAATTATTAAGGAGTGGCAAATATGTTGAGCTTCTCAGTCATGACAATCAACTCATTACACGTAATAAGCATCACATAACAGAAAGAGATGTCACCCTAAAAGGCCCAAATTCACGCTTATCAATTATGCATTAATAGCGAACTCTATCAAATAACAATAAAGCATAAATATATCTTGTTGAACATTCCCATCCTACTCAATATCACCATCGAGTCTTTGTGTTCCTGAAAACGCAATAGACAATAAAGATTCTTGGAAAACAAATTTTACATTCGATTTTCTTTATTTCTTCCCTATCAAAATGTGTCTTTGATAATCTGATTGGTTAGACTCTATCCATTCTCCTTTTCACGAAATAAGACTTAACAGGATTTAATAATCGTATATTTACTTTAGCTTTAAAATTAATCAAGACAAAGTTATTAAGGCTGGTTGCTTCCGTCCATCTTCCGTTGATTGGAATACGATTTCGCAAAAAAAAAAAAAATAAACAGGAAAACTCGATTTTAGTGTGGATGATTTGTCCTCAGCTGTTATTTTGTCTCACGGGAAATAGATCCTCCTTAAATAAATTAGAACATGTCTATTCAATCAGAATATTTGTAAAATGTATATTAAAGAAAACATCCAAGTGATATATCGGAACAAAAGATGTTTTAATGTGTTTTACATCGTATAAAAATATGAGCTGACGTATGGATTTATCGTACATCTATAATATAACTCACTTCTGTCAGTTTACATGTATGTATGTATGTATGTATGTATGTATGTATGTATACCTAAAACTTTCGACAGAGGCGACGGATTTTCACAAGATCGGTATCGTTTTGCAGCTCAACTTCGGACGACAAATTTAGAAAAAATGGCTAAAAACATAAAATCCTTCACTCTAAACTAGTCACATTTTTACAAGGAGGGGTCACTTTTTCGTCGATATTTTCGAAAATAATCCCCTCTTTTCGATTGACTAACCTTAAACCTTCGCCACTTTCGGTTTGGCGATGGACGCAACAGCAAAAAGGTCAGGGTTTTTTTCGCGTTCTTTTCCTCCTTTGCGGTACTGGTTCAAGCCTGCCTGCCTTCTACCACTGTTTTTTTTTTCTCAACATACACCTCCAAACACACGGGCAACAAGGTTCGTCTATATATATAAAAGCGAAAATGTGTGTATGTATGTATGTGTGTAGGTGTGTGTACGTATGTGTATGCATGTGTGTATATGCGTATATGTGTGCCTCTACGTGATTACGTCTGTATGTCTGTGCGAATGCACACGTATGTTGGCGTACGTCTATGTACGCATGTGTTTATTTCCATGTGTATGCGGGGTGGAGGGGGCTCCCGTAAGCCGTGGTACAAATACTCCCTCAGGCTATAAGAAAAAAAACGATCCTATTACGATGGAAAAGTTGTGACGTGTGTAGGTCTGAAATGCTGGAAGCATGTAGTAATTGATCTGCCATTATTATATGTATCTATGTATATGTATATATATATACATATATATATATATGTGTGTGTGTATGTATAGGTGTATGTATGTTTATGTACATGTGTATGTGTATGTGTGTATATCTATGTTTATATGTATGTATATGGGCGTGTGTATGTATATGTGTATGTGTGTATGTATGCATGTGTATGTATGCATATATATGTGTGTATGTGTGGGCATGTATGTATGTGTGTATGAGTGCATATTTACGTACATGTATGTATATGTAGGTAAGTGTATGTGTATATATGTATGTGCGTATGTGTACGTATGGATGTATGTATGTATATGTGTGTATGTATTTGTAGGTGTGTATGTATGTATATCTGTATGTATTTATGTGTCAGGTCATGTCATATGCTACTGGTACCATGTAACCCAGTACTACCTGCCTCATGGTCGGGTCACCGGCGACTAAACTGGTTCCCCCACCAGACTTGTTTGGTGAGGAGGGCGGCTAGTCTCCCTGGAGGATTAAAAACAAGGCCTTCCAAAGGGCGAATGAACTCTTTTTCTGTGTCAACGGCCAACTAGCACCGTGTATATTTGTGTGTGTGTGTATGTGTATTGGGGTGGAGAGGGCTCCCGTAAGCCGTGGTGAAGGCAACCTTTCTAGGAGAAGCAAATCCCTGATTTAAAAAACCATAAAGCGGGAGACCAGTACCCGCATTAAGCTGGTCTGCAGTTTAATTTGTTGCTGGCTATCTTGCTCTTGCTTGTTGCTGGATCTCAACATTTTGAACCGAGAAAGAGACTTAGCTGTCGTACAAAGCTAAGACTCTGTAACATCATCTTTGTATAGATACTCCCACAGGCATTTAGGCTCATGGATTTTAAATGTCTGAGGGAGTGGCACTCGTCTGACAAGACGTTGCAATCATCATGTATGAGTGCATATTTACGTACGTGTATGTATATGTAGGTAAGTGTGTGTATATATATGTATGTGCGTATGTGTACGTATGGATGGATGTATATGTGTGTATGTATTTGTAGGTGTGTATGTATGTATATCTGTATGTATGCATGTGTGTCTGTATACGTATGTATGTGTATTCATGGTGTATGTACATATATGTGTATGTTTACAGATATGTATGTGTGTATCTATATATATGTATATTAGCGTTTAAATATATATATATATGTGTGTATGCATGCCAATGACCGTCATGTGTATGTTTATGTATAAGTATGTCTATGTATGCATATATGTAATGTGTATGTATGCATATATGTGGGTTATTTGTATGTGTGTATGTGTATATGTGTATGCATGCGTGCATGTATATATATGTAAATATACCAGTGACCGTCTTCAGTGTCATGTCTGCTTTTGCGTATGATTTTTTTTCCGGTAGGACAAAAGTTAAGGTTATCTTCGGGCTCATGGACTTTCAGTCTGACAAGACGTTGCAATCATCATAATCATCATGTATGTATGTGTGTATGCATGTATTATGTTTGTATGTATGTATGTATGTATGTGATTTTTGGAGTGTACGGTAAAAACTTTCGACAGACAGAATAAAAATTCAGAAACTTGGTATCATATTGAAGCTCCATCCTTCGCCCGAAAAATATCGAAAAATTGGCTAAAAACGTTAATTTTTTCACCCCGAAATCAACAATTCTCTACAGGGGGTTGGTCAACAAAAACCGTCCTCTCATAACGAGATCGGTTGTACGCATGCGTCAGATAACGTCATTACCTGATTTAGTTTAAATAGTTGAAGAATTTACTGAATTTCATGTACGTCGTGTTAGCTCAGTTGGTTAGCGCGTTGGGTCATTATCTAATCTTTTTGGGTTCGAATCGTGGTGTGAAATATCTTCTTTTTTTGGATTTTTTAAATTTGAATATTGAACCAGTGTTATTTAAGCCATTTTTCACGTAACATTCGTTTTTCTGTTTTGTTTTTTTTTTTACTTCGCTTATTCTTAGGTTTTCATTAACACCCCCGACCGATTTTTTAAATTTTAATATCGAAACAGGCTTATTTAAGCCATTTTCACGTGTTTTTTTCAGAAGTTTTAACGTTCGTTTTCTGTTTTGATTTTTGTTTTTTCGATTTTACATTTAACATCGTTCGTTTGCCTTACGTTATTTTTTGTGTGTTTTTTTCGGTGTTTTGATTACCCCGCCCCCCGGGTACCCCCCGCTTCGTTTTTATGTTTTCTTTTTTACTTCGCTTATTCTTAGCTTTTCATTAACAACCACACACACCTACAAATACTCGAACAACGCCGGGTACCCTCTCGCTAGTCTAATATATAAAAGGCAAAATGTGTGTTTTGTATGTCTCACAAAAACTTTCGACACACGCGACAGATCCTCACGAGATCGATATCGGTTGCAAGCTCGATCATTTGGACGACAAATATCGAAAAATTGGCCAAAAACATTCATTCTTTCACCCGCAGCTAGGCAGTTTTGTATAGTGTGAGATTTTTCGCCGGCATTTTAGCCAGTCATTGTCATAGTTGGATTGACTACGCTTAATTCCAACGCTCTCGACTTCCGGTTGCACGATGGAGACATTGTTTTTTATGTTTCTTCTACTACCACTTTTTTTCTTCACCCAAACTGCCGGCTGTTGTTTTGATTCCCTCCTCACTAAAACCGTTTTCTTTTTAATTTCTCCCTGGTGTCCCTTACTATACCTCCACACATCCAGGCAACCCCACTACTACCCGTTTTTTAACACCTCTCTCAACCCGGGCTGCCTACTGTTGTTTTGATCCCCCGGCTATACCACCTCGCCCGCGCTAGTATAAAATAGGAATTATGAAAAAGTTGTATTATCAACGAACATATTTATTTGTAGGCACCAAAACTACCAGAGTGAAATAGGTCGCACCAAATTTAAAACGAGTTATTAATTCCGATCATATTCATTCCCTTGCTTCTACAATACTATAACAACTATAGTTGCTTTCAAAAGAAAGAATTAGGAAAAGAGAAATAAGGAAAGACAGCGGGTTAGGCATACAGAGGAATTTTATTGTTAGCAAGCGTTAATGCAGATTTTTAACTGTAGTCCCTTATAAATGCCTTCACATCTATAGTGCTTGTTTTTCAGTGAAGCAAATATCACACAAGGCATCTTTTATTTGCAGACCATTTCTTTTACTTGCTAATAATAATATAATTTTCAGTGCTCAAGCAGAAAGATAGAATTGTACGTGTATTATTGTTCTCATATTGGGTGTAATTTTCACAACGCTTTTCTGTGCATCGTGTCAGACTTGGGAATCTTTAATCTACTCGATATCCGACTGAGATAGTTTCCGTGCATTCTGAAATACCACTAGGACGTGTCCTCTATAGCATCCGACTTCACAGATTAGCTAACCGTTTGTATTAACTTACATACCCTCATAAAATTCAACGGAAACGAAACAGCTAACCGTGGTATATTCCTGAATATGCTGCTGCAGTTGAACAGTGAAATCACAATTTTAATTGCTTTCAACCTAAGCTACTTTTAGGAATGCTCACAGCCACTGAGAAAGGGTTATAGAAAACGCGGGAAAGTATTTTGTTAATACTGTAAAAATTGAAGTAGCTTAACAGAGTTTGGCCCACATGAGTTTTGTGGCATAGCAAACAAGGTTAACTTTAGCTATAATCAACGATCCTGGAGTGATTACGTCAGCACATGACAAAACTAAACTCTTCACCAAGTACTTCGTATTAAACTCCACCCTGCGTGATCAGGACCGTCTACCCCTTTAATGTATTCACAGGACTAAAAATACTCTAAGCGATATCCATATATATGTCCAAGATGCTATCAGACTTATAAAAGACTTAATCCCAGCAAGGGAACTGGAACTGACAACATTCTAACCATAGTGATCAAAAGATGTGGCTTGAATTAGCTTTTATACTAGTCAAGTTCTTTAAATACTACCTTAAGGGACCCAACTCCATGGAAATCCTTGACAGTATGCTCAGTATTTAAAAAAAATGGGGATCGTTCCTTTGCTTCTCAATACAGACGACTCAATCTTCTGTGCGATATGAGTAAATCAGCTGTCTGTGATAAATAGAGAAGTTTTCACCTCAATAAAAATAACCTATTCAGCGACATGCAATATGGTGTCCGATCTAAGAGATCAACAGCTAGTGCGCTGAGGGTATTATAACATAGGATCAGTGGATCTATTGACAGTGGCTTCGTTTCTAGAACAACTTCTGACATAGGTAAGGCATTTCATTTAGTTTGCCATAAATGTTTATTTCACAAGATTTCAAACTTCGGTATTTCCGGAAATGCTCTTTCGGCCATCAAATCCTCTCTTTTCAATAAGTTTATGAAAATAGTCTTCGATAGCAAAATTCCAAAGCTTACATTATTAATGCTGACGTAACTCAAGGCTCCATCCTGGGCCAACTTCTCTTCCTGATCTTCATCAATGCGTTCCCAAATCATATTCTGATATTTTTCGTCGACATCTCTGCAGAAGATACTACTATATATGGAAACACCTCAAGGGCCGGCAATGAACAGAATCTTTTTGGTTCTCTCTTCTCTGACCTGATGCGTGTTGTACAACCTAGGAAAATTGTGTCATCCAAAACAAAACTTCTTTTAACCGCCAACACATAAATTCCCACTTAGCTCCAAAAATAATGAACACTTCTCGTCTTGAGGAGGCACCTTGCTTTGAGAAACTTCTGAGACTGACCTGCAAGACAAACATGAAATCGAAGTCCTACATCAGATCCGTTGCTAGGATCACTGAAATAATGGTAAGACCATTCTACAACTCCAGAAACTACCTTACTCCCGGCGTATTTCTCAACTAGTACAAGAGTTAAATGTGACTCAGGACGGCAGACTTTTGTCACATTTGTGGTGGAGTTCCTAAGAGTACTCAAAACCGCCTTCTCGTTACTTTCATGGCCGGTGCTCGAATCCATGGTTCCTCCTGTAAAGTGTTTGTTGCAAATATTCGTTTAGCTAAAACTGTCAACAATTTCCCTAACTCTTTATCTGTGCCCAAACTAAACGTAAATTTCACGAGCAGGGTTTCTTCTCTAGAATTGTTCGTCCATGAAACGAGATAATGTGGAGCTGCTTGTCGGTTGACTATAAATTGGTCGTTTTCAAGTCCGATGTAAATAAATTTTTGTCGACCGGTTTACATAAATACTTAATTATGTCACCATTATTGATTATCATTAAGTTGTCTCACCAACTAGCTAACACTTATTGACCCTTTCCCTTGAGTGACCTTGTTAAGTAGTGATTTGAATTAAAAAAGCAACTAAACAATTAAACCCTGAATTAATATAAATCATTTAGCTTACTTATCTAAAGCATAGCTACACACAAGTATCCACGCAACATATTTACACAGGGCGCGATTTTTCTGAAAAGTCATACGTATGGGAATCCTAATCATCATGAACCTACGTTTGTCTTTAAATTTGCGTCGTTACATACAACGTCAATGCAAGATTTTTAATCGCTTCTTAGCATTAGTAGATAAACAGATGGTGTTTTTTTACATAGGCATCACCACATAATCAAGGACAAGAGGCCACTCAAGGATAAGGGTTAAAGAGTGTACAGTAGAAAATGGACAATATAGTAATCATTAGTAATGAAAATTTGGTAAATTTGTTAACTTATATGGAACGGCTCATCAAGAACTTATTTACGTTAGACTTGAAGACAACCATATTGTAGTCAGCCGGAAAGCAGGAAAACGGAAGATAATTCCACAGGCGTGCAGTTCTAAGAAAGAAGGTTTGTTCATGGACTCTACGTTTAGGTTTAGGCACAGATAAAGAGTGGGGGGAATTATTGATAGTGTTTAAAGCTAGACGAGTGTTTCTTGTGAAAGTTTGGCGAGGGGGAACCACAGATTGAAGCTCAGTCGAACACTTTCAATGAAAATAACGATACATCAGAGACAAACTCGCAACATCTCTTCTGTGAGATAGAGATAGAGGAAGAGAAAAGGACATCTCCTACGAGGCTACGAAGTCTATTTTGAACTCTATCAAGGCAGGACAATTCCTTTCTAGCAGCTCCTGCCCAGATGTGGCAACAGTATTCCATCCTTGGACATACCTGGCTCTTATATAGATAGAGAATTGCATCAGCAGAGATATCTACTGGATCGATAGATGGATCCTACCATTTTTCCAACGGCCTTAGCAACGGATTTAATGTATGTGTTCCATTTAAGATTAGGAGTAATGGTCAAGCCAAGAAGATTGTCAAAACATAAGACCTCCCCAAGACGAGAGCCATTCATTTCAATTGATGTCAGATTGGGATGAGAGCGTTGATAATGTAAAGATAGAAGATTGGTTTTAGATGCATTAAAAGTAATAAGCCACCTCTTTCCCCATTGTACCACTTGCTCAAGATCAAAGGAGAGAGAATCAGAGAGAACTTGGTCGTTTACGATCTTAGATGTAATACCATAGATGGTAGTGTCATCAGCATAGATGTCTACGAATGATGTAAAGATGCGATTTGGAAGATCATTAATATAGATCAGGAAGAGAGTTGGGCCCAGGATGGATCCCTGAGGGACTCCAGCATTAATACTAAGAGCTTCAGATTTCTGCCCATCAACCACTACTCTTATGACCCTATTAGAGAGAAAGGATTTAAAAATCGAGAAGACATTTCCAGATGTACCGTAGCTGGAGATCTTGTGAAGTAAACCTTTATGCCATACTCTATCAAAGGCCTTTGGTATGTCAAGAGCAATTGCCCTAGAAAGGTAGCCTCCATCGAGAGATTCGCTAATCCTATGAGATATAACTGTAAGCACATCTGATGTAGATCTAGCAGAACGGGAACCATATTGTGTGTCACTAAGAAGGTTATTTTTGCTGAGATGGTTGATTACTTTTCTATTTAACACAGATTGCAGCAACTTACTCATGACGCACAGGAGACTTATTGGCCTGTACTGAGAGGGGGATGAGTTATCACCTGAATTCTTAAATACAGCGCATACTGATGAGATTTTCCAGGGAGATGGGGAACTATTCTCCTTAAGACAACGTTTAAACAGTTTTGTAAGTATGGGCGCTAGTTCAGGTTGAAGTCTTTTGAGTACTATAATTGGAATACCGTCAGGGCCGGTTGCTTTACTGGAATCAAGGTTTTTGATTAGCTTGGCAACATCACGTACAGATATACGTATATCACATAGCGTGTTTTCTGATACAGGAGGAAATATTGAGGGTTGGCGACCTTGATCGCAAAGGGTAGAATTAGCTGCAAAGTTCTTGACAAATGGTTTGGCTTTGTTTGATGCTGACGAGATTACCTCAGGTCCATTGATAATAGTTGGGATGGAACACACGCTTCTGTTCAGGATTCTGTTTGCTATTTGCCAAAACTGGTGGGGACCAAGCCGCTGCTCAGCTACTTTGGACTTTACAGATTTAGCATACAACTCTCTTGGGTTCTTTATTACTTTCTCACAATGGTTGCTGCCAGTCTTGAAAGCGGCTTTAGTTTCCATATATCTCTTACGTTGAAAAAAGTGGAAAAAGTGATTTCTATGCGCCATGGCAGCAGCACATTCTGGAGAGAACCATGGCTGGCTGTTAGGTTTTTGCTGAAACTTTTTCGAGGGTATGAAACGGTCAACACCTACAATTAACCATTCCGTCAGGTCTAATACACATCCTTTTTAAACATGGAATGCAGAGGTAGATCAGATATAAATGTACGGAAGCTATCCCAGTCAGCCATAGTGTATCGATATACTGTACGATGGAGAAGTACGTCTGGGGACTTATTACATTTCATTTTTATCTTAATTGATACAACAGAGTGGTCGGAAGATCCAAGAGGCGACAGAACAGAAACTGAACATAGTTCAGGGCAAGTTGTGAGAAAAAGGTCTAGTAGGCTCGCATACTGGCCGTCATTGTCGGGCACACGGGTGGGTTCCTGAACAATCTGAGTGAGGTCATAGGCAATGGAGAAATCATCACAGAACCTCCCCTCATCATCGGTCTTGTTTAAGTGGGTCAACCATTCGACGTTGTGAACATTGACGTCTCCATATACGTGAATGTTAGCTGAAGGATAAGCAGATAGGACTTGGTCAATTTTCTCAGATATGCTTTGAAAGATAGTAACTCCGCTGTTGTGGGGGCGATAGAGAGTAAATACAAATGCCGTAGTGTGAGCTAAAGCAAGCCGGAAGCACATATAGGGTAAGTTAGGATCTTCCCTGGAGAGGTCCCTACCACATGGAAAGTTATCTTTAATATAGGCACATATTCCATGCGTATGGCGATCTTGGGGGTCAGATTTAGAAGTTACGTTAGAGTATCCTTTAATTGCGAACTCTTCTAGGAAAATAGCCTGTTCAATGCCAGTTTCACTTAAAAATAAAAGGTCTGGTTTAGTCTCCTGTAATTGGGTTTCAACCTCTGGAAAGTTAGAACGTAGACCCCTGATTTTCGAGGAGACATGGTAGTAGGGGTCTACGTTGGAAGTTGGAGAACCGGGTTTAATCGTGTATTTTTCTTGAAACTTGTCATGATGAAATTTTAGAATTTGTGGACTAGGTCGTCAGATTTACTTAGAGCAGGACAGAGATGGGAAACTAAGAGAGAAAAAGAAACGTAATTTTTTTTTATTTGTAGCGAATGATAAGGTAAAGCCGTAACAATTACCCACTAGTATGGCATCGAGAGGCCCCACTAGAAGCTACTGCATAGTCCAGAATTCATTAACCAAATGGCAATACAGCAGCCCCAGTACTTTGCACCTGCTGATAGGACAGCCTCCTTACTTGTTAATCCAAGGTTCGGGCCCCTGACTATCAGGCAGATAACGTCAGCCCAGACAAAACGTTTACCTTACTAGTGACATGGCTACGAGGATAAACATTGAAACAGAAAATTCCCGCCATCTCTGCCAACTGCTCGCGCAAAATACTGCCAACCTAGAAAACAGCTTTTTCTTCTCCCTTTGTCAGAAAAATCACTCATTAAAAAATGAGGACTGAGGGATAAATAAGAAGAAGCGAGAGTAACAGGAGCTGCCGATAACGCATCCACAATGCGTTTTCTACTCTCCATTAAAAAAAATAAAAAATAAAAAACTGTTAAGTATTATACTTAATAAAGTCCAACGGACGTGTGTAAGGGAAAGTATGGTGATAGATTCCCCTCTCACGAACTAAAAATGAGTACAATTTCGTAATCTATTTTTGCAATCAACTTGGTAGATAAATAAACATTAATGGACGAGAAAAAAAAGCGAGCATTTAATAAAACAGAAATACATAAATTAAATACTGAAATAAAATGGAGTTATTAATATTTGAATCCAAAAATAAAAAGTATGATTAAAATTGAAATCACTTATCTCAACAAAAACACGTCCGTCTCCAAAATGTAAACTGTAGTGAGGAATTTAAGTTAAGAGCGTTCAAAAGATTTTTTTTAAATTAACCGTTAAAAGAAAAGCGTGATTTTATTCTGAACTTTAGCTAGTCATGTTTTAAGAAACTTACGATACATTGCCTACTACTACTACTACAATATTAATAATCATTATTATTATTATTATTATTATTATTATTATTATTATTATTATTACTACAATATTAATAATCATTAGTATTATTATTATTATTACTACTACTACTACTACTACTACTACTACAATATTAATAATCATTATTATTATTATTATTATTATTACTACTACTACTACTACAATATTAATAATCATTATTATTATTATTATTATTATTATTATTACTACTACTACTACGCTAATTTGCGTCGACCGTTATTATACTGAACATACCTTTAAAAGAAGGTGGCTAATAAACATTTGTGTTTAATAAAGCAAAAAAAATAATGTCAGTGAAAGGTTAAACCTAACGACATTCTGATTGGATGATGAAACCCCTATCTACATCCTGATTGGATAAAAAAATATCTTGCTTGCCAATGATAACATGGCTTAAATACGTAAATAATGTATGTATTAAAATTTATTTATAAACACCCATAGAAAAAATATTGAAATAAAACTCAAATTGTTTAGATGAGAAGTCCATTGTGTAAATTTTTATTGAATGTAATAGATTCTTTATAAAATTAAAAATGTTTATTTGTTTGTAAGTAAAATTAAATTAAAAGAAAAATCGTTTGTATGTTACTGCGCTATTTTTAATAGTGATTACAAGTTATTTTTCCCCTATTTTATACATTTGTATATTTTAAGATTTCATGCATAATTTTTTATTATTTATTTATTTTTGGATAAGAGTGTTGCCATTGCATGTACTTATGTAAAGAAATGACCGTGCAAGTTCTTCAATTATTAAATTCACGGTATCATTTGTTTATCGAATTTTTAGGTGAAACTACAGATTAGTTTTTAAAAAAACACATCCTCCCTATGTTAAAATTGTATTTCGAAATAACATTATTATTACATCACGGTCTTTTCACTGCAAAAGGTACCACTTTCTTTTAAAATAAACCTCACAATTTCTCTCATTCCGTTTTTGTTTGTTTGAATAATTCTAATTAATTATTGATATAATAGTAACGATGTCCAAATATACAAATGGACTATAATGCTTAACTTTGATCATAACCAGAAATTGACGGTTTAAATACTTGAAAACTCTTTCAAATAACGAAGTAAATATGTTTCCCCCATTATAATTATAATAGACAAATAAGAGTTGACTGATTAACAGAATTTGACAATTTAAATACTCTAAGATCTCCTAAATTAAATTGTTAGGTGAAAGTACAACATAGTTACAAAATACCCTCCCCACGTTAATAATCGATTTGAGTGAGGTAACATAGATGCATAAGTACCATCTTTTTTAGTATATATATTATTCCTTAATTGGAATTCATTTTTGAGATGAGCATTATATATATTAATTTATTTTTATTTCGGACTATTATTCTCATCTTTATTAGTTGTTGTTTTTTATCTTTTATTGGTTGTTGTTTTTTTTCACGGCATTTCGGCCAACTATTCCTCTGGCCTTCGTCAGGTGGTAACCGTGACGGATAGAAACCTCGAATCTCTTAATAGCATTCTCAGCATTCACTGCCATCTGTAGTTGTTGTCGTCTTACCACGTTTTGACCAAGTAAACCTCTGACAGGTAACCAATAAAAGATGAAAAACAACAACTAATAAAGATGAGAATAATAGTCCGAAATAAAAATAAATTAATATATATAATGCTCATCTCAAAAATGAATTCCAATTAAGGAATAATATATATATATATACCAATCGGTGCGGACCCGACTACGGAAGATCAGATAATAAATAAACGTGGATTTATAAGATCAAAGAATCCAACCTTGATCGCCCTTCGGGGCCCGTGGCGCAGTTGATAGAGACGTTAAACTCCTGTTTCAGGTGGGCATTGTCTGAAGATAGCGGTTTCAATCCTACCCAAAGTCAGCCAGAGGTTTACTTGGCCAAAACGTGGTAAGACGACAACAACTACACTGAATTTTGAGAATGCAGTTAGGAGATTCGAGGTTTCTATCCGTCGCAGTTACCACCTGACGAAGGCCAGAGGAATAGTTGGCCGAAACGTCGTGGAAAACACAACCAATAAAAGATGAAAAACAGCAACTAATAAAGATGAGAAATAAAAATGAATTAATATAACCATCTTTTTTTATTTTGAGTTTTTTACTCAAGAACCAAATTAGGTGGATTTTTTTATTCGTAGTGATGAACTGTGTTTTTCTATTTTTAAGTTATTTCGAAGTGATCAAAATTAAAAAGAATTAAATTTAAACCAAATTCTTTCCTGTTTCGAATTACTTAATCAAGTAAAAAATTCATATTTTACTTGATTACTAAAGTAAAAAAAATCGTTGATTTTACAACTATTTTTAGAGGGGGGATCAATCTCTATATCATATAAAAGAAACCAAAATTTTCTTAATCACCGATATGTTCCTATTTACTTGCCTCTTCACTAGGGCAAAGTTTAACACAAGGTCGGTTTTTAATGTGGAGGAAATTTAGCTCATCAAAAACCGGCATTCTGGATAGAAACAAAAATAAAAAATTGCCTCTGTTTAAGAGGATTCCGTCTCCACTTATCGAGGCCAGAAAAGGTGAAGTGTAGTATCGGAACATATACTACACTGTGATCTTGCCCAATACCAACACTATATAAACAATGATATATCGGTCAGAAGTTCTTTTTCAAAAGGTAACAATATAAACAGAACTTGAACAAAAAATTATTTATTTTAAACTATTGTTTAAAATAAATAATTTCTTTTCATTTTAAACAATATAAATAGAACTATTCTCCTAATGAACGATTATTAATCTCGTGTTTATTAAAAATTGAATCACGCGTTTTTTTTTTTTTATAAATAACTTCTATTAAAATTTAATTATACACGTGTATTCACTTTTTTAGTTTGTATTTTGTTAGAACTGATTATAGTTGATGGATGAGCAGTCTATAAACGTCTGGGCCACTTCGATTATGCAAAATATACACATGAGCTAATTGACTCCCTGATACACAGGCAAATCATAGAAGGTTTATGGTTCATTGTAAAAAAAATAAAATAAATAAAAGAATTAGAAAATAAAATAAATAAAAGAATTAGAAAAGTTGGAAACAGAAACTTTTGAAATGCATTGAATTAATGTGGCGAAGAAGAGAAAAGGGGGAAATCTTTCCCAGTATAATCAAAGGCATTCATAAATGAGAGTTATTTTAAAAATCAGTTTATATCACTTACAATCTTTTAGTAGTGGTGGTAGCGGTTTTAGCATCTGTTATAATTTGATTATGTGTATATAATTGTCCTTATCTGTGTCTATATGTGTATCTATATGTTTATTTGTATATATATATATATATATATGAAGCTTTTTATTTATTTATTTTTATTTTATTTATTTTCATATGTCTATGTAGATGTGTTTTTTGCGTTGCATATATATATATATATATATATATATACGTGTATATATGTACGTGTATGTTTATGGGTGTACTTATGCATGCATAAATGTGGGTAAGTACGTGTATGTATGTTTTCTATATATGTGTAAGTACGTATATGTGTGTATGTATATATATTTACGCATATGTATGTGTATGTGTGTGTATATTTATATATACATATGTATATATGTATATATATATGTGTGTATATATGTGTATGTGTGTATGTATATATGTATATATTTACTTTTATCAATATCGGTATATAATTGACATAATCATTCGTGTCATTGTCACTGTTGCTACTATTATAAATATTATTATTATCGCCGTTTTTACGGGGTTTTTTTCATCATGCTTACAAAATTCTTTATACGTATTACAAAATTTGTTACTATAATTACTAAATTACTATTTTATTTTGTCATCTTTATCATCATCATGACTTTTTGATAGCCTTAATAAGCTGTGATTCTGCAACACTTAAATGTTTATAATCATCACTCCTACAATTTTTTTTAATAATGACATCGAATTTAACACTTTATAGTAAGATCTGTTTCGTTTTGTCTAGATAATTCCGGTAAGAGTAATACGAGCTTTCACGGATTGATTTTTTTTCCACTTAGCCTGAACCTAATTAATTTAAAATTTAATTTGAAATCACTTTTTCTAATTAAGACAATGATGAAGGTTCTCATACTTGACTTCTTCTTTTTTTTACTATTAAGTCCCATTTCACTAGGGACAGACTTCTCTTTGGGCTACTGCAGTGCCTGGAAAAACAATTTTCATTATTTCGGCTATTTGGAAAGCTTTCCAATCGAATTATATGCCTTGTCACGCAGGACATATTTTGGAATATGTTCTCTCTAAAGAACTATTTTGCATCGCCGATCAACTTGAGAGGATTTTCATGCAAAATGAAATAGTATTATTGTTTATATATATATATATATATATATATATATATATATATATATATATATATATATATATATATATATATATATATATATATTACATATCCAACATTTTTCCTCTTTTTCATTTGGCAATTTATAACTACAATAAATTGCAGTTTTACTTAATGCCTTAACTAGCAAATTCAAGCATTGCTACAAATATAATTTGCTGATTTGGTTATGTCCTCTGATAAGAATAACAAGCATATCATTCTTCAGTCGAACAATAAATAAATTTTGTAAAGTTCAACTTACAGTTTTAATTTTCTTTCTCTTATAATAAGCTCTACTCTCTATTGCGTATTGAGCTTTTTTAATTCGGTTGGGATTAAATTTTCTATATATAAATACGGTTATTTATATTAGTCTGAAGTTCATCATTACCTATATCAGGTAAACACTACACCCATTTGTTTTCAGTAATATATATATATATATATATATATATATATATATATATATATACTAGCAAAAGTAACCGTCATTGACTGTGTTTACAAACAGCCTACAGAAAATGGACTCCGATTTATGAGAGTATGATAGGTTATGAAAAAGAAGGGTTGTAAATAGATACCTTTGAATTTGGGGGTATCAAAACCAAAGCAAAATATGATGAAAGTAAAAATAAAATAGATAAGACCCATAATTTATTATACCATACCTGTTCACACTGAAACACTTATCACAATATTCTATGGATCTATATTAAAAAACCTTGTTTAACTTTGTGACATATTTCCATTCTATGGAGGTCAGGCGTAAACGAACACCCCATAATTTTATTATACCATATTTCTTCAAACTGAAACATAATTATCAAAGTATACTTACGCAGATAGATATGAAAAATTTTATTTAAGTGTGTGCCTATTTCAATTCTATGGAGGCCAGGCGCGAATGCAAATGAAACATAATTATCAAAGTATACTTACGCAGATAGATATGAAAAGTCTTTATTTAAGTGTGTGCCTATTTCAATTCTCTGGAGGCCAGGCGCGAATGCAAACCCCACAATTTTATTATACCATCCCTATTTAAGTTAAAACATACTTATCAAAGTATTATTATGTACATCTATATCAAAAACACTTGAAAACGTTTTTTTTTAATTTACAATTTTTTTATTTCCATACTTTGTGGACCAGGCGCGTACACAGACCCCACAATTTTAATGAATCATCATTATGCCAAATCAAACATATCCATTCCTGTGTCTCGATACATTTTTTTATCATTACATGCGATCAGTTTTCTATAATAGTCAACCATATAGGAGCCTATTCGTGACCAGACACACACAGACGTTCAGCTGTATTACATATATATATATATATATATATATATATAAGTTAAGAAAAACACAATCAAGAAACAACACAATATCATTATCAATTTGTTATATGTTTATGCATATATATGTGTGGATATGGATATATGTGTCAATATATATAGTTCCATAAACCATTATCGCTTAATTCCCGTGTTTAACTGTCATTTTCATGCCCGGTGTCGAAAATCTTTCTCCAGTTCTTCGATTGCACCGTTCGGGAGCGTCAAGAGCATCACTAGCAAGATAAAACCTTAATTCGTCTGACCAGAAAACATTCCTGAACCAGGAATGAAATAGAGTATAAATAGATCTGAAAATGCTGGTTTCTAGCACCACCCCCCATCCGTCGACACGTTACTACTTATAAAAGAACATGCTTTTCTAAGTAGCGAACTATGTCACGTAATTATCGTTTTCTTTTCAAAAATGAAAACGCTGTATTTTTATTTCAAGCATAATCAATTCCTATTTGCATCCGCGAAGGACCCTTATTATAGAAGTTAATTATGAATTTTGTAATATTTCTTTTCTAGATGCAAGTGCTAATATAATATGTATTTCAGTTTTTAATCTTTATTTTTATTTCATTGTTTTAGTAATTGTGTAAATGGTTTTCTCGTGGAAAGATGTACCGAATCTATCTGGCAAGTTCCTTTGGAATATATATTTTATTTTATTTATTTATTTATTTATTTTTTATTTTTTTATCATAGATTTTTTTGTGTATAAATGTTTTGCATTTTCCAAGTTGATAGAATAACAGATTTTGCAATTGTTTTCATTTTCAGTTGATGAGAGGGAAATTTTTCACCTAACCCCCTCTTAAACACACCAAATGGACTTTTATTAAGTACAATACTTTTTTTTAATGGAGAGTAGACAATGCATTGTGGATGCGTTATCAGTAGCTCCCGTTCCTCTCGCTTCCCGTTATTTATCCCTTAATCCTCATTTTTAATGACTGATTTTTATGACAAAGGAAGAAGAAAAAGCTGTTTTCTAGGTTGGCAGTATTTTGCGTGAACAGCCGCCAGGGATGTCGGAAATTGTCTGTTTCTATGTCTATCCTTGTAGCCATGTAACTAGTAAGGGTGCTGGAGGTAAATGTTTTATCTGGGCTGACGTTATCCGCCTGATAGTCAGGGACGCGAACCTTGGATTAACAACTAAGGAGACTGTCCTATCAGCAGGTGCAAATACTGCTGTATTGCCATTTGGTGAATGGATTTTGGACCATGCAGTAGCTTCTGGTAGGGCCTCTCGATGCCATACTAGTGGGTAATTGTTACGGCTTTACATTTTCATGTGCTACAAAGAATCTTCATTTCTATTTCTCTCTTACTTTCCCTCTCTATCCTGCTTCATGCATGTCTTTGACCTAGTCAACAAATCCCAAAATACCATCATGAAAAGTCTCAATAAAAACACCCGGATCTCCAACTTCTAACGAAGACCCCCACTACCATGTCTCCTTCTCGAACATCAGGGGTCTACGTTCTAACTTTCCAGAGGTTGAAACCCTATTACAGGAGACTAAACCAGACATATTATTTCTAAGTAAAACTGGCATTGGACAGACCATTTCCCTAGATGAGTTCGTAATTAAAGGATACTCTAACTTAACTTTTAAATCTGACCCCCAAGATCGCCATGGGCATGGAATATGTGCCTGTATTAAAGATAGCTTTCCATGTGGTAGGGACATCTCCAGGGAAGATCCTAACTTACCCTATATGTGCTTCCGGGTAGCACTCACTCAAACTACTGCATTTATATTTGTTCTCTATCGCCCCACAACAGCGGAGTTACTATCTTTAAAAGCATATCTGAGAAAATTGACCAAGTCCTATCCGATTATCCTTCATGTCTGTGGAGACTTCAATGTTCACAATGTGGAATGGTTAACTCTCTCAAACAAGACCGATGATGAGGGGAGGTTCTGTTATGATTTCTTCATTGCTTATGACCTAACTCAGGTTGTTCACGAACCCACCCGTGTTCCCGATACTGACGGCCAGTATGCAAGTCTGCTAGACCTTTCTCACAACTTGCCCTGAACTGTGTTCAGTTTGTATTCTGTCTCCACTTAGATCTTCCGACCACTCTGTTGTATCAATTAAAGTAAAAATGAAATGTAATAAGTCCCCAGATGTGCCTCTCAATCGTACAGTATATCAATACTCTATGGCTGACTGGAATAGCTTCCGCACATTAATATCAGATCTACCTCTGCGTTCCACTTTTAAAAAGAATGTGTCCTCTATAGTATCAGACCTGAGAAAATGGTTAATTGTAGGTACAGACCGATTCATACCCTCGAAAAAATTCCAGCAAAAACCTAACAGCCAGGCGTGGTTCTCACCCGAATGTGCTGCTGCCATTGCGCATAGAAATCACTTTTTCCACTGCTTCCAATGTAATAGATGTACTGAGAATAAATCCGTTTTCAGAACTGCCAGCAGCCACTGTAAAAAGTAATAAAGAACGCAAGAGAGTTGTATGCTCAGTCCGGCAAGTCCAAAGTAGCTGAGTAGCAGTTTTGGCAAATAGCAAACAGAATCCTGAACAGAAGCATGTGCTCTATCCCAACTCTCATAAATTGACCTGAGGTAATCTCGTCAGCATCAGACAAAGCCAAACTCTTTGCCAAGAACTTTGCAGCTAATTCTACCCTTTGCGACCAAGGCTGCTAACCTCCAATATTTCCTCCTGTATCAGAAAACACGCTATGTGATATACGGATATCTGTACGTGGTGTTGCCAAGCTAATCAAAACCTTGATTCCAGTAAAGCAACCAGCCCTAGCGGTATTCCAATTACAGTACTCAAAAGACTTCAACCAGAACTTGCGCCCATCCTAACAAAACTTTTTAAACGTTGTCTTTAGGAGAATTGCTTCCCATCACCTTGGAAAATCTCAGCATTATGCCCTGTATTTAAGAATTCAGGTGATCGCTCATCTCACTCACAGTACATGCCAATAAGTCTCCTGAGTAAGTTGCTGCAATCTATGTTAAATAGAAAAGTAATCAACCATCTTAGCAAAAATAAACTTCTTAGTGTCACGCAATATGGTTCCCGTTCTGCTAGATCTACATCAGATGTGCTTACAGTTATATCTCATAGGATTAGCGAATCTCTCGATGGAGGCTACCTTTCTAGGGCAATTGCTCTTGACATACCAAAGGCCTTTGATAGAGTATGGCATAAAGGTTTACTTCACAAGATCTCCAGCTACGGTACATCTGGAAATGTCTTCTCGATTTTTAAATCCTTTCTCTCTAATAGGGTCATAAGAGTAGTGGTTGATGGGCAGAAATCTGAAGCTCTTAGTATTAATGCTGGAGTCCCTCAGGGATCCATCCTGGGCCCAACTCTCTTCCTGATCTATATTAATGATCTTCCAAATCGCATCTTTACATCATTCGTAGACATCTATGCTGATGACACTACCATCTATGGTAGTACATCTAAGATCGTAAACGACCAAATTCTCTCTGATTCTCTCTCCTTTGATCTTGAGCAAGTGGTACAATGGGGAAAGAGGTGGCTTATTACTTTTAATGCATCTAAAACCAATCTTCTATCTTTACATTATCAACGCTCTCATCCCAATCTGACATCAATTGAAATGAATGGCTCTCGTCTTGGGGAGGCCTTATGTTTTGACAATCTTCTTGGCTTGACCATTACTCCTAATCTTAAATGGAACACATACATTAAATCCGTTGCTAAGGCCGTTGGAAAAATGGTAGGATCCATCTATCGATCCAGTAGATATCTCACTGCTGATGCAATTCTCTATCTATATAAGAGCCAGGTACGTCTGGGCAGAGGCTGTTAGAAAGGACTTATCCTTTCTTGATAGTGTCCAAAATAGACTTCGTAGCCTTGTGGGGGATGTCCTTTTCTCTTCCCTGCAACATGTTTCTCACAGAATAGATGTTGCGAGTTTGGCTCTGCTTTATCATTATTTTCATGACAAGTGCTCGGCTGAGCTCTAATCTATGGTCCCACGTCGCCAAACTTTCACAAGAAACACCCGTCTAGCAGAAAACACTATCACTATTTTCCCCCACTCTTTATCTGTGCCTAAACCTAAGCGTAGATTCCATGAGCAAAGGTTCTTTCTTAGAACTACACGCGTATGGAATTGTCTTCCGTTTTCCTGCTTTCCAGCTGACTGCAATATGGTTGTCTTCAAGTCTAACGTAAACAATTTTTTGATGAGCCGTTCCATATAAGTTAACAAATTTACCGAATCTCCATTAATAACGGTTACTATATTGTCCCATTTCTACTGTACACTCTTTACCCCTTATCCTCGAGTGGCCTCTTTGCCTTAATAAGTGGTGATGCCTATGTAAAGAAACGTCTGTATCTTCCTTGGCATAACGCGAGAAAAATCTCTTTATATCATTTATGTTCTTCTCAGATAAAAATGGCTTCTTTCCACACCTTTTAGAGGAAAATCACTTTTCTCTCATTCGTCTAGATATTTTATATCTAGAAAGAGATGGTCCTGGATATGACCTTAAACTATATTCGATGGTGAGGCCCCAGCTTGTGGGCTTTGGGGAGTGTGTGAGCCACCCTTTAATTGCCATTGCTCCCAGGTCCACTCTGTTAGGGTCCCAACTATGGGTTAAATAGAAACCGACTTAAAAAACAAATATACTCTTATAAAAAATGGTTCTTCAAAATCACTGGATTTAGCATTAAATAACCTAAAAGGTTGATATGCTGTAAAACAACCAACCAACCAACCAACCAACCAAACACCTAGAAAGAGAATTTCCAGCCCCTGTTTTGAATTCTTTGTTATGGTTAACATAAGTTTTCTTTCGATCCTTCAAAGGAGTTAATTTAAGAATGTGGTCGTTCTTCAAAGTGGATGCTCTAGGGCGACAAGATCCATATCGAAAATCTGCTTGTACTCATTTTGGACTTCCTTAATCCTACAATTCGGTTTGGGGTCTTACCATTTTTAAGATGAATTTTTTCACTTATTATTATATGCTATAATAATAATAATCTGCAAAAAAGAAATTTTCAGTTAAAATTAACAAAAAATGCATGGAAAAATATTGAAAAATTGATTTCTCCCTACTTTCATTCTTGGCACATTTTTTTTTTTTTTTTTTTTTTGCTCATGAGTGTATATATTTGCGAGTGTGTGTGTGTGTGTGTTTGGAACAAAAAATAACGGGAATAACATTTTAGCGTGGGTAACAATTCTCTCATTAGTAATGTGAAAGGTGAAAGAAAACTCCTTTTCAGAAACAAATATTCAGAATTTTAGATCCAATAGCTTAAATTTTAAAATGCGAAAAATCCAGATGAGGATCATAAGAGAAATTATTTTTTAGGTTATACTGTGTTAGCAGTAATGCAGAAAGTTAATATTCAGTCAAGGAAAAAAGCTTCCATTCTTGACTAAGTAAGAAAGAGTTATTCTCGTTTTTTCTTTGGGGGGGGGTCATATTGTTTCATGTATATATATTTTGAAGTGTTTTTCTTATAATTTATGACTTAAATATCATAAATTGTTGTTTCATTTAATGCATCAACTAGCAAATTCTAGATTTGCTACAATTATAATTTGTTCATTTCTCTCTGTCCTCTGATGAGAAGAATAGCAGGAGTGGCATTCTTTGAAACTCCACGTAATAAGGACTTTGAAAATTGCTTTTGGAGTATTCTGTCGAATAATAAATTTATTTGCAAATTTTAATTTACAGTTTTAAATTATTTTATTTTCCCTATAATAAGCTCTACTTTCTATCATGTTTGTATTCAGCGTTTTATATTTGGTTGGGATTAATTCCTTAATATATAAATATTAATTATTTGTATTAAATTGAAGTTTACCTCTGATTATATCGGGAAAGAGACTGTTGACTGTGTGCATTGGATTGTTTTTCTTTTGATTCGTGTTAAATTCATTTGTTCGTGCCGGTCATCATCGTCTTCGCCATGAACGCTCCTCCATGTATATTCTGCATGTACGTGTATGTGTACGTGTGTATGTGCACGTTGGCATGTGTGCATGTGTGTGTACATGCGTATGTATCTTTGCGTGCATGTGTATGTATGCATGTGCGTGCATGTGTTTATTTCCATGTATTTGTGGGGTGGAAAATGCTCCCGTAACCCGCGGTGAAGGCAACCTCTTAGGAGGAAGCAAATCTCTGATTTAAAAAACCATGACGCGGGAGACCAGTACCTACATTAAGCTGGTCTGCAGTTTGACTTTTTGCTGGCTATCTTGCTCTTGCTTGTTGCTGGATCTCAACGTTTTGAACTGAGAGAGAGATTTGGCTGTCGTACAAAGTAAAAACTCTGTAACATCATTTTTGTATAGATACTCCCTCAGACATTTGTCTATAAAAATAGTCCTGTGGCAATAGAAAAGTTGTGACGCGCGTAGGCCTGAAATGTTGGAAGCATGTAATAGTTGACCTGCCATTATATGTATGTATGTATGTTTGTATGTATGTATGTAATTTTATGTGCTGTGTATTTTGGATTGTCTTACTCATTTATTCATGTTAAGTTCACGTATTCGTAACAACCATCATCATCGTCCTAATCAACGTTGAGGATGTGTGCTGTTATGAACGCATGTTCAATTTAAGAGCTGTACTAACGGCGAAGCGAACGTCTGTGTATTCTATATGCTGTGTATTTTTGATTGTTTTACTCTTTTATTCATGTTGAATTCACCTATTCGTAACAACCATCATCATCGTCATCATGAATGCTCCTTCATGTATATTCTACATGTACGTGTATGTGCATATGTATGTACATGCGTGTATGTATGCATGCATGTGTGTATTTATGTTTGCGTACATCTGTATATATGCATGCTTGTATGTGTACGTGTATATGTTTATTTCGATGTGTGTGTGGGTTGGGGAGGACTTCCAAAAGTCTTGTAAAAGCAACCCCTCTGGATGAAGCAAATCTCTTATTTAAAAAAAACATAAAGCGGGAGACCAGTACCCGCATTATGCTGGTCTGCAGTTTGACTTGTTGCTGGCTATCTTGCTCATGCGTGTTGCTGGATCTCAACAGTTTGAACCGAGAGAGAGATTTAGCTGTCGTACAAAGCTAAAACTCTGTAACATCATCTTTGTATAGATACTTCCTGAAGAATTTCTCTATAAAAGATTGTCCGTGGTGATGGAAAAATTGTCACGCGTGTAGCCCTGAAATGCTGGAAATATGTAATAATTTATCTGCCATCATTCTATGTATGCATATGTATGTATTTATGTTAATATATGTACTAGTGTATGCATGTGTATGTATATCTATTTTTATATGTACATATGTATGTTTGTATATATTTTTATTTATTTATTTTTGTGCATATATCTTCATGTGTGTTTTTATGTATATACGTATATATATTTGTGCGTATGTATATGTATATATGCATATATATGTATGCGTATAAGTGCATATATATATGTATATGTAGGTATATGTATGTAATTTA
Source organism: Euprymna scolopes (assembly GCF_053919585.1). NCBI lineage: Eukaryota > Metazoa > Mollusca > Cephalopoda > Sepiida > Sepiolidae > Euprymna > Euprymna scolopes. The sequence continues at coordinate 64,169,321 of NC_136509.1, forward strand.
ATGTGTATGCATGTATATGTGCATATATGTGTACGTATATGTATGTGAATATGTATGTATATGTATGTATGCATTTGTATATGTTTGTATATATGTGTATGCGTATTTATATGTGTGTGCATGTGTGTATGTATATGTTTGCATATGTTTGTATGTATGTGTTATATGTATTGTGTATGTATGGATGTGTGCATGTGTGTATGTTCATGGGTATGTATGTGTATGTATGTGTGTATATGTATCTATATATATATATGTATGTATGCCAAGGACCGTCTTCAATTTCATGTCAGCTTCAGCGTGTGAATTCGCTGACAGGACTAAAAGGAAAAAAAGGTTATCTTCGGGCTCATGGACTTTCAGTGACTGAGGGAGTGGCACTCGTCTGACAAGACGTTGCAATCATCATGAATGTATTTAAGTATGTATGTGTATGTATGTTTATATATGCAGATGAGTATGTATATGTATATCTATGTGTATATGTATGCATCTATGTATGTGCGTATATATGTTTATATGTGTATGCATATATATTTGTATATATATATATATATGTTTGTGTGTGTATGTACATGTATGTGTATATATGCATATATATATGTATGTGTATAAATGCATATATATGTATGTGTATATATGTATGTATATATGGAGATATGTGTATAGATGTATGTGTATTTGTATGTATATGTGAGTATGTATTTGTATATGTGTGTATATATATATATATATATATATATATGTATATGTATGTATACCAATGATCGTCTCAAGTGTTATGTCTGCTTGAGGTTGTGAATTCGCAGATAGGACTAAAAAGTAATCTTCAGGCACATGGACTTTCAGTGACTGAGGGAGTGGTACTAGGCTGACAAGACGTTGCAATTATCATATATATATATATATATATATATATATATATATATATATATATACAAGAAATCTGTCTTCATGTATTTTTACGTATAGAATATCGTTAAAATCTCTCTATCGAAAACCTATAAATTGATAACTTAACATCATGTCTAGGGCGAAGCTATAACTAGTACAAAACAAAGAAAACAAAATCGAATAAACAGTTTTCCATGTATTTGCGCTAAGAAATAAAAACTAAAAAAAAACTAAATTCATAGCAAATGTAACAATAATTGAAGCTGATTTATTGGTACGTTTTTATTTCAGCACCAAAAAATATCAGCATTTCATCATTTGTTTGACTTTTCAGCAATGCATGATTGTTAGGACACGAGGTAAAAATTTTAATACAAATTCTTTATTGTTTTGTAATTTTCATGAATTATTACCACGTTATTTTTAAATTGTCTGAGAAACATTTATAAAACTATTTTGTTAGAGTTATTTGCTCTGACGATGTGTTGCTACGATGAAAAATGAACAGCAATATGTGTATATAGAAGAGTCGTCTCAAGGGTAAAGTCTTCTGTTTTTTCTACTCAAAACGTTGAAGAGCTAAGAATAGAGGAGCGCCACGATTAAAACGAGCGATGTATTGTCAAATGTAATTTATTTTTCTACATAGTCCCTATTATTCTCATTGAACCTTTGGCAGCGATGAACGATGACAGTGTATGGGCGTCCGGGGAGCGGTTCCTCATATATGAGTCATTCAAAAAGTATCGATAAATTAAACGTCTAAGAAGCATAGCTTTTTTAGGAACGCTCTTTGTATATATATATATATATATATATATATATATATATATATATATATATATATATATATATATATATATATATATATATATATATATATAGTGGCCCGGAGCTAAAAGCTTAGCAAATGGAATGTAAGGTGGCTTATTACTGGGTTCAAATCTCCCAGGTGGAAGGAATTATCACTTACACCGATAATTGCAAAAGCATGAAACATTGGGGTCTGTATTTATGAAAATAATTATTATTTATAATTATAATTACTAGCGGGGCCTGCGGAAATTCCACAGCGAATTCTTTCATATGCAATATTGATGTTGGCATTCTTTGGATGTTCAGTATAAATGGAGACGCCCTGATATTATTCTAGCTCTTTTGTTAAGACTGCAAAAGCATTTATTTAAGGTAGTAGGGACGCCCGGCGTAGCCAGGTCGTAAAATACGCTTAAATATAATATTTAGATTTATGCAGATTTCGTAGACATTGTTATAGAGTCAGTTATCTACTGACGCTTATCTATAAGATAAACTGAACGTCTGTGTGTGTGTCTGGTCACGAATAGGCTCCTATATGGTTGACTATTATAGAAAACTAATCACATATAATGATAGAAAATGTATCGAGACACAGGAATGGATATGTTTGATCTGGCATAATGATGATTCATTAAAATTGTGGGGTCTGCGTACGCGCCTGGTCAAAAAAGTATGGAAATAAAAAAATTGTAAATTAAAAAAAACGTTTTCAAGTGTTTTTGAAATTTCGACATAATAGTACTTTGATAAGTATGTTTTAACTTAAATAGGGATGGTATAATAAAATTGTGGGGTCTGCGTTCGCGCCTGGCCCCCATAAAATAGAAATAGGCACAAACTTTAATTAAGATTTTTCATATCTATCTGCGTAAATATACTTTGATAATTATGTTTCAGTCTGAAGAAATATGGTATAATAACCTTACCTTCATAAAATGAAAATATGTCACAAAGTTTATCAAGGTTTTTTTAATATAGATCCACAGAATATTGTAATAAGTGTTTCAGTGTGAACAGGTATGGTATAATAAATTATGGGTCTTATCTATTTTATTTTTACTTTCATCATATTTTGCTTTGGTTTTGATACCCCCAAATTCGAAGTTATCTATTTACAACCCTTCCTTTTCATAACCTACCATACTTTCATAAATCAGAGTCCATTTTCGGTAAGCTGTTTGTGAACCCAGTCAACGACGGGTACTTTTGCTAGTATTTTATGAAGTTGTGATTCCAAAAATATATCTGTATGGCTTAGCTGCATGAGCTGTAATCGAAACTGAAACCAAAACTTATGGAGAATATATATATATATATATATATATATATATATACGAAGGGTGTGCAATAATTAATCCCCTGACCTTCTTCCAGTTAGCTGAAATGTTGCATGTGCAATGATTTATATCTCTACAGGGTATGTGGCGAATTACAGCTCTGAACTAATTGTTAGTTTCTGTTTTACAGGGTGAAAGGTACCTGTTGAATGTCGAGCAGTGACCCGATTTTTGTATTTGAAGGACGTACACCACATTAGTCTTTTGATGAAATGAAAGAAACTTATGGTGATAATGCCCCATCATATGACCTTGTAAAACGCTGACGGGAAGTCTGTGGAAACAGCTCCCAGGCCTGGTTGCCCCCCCCCCTTCTGCCATAGATAAGGCATCTGTCCGTCAAGTTGAGGCTGACATTTTGGAAGATCGGCGCATTACTATTCACCAAATAGCACAAGATATCAAGATTAGTACAGGGTCTGTGGAAACTATTATTCATGACCATTTGCATATGCATAAGGTGTCTGCCAGATGGATTCCCAGGTTGCTCACACCATCCCAGAAGCGAAAACGTGTCGAGTTCTCGAGGATGAATTTGGAGATGTGTCAAGAAGATTAGTCCACGTTGTTCTAAAGACTGATTACACAGGATGAAACCTGGATCTATCACTATGATCCAGAGACCAAAGCCCAGTAAATGCAGTGGAAGCACTTGGACTCACCACCTCCAAAGAACGCAAGGGTGCAGCCCTCCACCGGCAAGCTCATGCTCACAGTCTTCTGCGACCAGGGCGGAGTAGTGATGGCAGATTTCCTGGCCAAGGGTATCACAATTACAGGAGCCTATTATGCTTCACTTTCGAGGAAATTAAGGGAAGCTATCAAAATCAAGAGAGGGCAAGATCAGCAAAGGTACACTCCTCCTGCAGGACAACGCTCCGGTCCACAACTCACATGTCGCCAGATCAGAAGCACGGGCGTGTGGTTATGAAATCCTTTCCCATCCTTCCTACTCTCCTAACCTTGCACCCTCTGACTTTTACCTCTTCTCAGCCATTAAGTTGTTTTTGAAAGGAAAGCGTTTCCCAGATGATGCAGCCGTGATTTCTGAAGTCACGTCGTGGTTGAGGGAGCAACCTGGGGTGTTCTACAAAAACGGTCTCCAGAGCTGCATCAAACGATGGGAGAAATGGGTGGTTCCTATGTAGAGAAAGACTAATAAATGTGCCAAGTATCGTTGCTCTACTGCTATGAGAATTGGGTCAGGGGCATTACTTATTGCACGCCCTCGTATACACACACACATATATATATATATATATATATATATATATATATATATATATATATATATATAATCAGCCCAGGAAATATATAAAAGTTATTATTTTAATAAAAAAATGTTTAATAAAAATATTTTAATAAACCATTTTAATAAAAATAATAACTTTGATATATTTCCTGGGCTGATTATTTCATTACAAACACACCCGTCAATTAACTCACATTTTATCATTTTTCATAATTATTGAATATGTTACTATGTTCGACAATAATTTTTCATAATTTCAGTCCACATTATCGCCCCTCCCTTTACTTAAATAGTAAATTTGATATATTGTATTGGCTGATTAATTTATTTAAAAAAACACAACTATCAATTAACTCACATTTCATCATTTTTAATAATTCTTGGATATAGTACTAATTTTGACAATAATTTTTCATCATTTAAACTCACCATATCGCACACCTTAATAAAATAATAACTTTGATATATTGTCTAGGCTGATTATTTCATTACAAACACACACACATCAATCAACTCACATTTCATAATTTTCGTAATTCTTGGATATGTTACTAATTTCCACAATATTCTTTTATAATTTAAACCAACGTTGTCGCCTAACCTTACTAAAATAATGACATTTGCTGGGCTGATTATTTCATTACAAACATACTAATTAATTTACCTCCATTTCATCATTTTTCATAATTCTTGGGTATGTTACTAATTTCGACAATCACTTTTTATAATGTAAACCCACATTATCGCCCCCTTCTTAATGAAATAATAACTTTGAAATATTGTCTATGCTTATTATTTTATTACAAACACACTAATGCATGAAATCATATTTAATCATTTTTCATAATTCTTGGATATGTTACTTTCGATAATCATTTTTCATAATTCTAACCCACATTTCGCCCTTCCCTCTTTACTAAATAATAACTTTGATATATTGTCTAGGCTGATTATTTCCTTACAAACATACTAATCAATTATCTAATATTCCATCATTTTTTCGTAATTCTGTGATATGTTACTAATTTCGACAATGATTATTCATAAATTAAGCCCTCCTTATCTCCTTCCCCTTTACGTATATAATAACTTTGATATATTGTCTAGGCTGACACGCCAATCAATTAAATCACATTTCGTCATTTTTCGTAATTGTTGGATATGTTACTAATTTTGACAATCATTTTTCATAATTAAAACAATTCTCGTCGCCCTCTCTTACAAAACATTACTTTGATATATTGTCTGGGCTGAGTATTTCATAAAAAACACAACTATCAATTAACTCACACTTCATCATTTTTCTTAATTCTTGGATATGTTACTCATTTCGACAATTATTTTTTAATATTTTAACCCGCATTATCACCCCCCCACTACTAAAATAATAACTTTGATATGTTATCTGGGATGATTATTTCATTTCAAACACGCCAACTAATTAACTTACATTTTGTCATTTTTTATAATTCTTGGATATGTTAATAATGCCGACAATCATTTTTCATCATTTTAACCCACATCATCACCCCACTTACGAAAATAATAACTTTGATATATTGTCTGGTCTGATTAGTTCATTGCAAACGCACTAATGCATTAAATAACATACTACATTTTTCATAATTCTTGGATGTTACTAATTTCGACAATTATTTTTTATAATTTAAACCATCCTTATCGTCCTCTCCTACTAACATAATTACTTTGATATATTTCCTGGGCTGATTATTTTATTATAAACACACAATCGATTAACTCACATTTAATCGTTGTTCATAATCCTGGATATGTTTCTAATTTATAATTAAAAACCCACATTATGCCTCTCTCTCCTACTTATATAATATATTTGATATATTGTCTGGGCTTATTATATCACTACTAACACACCAATCAAGTAACTCACATTTCATCATTTTTCATAATTATTGGATATTCACTAATTTCGACAATAATTTTCGTAACTTTAACCCACTATGTCTCTTCCCCTTACTTAAATAATAACTTTGATATATTGTCTGGTCTGATTATTTCATTACAAACAAATCAATCAATTCTGGGTATTCTCATAGTATATATGTTTCACCTATCTTATCCAATCCTGGGTGATGTCGCATATTCTGCTAATATATATCGTTGACCTATCTCATTCGATCCCGGGCGACGCTGGGTATTTTGCTACTACATATTCAATACTGGGCGACTCTTTCTGATAGTATATATTTGAACATCTCATTAAATCCCGGGACTGACTTCATATCCGCCACCCCACTGGTGAAAATATACATTAAATAAAGTAATGTTTTAATCGTAAACTGTTTCAGCAATTTCCGGGACTTACTTTATATCCCACAACCCACTGCTAAAATATACATTAAGTAGTGTAATGTCTAAATAGTAAACTGTTTCAGCCATTTCCAGGACCGACTTTATATCCCAAATCCACTGCTAAAAATATACATGAAATAATGTAATGTCTAAATAGTAAACTGTTTCAGCCATTTCTGGAACTGACTTATAATCCCTAACCCACTGTTGAAGATATACCTGAAATAAAGTAATGTATAAATCGTAAACTTTTTCAGCCATTCCCGGGACCGACTTCTTATCTCCCACCCCACTGTTAAAAATATACATTAAATAAAGTAATGTCCAAAACGTAAATGCTTGAAGCCATTTCCGGAACCGACTTCATATTTCCCACCCCTATTTTAAAAAATACACATTAAATAAAGTAATGTGTTATGTGAAAGAAAATAGATGTAAGCGTGTCACACAGAATAGCACACACGTTATCCTATTAATATATAAATGATGTACTTTTGAATAAGGCATGACCACGGTGACACACCGATTCTCGTCAGATCACTGAAATTAAGCAACGATGAAACTTTCTTAATGAGTGAATATTTGGAAATACTGGGCGCTGTAGGAGAGTGTCGGCAAAAAACTATAAAAATCTTACGTCGATGAATGCCGTTGGCATTTAAGAATATTTAAATTAATATTAAATAAATGATTTAAGCGAGATAATTTCGTTCACCTTCAATAATTAGTTGTTAGGTCACTCGCATACATGTAAAGTGGCCTGGCAACGAGTTTCAGAATATCGTGATTGACCCGCTTGACTCGTATTTATCGACATTCTTAGGTGAAAAAGAAATGGAAATGAAAAAACATCTCTTACTTGCTCTCCCCTTCTATTTGTTTTACTTCTCTTTTGCTACACCGTAGATTAAACTAAAGTAAAACCCTCCGCTCTCCAACAACATCGACTGTTTACCAATGGATTCATAACATGCATCATGAAACAAATACGATTTTTGGGAGGTGAGGAGTCACATGTTGAAGTTAAGTATGGAAAATGTTAAATGGATATGGCGAAGTGTCTCTTTTCGCTTATCAATATCATTTATTTACTTTGCCTATTTCTATTCTTAGTTAATATTATGACATCATTACAATCTTCTCGACCAACATTTTCCAGGTCGGTAGTATTATAGCACAATGATGACTATTTAGAAAAAGAAGCATTCCATGTATATACAAATTTTTATTACAAAACCGTGCCTGACATATAGATAGCGACACTAATTTAAAAAAAAACATAATTTTTTTTACAAATGACACGTTTAAAGATTTTAGTCCAATCATTTTATTAATTTACAAAATAGTTTCTTTAGTGAATTACACATTTTCAAAATAATGAAAAATCTGAATACCGTGTGTTAATGAAACATTGAAGGAAAATACTATTCAGAATCATTCATGTGATAGGTATTATCTATTACATGAGACACAACGATTAATGCTACAATATTTTCGTTTAAATTCAGCAGTTGTCCATTAAAACAAAAAAAACGTTGAGGATATCGAAGGAAGTTTACTGACGAGTTTATAGGAAAATTGTTTTTTGAAAAAGCTCTGTTCAAACTAGATGTTACGTTCGCTAAAAGTTAATTACAAGCATCAAAGCAGTTGACGATTTCAACAGTTTCAACGCGACGAGCAAATGTTTTTGCATCAATATGAGACAATGGATTAGACACAGATCCACAACTTCACCTTCGAGTCAAATTAGTAGTAAGATGTGTGGTTATCAACATGTGAAAACCGTCTTTATAAAGATATTATATTTCGATATATTATTTTTAATTGTGTTGAAATAGCTATAAACAACTATATCTTTCTATATATTCTTTATTTGTAATTTGATTTTAAAATTATTTAAATTGTAAGAAATAGTATATGTTATGGTAATTTACCCACGTATGTATGTTATGGTAATTTACCCACGAACGCATGGACTCGCCTAACTATACTGACCTTCGGAAAAGTCTCCTAGCAAACCCTATCATTTGTATCTGTTTGTACTACTGTTCTTTGTTAATATATTTCGATACTTCTCTTTTCAAATTTGGAACACGTGGCGCAATGGGGAAAAGGTTTCTGTAAATTTTATCATCAGAGCCACATACGTCATAAAATGGTATACTGCGCACACTATCTAACTTAATAGAGTTCAAAACCGGCTTCGAGACCTAGTAGGCAATGCGCTTTTTACTTCCCTTTTTCCCATAGAGACGTTGCTGGACTGTTTCCGCTCTATCGCTATTTTTATGACAAGTGCTCGACTGAACTTCAATGTATGTTCGCCCTTGCCAAACTTTCACAAAATACTCGACTAACTTCATCCACTATCAACAATTTTCCTCACTCTCTATCTATGCCTAATTTTAAACGCAGATTCCATGAACAAAGCTTCTTTCCTAGAACTGCCCGCATGTGGAAGACTGTTCCATTGGCCTGATTACTAGCAGGTTACAATATGGTAGCCTTCAAGTCTAATGTAAACAAGTTCTTTTTTAGCCGTAATCTTAAATAATCTAAATAATTCTATCCAATATACATCATTAACGATTACGAAACTACGATATTACATTTATCAACCATCAACCTCAAGTTGCCTTAGGGCCATGATAAGTGGTTACTTACTTGTAAAACAATATTTATTTCTTGTGTGATTATTTCAGAATTCTAACAATGCAACAAATATAACTATTTATTACAAATAATTGTTCCTGTTTACATAAATGCGCGTTCGACATTGTTTGACACACACTTAAATCACGTATGCTTACACAAGTTCTGATAAATAAACGAATAATATAAGACTTTATAAAATAGCACAGTATGTATTTACAATTTTACAGAAATGAAATATTTCTATCAAAATTAAACTATGTCTAATTGATGTAATTAAGAGTTAATTATTGGACAGTTTAGCTGATAAGTTTGTTTTCTCATAATTAACTAATGGTATCAAGGGTAAACTAATTACTTTAAACAAATAAAATTAAATATAAAAACGAACTCATTACCGCCGTGTGTATTGACATTTATGGAAAAACAACAATAAGAAAAGAATTATTGACGAAATGAATATCTACGTCAATAACAACAACGATAATAATAATAATAATAATAATAATAATAATAATAATAATGAGAAGAAGAAGAAGAAGAAGAGATGAAAACAGCAAATGCAGACTCTGTGGGCAAAGAGAAGAAACGATGAACCATATAATAAGTGAATGCAAAAAACTGATGGGAAGGGCAGTACACTGGGAACTATGCAAACAAGCGCATCTCGAGTGCACAGACAAGTTATCCAAACATAAGCCGGTAACAGTACCTTAAAAACGAGAATCATAAAATCCTATGGGACATGGACACACAAACTGATAAATCCATTCAACCAAGACACCCAATGTCATAATAATTAACAAGAATGAAAAGTTCGGTCAAATCGTAGACTTTGCTGTTCCAGCTGACCTCAGGATGAATATCAAAGAAAAGGAGAAACGAAGCAACTACACAGAGCTTGCCAGAGAGCTGAATAAAAATAATGAACAAGGAACAACTCGAAAAACTTTGAAAATAGAATAGGGACAAATTGGAATCAAATGAATGACTGAGGAAATACAACAAGCAACAATAATGAAAACAGCTGTAATATTTAGGAAAACCCTCGAATGTGGAGACTAACACACACGAGCAACAAGCGATGGCCAGACAAACTGCTGCAAAGGCAAAACATGGGACATTACATGGAACCAAGAACATTGAAGCCGCATATCTATAAGTTATCCAACCCCAATCCCATCCCTTGATTGCCACATCAATGTCCCCTATAAAAAGTGAGACCAAACAGCCAAGCAGAGTCAAGGAGGAAGGAAAGACCGAGGAGAGAGCACTGACCAAACTTCTGCTGAATAAGCTTGAAGAGAAGTGAGACCTTAGGGCGGTTTATTGCTGTGGCGGATCTCCCGTGCTAAGGTCAGCAACTGACCTCTAATTTCGGAAATTATGTTTCGTGATGTCAAATCTACCGGAGTTCATATGGATTCTCAACGTCTCTGTTTGGAATTCTGCTGAAAAGCAAAAGCAAAGCTTGCATGGGCGCCGAAATTACAAGACAGAAAACTCAGGGTTTCTAACTACAAAAAGTTAATTTCACAAAAGTTATAGATTTTTTTACATATGTACATCGTTCAGTTCACCAAATCATTTTAAGTCTCACAAATCTGTTTCTTCGTCACTTGATGGCTGGCGGTCAGGACAAATGGAGAGGGAGCCGTTCTTGGAGTGGGTGTTGTTCTCTCGATATTTCCGGCGCAATCTGATAAAAACAAACCTGGGCGGTTGTTTAAATATGCAGAGACGTGGTGTGTATGGCGATTTGCGTCACGAGGGGAATTCCCAACCATTTTTCTTGTGTGCAACTTAGCAAACCGTCCACCGTTCTGAAGATCTGAGACCAAAAATGAAATCTTTTCACACGACCCCAAGGGGTCAAACCCGTCATTCAGAAAGTCCTCTTCTGAATAGGTATCCTCGAAGCCAACATAGGTCTGGCCTCATTTCCACATTGTTCTGATATTCCGGTCTCCTCGTTTTCAAACAACAAAATTTATGTCTGATTTTTACAATAAAATATTTGTCTGTTTTATTTCAAGTACTTTTGATTGGTCACCCGTCGCTGTCCGGAATCAAATTAGCATTCAACAGACAATCTCAGCAGATCTTAGCATATTTACCCGGCCTCTCACAGGACGTAGGGGGTCTCAACCTCCCCAATGGGGAGCAAATCGCCCCCTCAAATGGTCATGTCACATTGCACTCAAATTTCAGTGAAAACCAATAGCTGCTGCCAACGAGAAATCAATGGCAAGCAGCTGTTGTGATAATGCAAATCTATTTGCAAATTCTATCGCAATAGGTGGAGAGTACTGGAAATTTGGGGAGATTTTTTGTCATTCAGCTTCCATGAAAGACCAGGGGCTGTTTTCAAGGAGAAATCCTTGATGATCTGTGTGAAAGCTCTTTGTGAGTCAATAATAATAACCAGTTCTCTATTTGAATTGCGCGGAGAGTACTGCAACATAAGAAAAGCAAGTTGCCATTCATATTTCAATGAAGTGCTAATGAATCTTCGACCGTTATCGAAAGACACGTAGATATGAGGAGGTATTGTCATTCTAGAGCCAAGAAAACATCACTTGGGCGTCAAGTAGTAGTAGAAATTACTGAAATCCACGTGTAACTCCCAGTGGATAAATAATAATAAAACAACAAAACTACTACTACTACTACTACTACTACTACTACTACTAATGATAATAATAATAATAATAAGAAGAAGAAGAAGAAGAAGAAGAAGAAAGAAGAAGAAATTTATGTACTTGGATCGTTGTCTCTGAACGATGGTACGGACTGACGCCAGATAAAAACTAAAGCAGAGATGAAGAGGGTCGTTAAGTATTGTAAACACTGTAATAAAAGATTAGAAAATAGATAAAACAAAATAGAGATAATTGCTTGCTGCCGCTAAAATTCTTCAACGCGAGCAAAGCAGTGAAACGGAACTCAAGAAGATGAGAAAGTTAAATAGAAAGAGAAGCAACTATGTAGCATATTTAAGAATGAATAGAGAATTAACCCACCAAAACACATAGATATGAACAAAGAGGTTAACATATAAACTCCACTATACGTGAACACAGCAAACTCAACCAAAAGAATAGAATAGAAAGGTTAAATTACCAATAATAAACAAAACGATAAGAATCTATTATTTGAACACAACGATAAATACGTTAGATACGTATCTATGCAAAAGTGATGCCTCCTATTTTTATTCCACCCGATCGCATTGCAATTTGCGCTGTTATGATTACTGCTTACTATTTATGAACTTTTAAGTTTTATCTCTCTGTTGAAGATATTGACGGTGGGAAACACTAAAAAGCAAGCCTATCACGTCAGAAGCAGATATACGTCGTGAAATTTCTTTGTAGAAAAAAGAATTGAAGTGGTAGTTACTATGTATATAAATAAATTGTGGTACACAAAATGTCGTTTTAATATTACTATTCGCGTCTTCGCAGCTCTTCAAGATTTTTAGTTTAAAAATAGACTTTACCTTTGGTACGACAGCCATATGACAAAGCACGCCCCGAATGCCCATGTACAGCCATGGTTCACCGCTGGCAAAATGCATTAAGAAAAATAAATAGATATAACATATATAAATTTCTATGTTGAAAAATAAACTCCGGGGCACAAAAGCTCGCTTGTTTTAATGGTATCACTCCTGACTTCGTAGCTCTTTAATTTTTTGAGTTAAAAAAGTTTTACGGTTGGAACGACCCTCATATCTATCTATCTATCTATCTATCTATCTATCAGTTTATCTATCTATGGATACATAGATAGATAAACTGATAGATACATAAGGATAGAGATAATATGTTGAATACGAAAGGTGTTTAATAAGTAATACCTATGAGTCACTTTTCATAACAGTACAGCTAATAAACTCAGTTTTTAGCTTTTCTCTACACAGGAATTACCAAGAGTTTCGTTATTTTTCGCATCGTTTAATGCGGCTCTGGAGATCGTTTATCTCGAATACTCTTGGTTCTCCAACAACGACCTGATTTCAGAACTGAAAGCATCGTCGTCTGGTAAACGTTTTTATTTTGAAAACAACTTGATTGCTGAGAAGATATGAAAGTCATGGAATGCAAAGTCAAGATTAGGAAGGAGTGGGTATGATTTTATAGCCACACGCACGTTGTGAACCAGAGCCTCATCTGCAAGGAGCCTCTTGATTTTGATAGCTTTTCCTCAAACGTGAAGTATAATAATAAGCATCTATTTGTCAATAAATCTATCATCACTGCTTCGACCTAATCCCATAAATCTGTGAACATGGTCTTGCCAGCAGAGGGCTGCGTCATTGCCTTCTTTGAAAGTGATGTCCGAGTGTTTCCACTGCATTGACTGGATCTATGGATCTTGATAGACAGCTTTTATCGTCTGTAAGCAGTTTTTCTACACCAAAGAGAAATGACGCATCTTCTTAGCATATTTCAAAATTCCTTTTCGAACACTCGACAGATTCTTGTGGTAAGGTGTCATCAACCTGGGAATCTATCTTATACATATGCAAATGGTGATGAATGATAGTTTCCAAAATGGCAGCTTCAACTTAACTGACATATACATCATCAATTATAGAAGACGGTCGACCAGTTCTGAGAGCTTTGTTCACATATTTCCGCCCATATTTGAATCGACGATGCCATGTGCAGTAAGGATATGCATCATGACTATACGCTTATTTCATTCCATCAAAAGTCTTTTGTGGTTGTTCTTTTCAAATGCAAAAGCTGAACCACTTCGCGATCCTCAACATGCTCCATATCACACCTGACTCAAATCAAACACCTATAAATCCTAAACCACATTTAGTTCCGAACTGTAATTTGTCACATAGCATATAACAATATAATTAATATCACATAGAAAATGTCATTTACATCTGAATGTGGATAAGAGGTTTTACTTATTGAACGCTCTTCGTATATTGAATTCTGTCCCTTTACACGCCTTGTGAGCTCACCTTTCTAAATAATTAACCTAAAGTCACTGACTGCTCAAACGCTAATCTTGACAAAATGAAACTTTTTCTATATAATAAAAGAGAACATATGCGTGTGTGTATGTCCGTTAATAGAACGAAAGATTAGAGATGTTATACATATGTAAAACTTTCCTTGAAATGTGATAGTATTAGTTGTGACAAAGTGACCCTTTTGCAACATTTTGCATGAGAAATAACAATATAATTGTGATAGTTATTTAAAACGACGAGTTAAATATTCGAAGATAGACAACGTCAAGTATACCGATACATGTTTCTTTTTAAATAAAACACAATTCATTTATACTTTTTAAAATATATAAAATATATATACATACTAACCGGTTCCGCCCGGCCTCGCGTTGCCGTGCCTGAATTTGGTTGACGCAAGTATTAGATTTATTTGTATCTCAGAAACACACGCACACAAAAACGCAAACACACACATAAAAAGACACACACACACACACAAAAACACACGCACGCGCGCACACACACGCAACATACACGGAAGTACAAACAAAAGAAAACACTCACACAGGCAAAAAACACACGCGAACACACAAAAAGACACACGCACGCAAAAAAACAAACACAAACACACACGAGAGCACACCTCAAAACACGCACACATACACACAAGAAAAACACAAACACGCACATACACAGACGCACACATACACACGTATACACACACGCACAAACATTCGCAGACAAACACACGTACACGCAAAAACACACGCACCCAAACCCGCAAAAAACACACACACACGAACACACAAAAACACACACACACGAACACACACACACACACGCACAAGTGGAAAAACACACGGAGGAACACATGCACACGCACAAACAGACTGGCGCACAAACGGAAAAAATGCACATACGCACACACAAAAATAAACACAAACACGCATAAGCACACACTCACAAGCACACAGATGCACACACGCACAATCTCACGCACACACACACAAGCGCACACATTTCGCAAATAGTAAGGAGTAGACAGTTTAAAGGCTTCAAAATCACACATAAGGAGAATTTGAAGTACATAAAAGATCAACTTACCGTTATAATTAAATGTTAAAGTTAAGCAATATAGTAAACTATGTAAAAAAAAAAACAAAGTAAATAGCATTGGTGAGCGTCTGGTAAGGAGAATCGAAGTAGGAAAAAGTAATGCTAACGGTAAATGTTAATTGCTTTTTGTTTTTGTTTTTTTGTTTTTTGTTTTTTGTCAAGAACTGTATTTTTAAGGCTGAGTACTGGAAAAAATTCTAAGTAAGAAAATTTTTGAAAACTTTTAAAAGTGGACTACCCGTTAAAAAAACTAAAATAAAATAAATAGCATCTATGATGAATTATGAATTAATGTTAGTCAACCTATATAGTTAACTGTGTGTAGAAAAATAGTGTTTATTGTCTGGTAAGGAGGATCAAAGTAGGAAAAAATACAATGCTAACCGCAATTAAGTTTGTTTTTTTAGGGATTGTATTTTTAAGGTGGGTACTGGAAAGAATTCAAATTAAAAAAAATTAAACACGGGAAAGGAAAAAAATCTGTTACAAAACAAACTGAAATGAAAAAAAAAACGGAGAATCGAAGTAAAAAAGGAAATAATGCTAAATCTAAATGTTTGTATCCGGGATATTTTAAAGGGGTTAATTTCGTGGTGACACTATGTGTAAGGGTATTATTACGTGAATTTACGAATATGAGCGGTTAATATTTGTTGGTGTTGGTTTAATATTTGTAAAACGATTGATTCGTGTATAGAGAACCGCCATGTTTATGAAGGTCTGACTCGTCGCTTTTGATTAAGATGAGTATTCCTGAATAATGGATCTATGAGTTTTCAGAGAATGAAAAAGGCTGGATATTTCGGAGGGAGTAATTTTGTAATCGGTAACTGGAAAGAGAAGGGTGCCAGGAAAAATAATTATGAATTGTGCATATAGTCCCGGTGACGAGTGGAAACTGTAAGAGGGTGATATAGAAGAAAAAATAGGAACTACCACATTAAAAGATGTTGCGATGGTGATGATGTTACTCCTAAGATCAAACGTAAGATTTTATTATAACGACCATATGTGTCTAAAATGGCGTTCTAGATTACATAAGATAGTGTTTAATAATGTATAAATGATAAATTTTTATGTGGTACACTGTGTTGCAAATCTACGGCATTTTGGTCCAGAGGGGAATGTCTGCAATCATTTTATTATATAGAAGGATCGGTCGAAAAAGTTTTTTTAATTTTTTTTTTTTCATAATATTATTTTATATTCCTGCACGTCACCAATTGAAAACGAATAAAGAAAAGTTATCAGCTTATATACTTTTCGTATTTCTTTTTATACATTTCCATTCATATATACATTTTTTTTTTTTTGCTCAACATACACCTCCAAACACCCGGGCAACACGGGGCACTCATGCTTTTATATATATATATATATATATATATATATATATATATATATATATATATATATATATATATACACTACAAACTATCCTCGACGACCGCACAAAATTGTAAAAAATCAGCAACAATCTCACGATCACAATACAAACGCATCACTACCAAAAATGCCCAAATCGGGAACTTCCGAAAATTATCTATGACTACAAACTCGGCCACTTATACGGAACCGTGAACATACATAAACCTAAATCTGTCTTACGATCCATCATATCACCATCCCAATCTATTCGCTAACAAAACTTCTACATGACATCATTAGCCCATAGCTATACAGTAAATATAGTGTGAAATCCACAAAAGAACTCTCTGACCACAAAATAATCGCTTCTTTTGATGTTACAAACGTTCTCGTCAAAATAAGTATTGATATAATCCTTCGACAATATATACAAAAAGTCATCTCTCCCTCCCCCTAAAATTAACCAAAAAATACTTTAAAAAATTATTTCTAATCTACGACCACAAGGATAATATCCACACCCAAATAGATGGAATATCCACGGATTCCATCCTTGGACCCATCTTCGGTGAGTTTTACATTAATCACATTTAACACCTGATACTTATAAATACAAATAGACTCTCAATTTATGTAAGGTATATAGACGATATTCTCTTCCACTACCAATGACAACAAATTCTTATACTTAAGAACCTTCTCAAAGATAACTCCGTACTCAAAATCACTGAAGAATTAAATGTTCATAAACAAAATTTCTCTCATGTATGTCTTATTAACAGTTCCAATTTAACACTCCAACTATAAAAAGTACTTGCTATAATTCTTGCCTTCTAAATTTCAAGAGCGAATGCCCCACCGTTACAAAATAGCCACCATCAAAAACCTCCTAAACCGAGCAAAACCTATTTCTTCCAGCAAAAGAGTGCTATTCATCGAAGTAAAAAATATTAAACAAGTCCTGATCAACAACGGTTTCACAAAGTATATCATAAACTCCATATTCCAGAAGTTAAACAACACCACTACTAACAGCAATACCCGACAGAACCAGAACTCCAATACAATCAATCTATTCTACTGCAATGAAATGCATCCGGGCTTTAAGTTAGAAGAAATCGATAAAAAAACATCATCCATAGATACGTTTCTCCCTGTAGACAATAACATTAGATTCATCATTTACTATAAAAAATTTAAACCCAAAACTTGGGTCTTAAAACAAGCCCTTCCCTCAGCTTAAACCACTAGAACGTACCAACGTCATCTATGTTCAAATGTAACTCCTATAACAACAATGCAACTAATAGTTACGTCGGTCATACAACCATCACATTATCACGCCGCCTCACCTGCTATAATGTAAAATCTAGTGCCATCTTTCAACATTTACAACAAAAAATCACTGCCCCCCCACAAAAAAATCACAAAAATACTCCCCCATGAAACGAATGTAAACTAGCTTAACATTTTTGTAGCTATTTATATCAAAACGCAAATACCTAATATAAATCAAATCGCATTTCAAAACAGCACTAATATACTTAAATACCTAGCATATCTTCTCTTCCCCACACAACCCGTCCCAACTATTGATCCCAGAACTGGCACATTGGCCTCTCTTTCTCCATGACATTAACACCCTTCCACCGCTAGCAGTCCTAATAACATTCGTTCGCACCCCAACTATATATTAAAAAAACTTCCCACAATTCCACACAGAGACTAACACAAACATTCCTAATGATGCGTAGACGCTTACAGGAAAAGTAAAAACCGCGGAGACTTAAGAAAAAATACTTGCCACATGTATCCATGCTTTCGGTTTATATAAAAAAAAAATAATACGAAAAATTTAAAAACTAAAAAAATGTATGACTAAGGAGAAGCTTTCTGTTGTTTTTAACAATAACTGTCTGAACATATCTATCTATATATCTATAAAAGTGAAAGTGTCTGTGTATATATGTTAGTGTGTCTGTGTACATTGCCCTACGCAATAACTCTATCAATTTTCAGTCTAGAGACTTGAAATTAAGTATACAGGGTACTGAGATTTGGGAAAGCTTTGTAAATCGTTTTCTGCCAGAAATTTGGATGTTAAGGGGTATAAGTTCGATGATGTGACCTTTAAGCACTCTACCAAACTCCTCCGCCAATTTTCGGCATAAACACTTGAAATTTTAGATATAGGTTCGTTAGACATGGATCTAACTTAATAACTTTATTTGAGCTTAAAACAATAAATGTTAGGTGGTCATAATAGGGGTAAAATTTTTTAAAAAAAAGTGACCTCTGCGGTCTCTACCAAATTACTTAGAGAATTTCTGGTCTAAACATTTGAAATTTTACATAAAGTGTATTCAGAGATAGGGCAAGCGTTTTAATCGGTTTTAGTCGAGAATTTGAGGTACCAATATATAAATGTATGTATGTTTGGATGTCTGCCTAAAACTTTCGACAGAAGCGACGAATTTTTACAAGATCAATACCATTTTGAAGCTCGACAGTTCAGGCAACAAATACCGAAAAATTGGCTAAAAACATTAATGTCTTCACCCTCAACTGGGCACTTTTCAACAGGGAGGTCGCTTTTTTCGCCGATATTTTTGAAAGTCATCCCCTCTTTTCGATTGTCTAGCCTTAAATTAAACCTACGTCACTTCCGGTTTGGCGGTGGTCGTAACAGCAAATACGTCTATTTTTTAACCCATTCTATTCCTCTTTCGCGGTACGTGTTCGAGCCTGCCTTCCTACTAGCATTTTTTTTTTGTTGCTCAACACACACTTCCGGACACCCGGCCAACGCCTCTCTGAAATGCTAATATATATATATATATATATATATATATATATATATATATATATATATATATATATATATAAGTGAACATGTCTGCCTGTGTCTGTGTGCGTACATGTCCCTAACAAGTAACGCTGTCAATTTTCTGTCTACAGACTCAAGATTTAACAAAAGGCTATTGAGATTAAGAAAAATCTTTCTCAGCGGTTTCCAGCCAGAGATTTGGCGGTTAAGGGATCAAAGTTCAACGATTTGACCTTAAAAAACTCTACCAAACTCCTCCGTCAATTTTGGATCTAAACACTTGAAATTTCAAATGTAGGTTATTTGGACATGGATCAAACTTTTTAATTTGATTTTAGCCCCCAAAATTTAGTGTTAATGTGTCCAAATTGGAGTCAAATTTTAAGAAATTTTATCTCTGCGATCTCTACCAAATTACTCAGCCAATTCTGAGTCTAAACATTTAAAATTTTACATAAATGGTAAGCAGAGATAGAACAAGCTTATTAATCGGTTTGGGTCGAAAATTTGGTTGTCAAGGCGTCAAAGTTCAAAAGATTTTACCTTTGCGGTGTCTAGCAAACTACTCAGCTAATTTTGTGTTTAAACATTTGGAATTTATACATAACGGGTATTCAGACATTTGGCAAGCATTTTAATCAGTTTTGGGGTTAATATTTGGCTGCCAAGAAGTCAAAGTTGAAAGACTGGACCTTTGCAATTTCTACCAATTTCCTCCACCAACTTTGGGTCTAAGCATTTGAAATTTTAGATGTAGGTAACTTGGACATGGGTCAAACATTTCATTTTTATTTGAGACCAAAATAATAAATGCTAAAGGGTCGAAATTGAGGCCAACTTTAAAAAAGAAATTATCTCTGCGGTTTCTACGAAATTACTCAGACAATTTTTCGTCTAAACATTTAAAATCTTACATAAAATGTATTCACATGTAATGGAAGTTATGAACAGTACATAGGACCCGAGCAAAACCGGGCCTTACTGCTAGAGATCTATAAAAGTGAAATTGTCTGTGTGTATCTGTGTGTGTACATTTCCCTACCAAACTACTCTGTAAAGTTTGAAAATCTTTGGACTCGAGATTTGACATAAGGGATATTAAGATTTAGGAAAATCTTTTTATTTAGTTTTTGGCCAGAAATTTGGCTGTCAAGAAGTTAAAGTTCAACGATTTGACCTTTACAACCCTACCAAACTCTTCCGCCAATTTTGGGTCTAAACACTTGAAATTTAAGATGTAGGCATTTTAGATGTGGATATGGATCAAACTTTTTAATTTGATTTGATCCCAATACAATAAATGTGAGGGGTCAAACTTGAGGTCACAGTTTTAAAAAATTGACCTCTGTAATTTCTACCAAATTACTCAGCCAAATATTTGTTTAAACATTTGACTGTTTAGAAAAAGAATTTTCAAAGATGGAGCAAGCTTTTTAATTGGTTTTTGGCCGAAGTTTTGGCTGCTAAGGTCTCAAAGTTAAAATAATCTGATTTTGCGGTCTCTAGCAAACTATTCAGCCAATTTTGGTTATAAAAACTTTTTCATAAAAGGGTACAGAAAGCAAGCCTTTTAATCAGTTTTTGGGCGAAAATTTTAGTACAAAGAGGTCAAAGTTGAAGGAGTTAACGTTTGCAAACTCTAGCAAACTCCTGCGCCAACTTTTAGTTTAAAAACTAGACATTTTAGATGTAGGTTACCTGGATATGAGTCAAAGTTTTTAATATATCTATACATATGCACATAAAGTTGTATGTATATATATAAAAGTATAGTGATTCAATGAAATATATATATATATATATATATATATATATATATATATATATAATTATAGTGATTCAATAAAATAAAATTATAGTGATTCAATGAAAGGATTTTTTATTATTCCAAGTAAGTCAAAGTATACTTTCGAAATTTTATCTCCTTATGCTATAGGGTTTCGATGCCTACCATCTCTTCAGAGGAGAAAATATTAGCAAATAGATATAACTGTATTCACCCTATTTGCTAAAGTTAGTTAGACATGGAAAATCATAATCAAAAATTGATTAAATAGAAGTCAACTAGCACGGGAAATTGAAGAAAAGGATATAAAGGTTTAGTTCCAAATTGCGCGGTAAAAAACAAGGTAACTGTCCTTTAAAGCAGTGAGGTAATGAGATCCAAGCAGTATATTGCGTAATCCACATCATAGAGTAGAAATCCAAGTTGGGCATATTTCTCGAGTAATTCTTTTTCATTGGCTGGTGAAAAGATTTTTAAGGTCTGGTTGGAATGAGAGAATGTGGTTAGGTCCCCTTTTATCTGGAAATCTCGGCTCGTGTCGTCTGATCTTCTCTGAGGTTGTTACTCTGAAAAAGAATAACAAAATCACGCAGGCAGAAAGACAAAAAACACTTGTATCTAGTCTACTGAAGCTTAATTTCGCAAAGTTATGTACAAATGTTTTACAAATATGATTAATTTCTCAGTAAGCACTTTCAGAGTTTCAAATCTATTCACAGACAGACGGTTGGATGAGGAAGATGGAGGGGTCACGTCTCTATACGGTCTGTTCTCGAAATCAACAAGCAATCTCTTCCATCTGATCTGATCTCATCTTAGCACGACAGTCGTATATATATAGAAAGGTATGTGGATGGAGTTGAAATTTCCCCAGCCAATAAGATTTCGCCACGAAATCTAAAGCTTTTAGGTTTTTGCGTGTGTGCAATTCCCTTACCTGGAATTTGAATTACTAATTCTCACGACCTCCAAGGTCAGATGTCAGTTCTGACATCCGACTTTGAGTTCACCAAGGCCAGACAATGTTATGTTTTAAGTTCCTGTCATCAACTTTTAGCTGCAGAAATATATGTCTCTGGTTTCAAACAATATCTATTTTGACATGAAATAAAATATATATATTTATCTTCTCTATCTTAAATCCTCGGGTTATCTTGCGTCATCCGGGAATGATAAGTTATCTCAGCGTAGTTCTAAAGCTCCTCAACGGGGGATTACGTCACAGGATTTTTAAAAAAATTTTATTAAAGACCTTAGTATTACTGGAATTAAACGTTAGTGAGATAGGATATGTAGAAAGGGATAGAGGAGGTGAGATAAATTTAAAATGAAGAGATGGATGGGGGGAGAAGGCATATATATATATATATATATATATATATATATATGTGTGTGTGTGTAGCAGAGAGTGACCTCTATAGACAAGTTCAACCCCGCTGTAAACAGCTATAAAAATATTGAGTAGCCATTTTGGTAGGTCAAGTTAGGCTTGGTTATAGAGAAAGCGTGGAAAAAGAAAAAGAAGCAGAGAAAATAAAATATAATGAAAGAAAGGAAGAGGAAGAAGAAGCAAATAAAATGCTGCGTTTTTCAAGCTGAAATTAACCTTTAAAGTAATTAAGCGAATTACATCTTAAATTCTTTACTTTGTTTAAATCTATTAAACCCAGTCCACTCAAACAATTAAACGATAAGGTGCTCTTTTTGTTAATTTTATACTCATTGATAATATCCTTTAAATGGGGGAATTAAACTGGAGAAATCGAATAATATCCGTGAGTAAAATGTACAACTAAAACTTAGCGTATTTGATAGAGTTTGTTATTTTAATTTTATAATACTAATGATGATCATTTACTGTTAAATCGAAGATAATGCTGCATTATTGGGAGGTATCAAAAATTCGTAAATAATAATTATTATAATATTTAATAATGTTTAACTGGAAAACTTTATACACTCATATATATATATATATATATATATATATATGTATATATATACACATGTATATACATAGATATATATATGCATATACATATATTTCCCATACATACCCATATATATATACATACATACCCACATACATATAAACAGTCACACACATACATACACAATTATATATATACATACATCCACACATAATAAATACTTTAAAGATTATAAATTTAAATACAAAGAAAGTACAAAACTAGTCATACTATTAATTATAATAATTAGCGCACGTAATAAAACTAATTATAATAAAAACAAATTGGCTCTAATACTGCTAATTAACATTCAGAAAATAAGTGTATTGGGTTATGTATCTAAGGCTCTAGAGTTGGGTTACACTAGTACCAACAAGGATGACGCATTATTGTGTATTGCGCGTCCATATTTATATGTGTGGATCAGGGAATTACTTTGCAATGTGGAATGTTTAACACTATTTGTGGGTAGTAAAAGGGGACGAATTATAAAGCTCGTTAATTGAAAAGTTACACATTAGTTTGGAATAGTATTTTAACACGATTCCAGAAGTGCCAATTATGTGTTAGAATTTAAAATTGTATTATGTTAATGTGTGTATGGTAAGTCTTTACTTAAAATGTAAATTAACACTAAGAAGGTGTCATTATATAGATTAGATGAGATGTTTGAGAACTTATTTAAAAAAAACATGTTTTAATTGACAAAGTTTTAACTTAGATTTTATTCACAAGCGATATGCTTTTAGTATTATTTTTGTACCCATTTAACTGTGTAGATAGAGTATATGTTATTTTATTTTAAGTTGACTGTATTTAAATTTTTTCTTGTGTTTACATCTAGACACTAGTCTATTCTTGGCATTTATTATGGGTTTATTGAAGGTGATAATGTTAACTGCTTCGGATATACAAAGATTGCAAAATTTGTCTCCTACGGTATATGATCTAGATTTATTCAATTTTTTATTTATTTATTTAATTGAATAGGGAATTTTCTTGTCTTACAGGCTATTGATTAATGTAGTAAAGGATGTGCTATTATCATCTTTGTTTTGAGATCTTTCAGTGGTTTGAAATTCTTACTTCAATTAAATAAGAGGATGTGCCTATGTAAGTGAATGTTTTCCTTGTTTTATTATTGTTTATTTGTTCATTTATCCCAGTGTTAGGGAGTCTTATAATGGGGAGCTGCGTTGAGAGGTGGCATGAAGATGTATAACGTGGATGCTGTTTAATCCTATTCTGGTTTTCACTGGGAATTATATTATTGGATCTGTTAATCTGGTTTTTGTTGTTGTTATTGTTATTATTAGAACCCACGCCCTATGTTTCCCTATATATACTAGCGTCCTGGGTACTTCGATTATTTTCATTATTTCCATCATTAGATTGGTTGTTTGCATGTTTTGGTAATTGCGTGACAGTGCAAGCGTATACCACATCTTTGTGTATGCAATAGTTATTGAGAGGACATTCATTTTTATTTTAGCAGTTACATTTGTTACTAGGTTAATACCTAGTAATAAATGTAACTGCTAAAATAAAAATGAATGTCCTCTCAACTAGGATGTTCTGCGCTTGTTTAATTTTCCTGTTATTAGTCGAAATTATTGTCTGTTTTAGATTAGGCATTGTAGAGTATGAAATTTTTACAGAGTTTTTGTTTGATATAGTGATGTATTTATGCGGGTATTTAAAGCATTTTTCCACTATTTGAAATAATTCTTTTGATATGTTCGTTTTTACATAGGAGCTGAAAGGAGGATTGAACAAAATTGCCTTTTTACGCCTTACTTTTCTATTCTTATTAAATTGTTTTTGGTTTGGGATTGTATAGGGGGCTGTATCCTTGGTGTGGAGGTTAATATTGTTAGGAGCATTTTGGATTATTTTATTGTTGTTCCTTATTATTGTCATATGGTGGGTAATCACTAAATTTAGCTTTCTTACTAAGTGGGTTTTTTTGTTATCTTCTATGCGTTCTGTATATCCTGAGTTCTTTAAAGCATTGTTGTAGAATGTCGATGCTTGGTCAAATGCTTTTATGTCCACTGATAAATTTGATATTCTTTTGGAAATAGATGGAACTATTGACTTGATTATTGACTTTGAATTATTAGACTGCTTATGTACATAAAATAGGTTTAGATTTAGTGTATGGTACGGGGTGTAAGATTTATAATATAGATTCAAAGAGACATCTAAAAAATTGGTTGTTTTTTTTATTTGGGTCGACTTCAATTGTTAATCAAAAGTTTTTGGAAATTTTGTGTAGTTTTTAATAGTGTTATTGTATTGTCTTGGTCTCGCGGGGGTCACGAATAATGTGTCATCGCTGCAAAGCCCTCCTTGTAGGTTTTTGAATTCTATATTAATTTCTTTTAATAGAAAAAGCCCCACTAAGTCAGTTACTTATGCACAATATTTTTTATTATGATTTTCCATGTCTAAATGGCTTTAGCAAATAGGGTGAATACCGTTGTATCTATTTGCTAATATTTTCTCCTCAGAAGAGATGGTAGGCATTGAACCCCTATAGGATAAGGAGATAAAATTTCTAAAGTATTCTTTGTATTACTTGGAATAATAAAAAATCCTTGATTTGAATAAAGTTTTTTTTTAATTTCATTGAATCACTATAATTTGCTTTATTTGCTTTATCCTGTATATTGAGCAATTCCTATTTAGATTGGATAATACATAGAATATAACGACCAGTTATATTTTGTAAATCTTGTAATCATGGGTTTCCATACCAGCTGGTTGTTGGATAAATCTATTCGGAAGTATATATATATATATATATATATATATATATATATATATATATATATATATATATATAGAGAGAGAGAGAGAGAGAGAGAGAGAGAGAGAATGTGTGTGTATTCATACGTTTAATATTTAGCAGAATTGTGTGGGATTGATCGCTATTAAGATACAGAAAATTCTATCTCGCTAATTTGTTTCATATTAATATTTGTGAAAAAACATTCACTTGATCTTTAAATCGGCCAATTTAATGACTTCATCATGAGATATTTCTCACCTTTTTGCTTTTTACTATCAAAAAGAGCACACCCTTCATTGTTTACGTTTAATAAGCTTTTTAATGCACATACACGCATGCGCCCACACACACACACGCACACATATATATAAGCAACTCTGTGTGTGTGTCTGTGCGTGTGTTTGTGTTTCCTACGAACTCTGAAAAGGTTGGCTATTTTATTTATTTATTTTTTATTTATTTATTTTTATTTTTTTGTAAAATTCACATAAATGTACATTATGTACGTGGGAGTGATATTAGTTTTTTTTTTTTTTTTTAAATTCCTTCAATAAGTACCAAAAATCGATAATCTAAAATCTGATTAAAGAAAAATTAGTTTCATTTTGACTAAAGTTAACACTCTTATACACAATATATTATATCACAACTGTATTTTATAAGTTTCATCACCACACAATCAAATGTGTCTGGTGTATAAAATCAGCAATAGATTCTTTGATAAGTCGGGGGCCTTTAAGAAATTTTTCTGTATATTTTTCACAATAGCATAATGATATTTAACTTTTGCATTTTTAACTTTAATTCAATCTACTATTTTATAAAATAATTTTATAAAATCAAAAGTACGTTATCTACAGTGCAATATAGTATATTAAGTAAGTCACTACAGGTAAGCATATGAAGCGTCTTCCCAGTGCAATATTTATACATGCGCGGTTCCTTTGTAGTAAAGGAAAATTCTGACCCAAAACAAACAGGCTTTTTCTTATGATTGTTCACGTTACCGAACTGTTATTGTACGAATTTCAGAGCTAACGAGGCATATCGGGCTTTTCGTATGGAGTAATTTTCTCATTCAATATGCCATTCGACCATCCGTGCCTCACTCAAAAAGTGAATCACATGCTGTGCAAGTTTAATTTGACTGTAAAAAGCCACGCACGTGTATCTTTCAGAGTTTTTTTTCTGTCCTTGATATACGAGAGCACAGCATCTGAAAAATCCGAGTTGACAGCCACGATACATGCATGAACAAATGTGCTTATGTTTATATGGCTTTCTCTACATAAGTATTTTTGTTGTTGTTTATATAGCATATATGAAATAAGCAGGTTAATGTGGAATTTTAGGCTGCTTTTCTTATTCATTTCATCTGACTTTACTCGTATTCAGGAGTGAAGCGTTTCCTGATAATACGCAAGCACACACTCCATGTATCACGGTTCATCTGGTCATTATGTCTATTATTAAGATTCTATGCTGTGCGATGTTGTTTTTCCTGGATGACCGACACACCCATGCATGCTTTGACAGTGGTTTACTCAGGAGAATGAAAGTTTCCCATGATCATGCGAGTGTAGTCAATTCTTTTTAACGGAACCTTTATGCTAAGCAAATGTAACGCTTTCAACCAAGCCTTTTACCAGATGAACTAAATTTTGTCAGATTTAACATTGCCGATTTATCTAATTATAGATATGTAAGTACACTGCAACCGGACGAAAGTAAACTGAGTTAGTTCCCAGAATCCATTCTATATATTATCACTATCTTCGTAAAATTGCTATATAACTAACCTCGAATGTAGGGAGAGACAGCATACGATATTATTAAATGCAACAACTCACAAAATTTAGCCTAGGCTGCTTTCAACCATGTAGATGTAATGAGTTGCCATCAACCACCCCATCTCCGCATACTTCCAAGATAGCAGAATTAGTTTACTAATTTTTTGCTATTATTAGATGGAAACATCTCTATGTGAGAATGATTATCAATATGATAAATATGATTAAAATGGTTATGAGTATGATAAACCTAATTAAAATGATTATTAATATGATAAACCTAATTAAAATGACCATGAATATTATAAACATAATTAAAATGATTATCGATATGATATACCAAATGAAAAATATTATAATTAGAGAAAGCTAATTACCATTATTATCAATATAATAAACTTGATTAAAACCTTTATGAATATGATAAACGTAATTAAAACAATTATCAATATGATAAACCTATGAAAATAATTATGAATATGATAAACATAATTAAAATGATAATGAATACGATAAATTAAATTAAAATGATTATCAATATGATAAAAATATTACAATGATTATCAATACGATAAATTTTAAAAAATCAATAGAATAACGTTATAAACGGTTATCAATATGATAAACCTATTTGAAATTGTTATGAATGTGATACATCTAAAAATGATTATTAATATGATAAATCATATTAAAATGATTATTAATATGATAAATCTGATTAAAATTATTATCAATATGACAAATCTAATTGAAATGATTTCAATATGATAAACTTGAGTAAAATAGTTATGACTATGATAAATCTAATTAAACTTGTGATCGATATGATAAACCTTATTAAAATGATTTTCAATATGATAAATTTAATTAAAATGAATATCAATGTGTCAAATCTAATAAATATTATAATACATATGATAACCCTAATTGAAATGATTATCAATATGATAAATCTAATATAAATCATCATAAATATGATCAATCCAATTAAAATGATTATCAATAGGATGAACCGTATATAAATATAAATCAATATGATAAACCTAATTAAAATGATTTCAATATGAAAAATAAATTAACATGATTATGAATATAATAAACTTTATTTAAATGATGTTAAATACGATAAACCTAATTAAAATTGTTATCAATATGATAAATCTTATTAAAATGATAACCAATTGGATACATCTAATTAAAATACTTTTCAACATGACAAAACCTTTATGAATATGATAAACCGGTAAATAATAAACAATATAATAAATCTTATTAATATAATAAATCTTATAATTATATATTGATAATAATAATTATAATTATCAATATAAGAAATCTTATTAAAATTATCAATATAATAAAGCTTATTAAAACGATTATTATTACGATAAACCTAATATAAATGATTACCAATGTGATAAAACTATTAAAAATTATAATCAATACAATGAATACAATCATTATGAATACGATAAACCTTGTTTAAATAATAAATGAAAAATTAAAATGATTATCATTATGATAAACCTTATTACAGTTATTATGAATATGATAAATCTTTTTATAATAATTCTCAATATAATAAGCCTAAGTAAAATTATAATGAATATGATAAACCTACTTTAAATGATTGCTAATATTGTTAATTTAATTAAAATGATTATCAATATGATTAAACTAATGAAAATTATTATTAATATGATAAACATTATTAAAATGGTTATCATTATTATAAACTTTGCTTAAATTTTAATTAATATGGCAGACCTTTTTAAAATGATTATCAATATGATAAACCTATTTTCAATGGTAATCAATATGACAAATTCTATATAAATTATTATCAATATGATTTTCCTGATTAAACTTATTATCAATATAATAAAACTAATAAAAAATTATCAATATGATAAATCTATATAAAATAATTATCAATACGTTTACTATATGGATAATCATCTTAATTAGATTTACTATATTCATGATCACTTTAGTAAGATTCATCATAATAATGGTAATTTATTGTTGGTCTATCATATACGTAATCATTTAAATGTGATTCATCGCATTGATAATTTCTATATGGTTTATCATAATGATAATAATTTAATAAGATTTATCACGTTGATAATTATTTTAAATAGTTTTATCATATTGATACTAATTTTAATTTGATTTATCCTACTCACAATTATTTTTGTTAGATTTATCATATTGATAATTATTTTCATTAGGTTTATAAAATTGATAATAATTTTAATTAGGTTTATCATATTGATAATCATTTTCATTAGGTTTATCATATTGATAATCATTTTCATTAGGTTTATAATATTGATAATCATTTTCATTCGATTTATCATATTGATAATCATTTTCATTAGGTTTATCATATTGATAATCATTTTCATTAGGTTTATCATATTGATAATCATTTTCATTAGGTTATAATATTGATAATCATTTTCATTAGTTTTATCATATTGATAATCATTTTCATTAGGTTTATCATATTGATAATCATTTTCATTAGGTGTATCATATTGATAATCATTTTCATTGGGTTTATCATATTGATAATCATTTTGATAAAAAAGATTATCAATATGACGAACCTAATTAAAATAATTAGGGGTATAGTAAACCTCACTTAAATTATTATCAATATGAAAAACTTATTAAAATGATTAGGAATATAGTAAAACTATATAATGAATATAATTAAAATTATTACCAATATTATAACCCTTATTAAAATAATTATCAACACGATAAATCTAATTAAAATGATTATCAATATGATTAACATAATATGAATATGATAAACCTTATTATAATTATTATCAATATTATTAATCTAATTAAAATTTTTATCCATATGATTATCAATATGATAAAGCTAATCAAATGATTAAAAATATAATGACTAATTAATATGATTATTAATACGACTAACTTCATTAAAATGATTTTCAATATGATAAATATAATTGCAATGATTATCTATATGATAACTTGTATTAAAATGAGTATCGATATATAGTAAACATAATTAAAATAATAAGAAATCTATTTAAAATGAGAATCAATATGATAAACTTAATTAAAATAATGTTAATATGATAAATCTAATTAAAATATTATCAATATCATGAACCTCATTAAAATGATTATGAATATGATAAATCTAATTAAAATATTATCAATATCATGAACCTCATTAAAATAATTATGAATATAATAAATCTAATTAAAATATTATCAATATCATGAACCTCATTAAAATTATTATGAATATGATATAACTAATTAAAATATTATCAATATGATGAACCTCATTAAAATGATTATGAATATTATAAATCTAATAAAAATATTATCAATATCATGAACCTCATTAAAATGATTATGACTATGATAAACCTATTTAAAATTATTATCAATATGATAACCCTTATTTAAATCATTATGAATATGATAAATCTTATTAAAATGATTATCAATATGATAAGCCTAATTAAAATATTATGAATGTGATAAAACTAATTGAAATAATTATCAATATGATAAATCCTATAAAATTATTATCAATATGATTAAACTAATTGAATTGATTATCAATAAGATAAATCTAATTAAAATGATTATCAATATGATAAACTTGATTTAAATCGTTATTAATATAGTAAAGCATATGAGGAGGTAAAGCATAGGAGTCCATATTGGTGTTCATATATATAATAGGACTAACGACGGGGATGAGGGAGAGAATTATATATATTACAGTTCTCTGGATTCCTCTTACATATATTAGTGAGGAGAGAGGGTTATCAGTTCTGTTAACACAGGAGGGGGCAATCATTACTTATGATGGAAGAGGGGGGACACATTACTTGGAAGGAGGTTATACAAAGTTCATAATAAGATGATTTACACGTCACCTTCAATTGTTCAATGACGACACGAAGACAACAGTTACAAAAATCGATGATGTTCTTTATTTCATTTGACCGGTCGAAATGATGATTACGTCAGTAATTCAAATTCGTTTCTACATGGTTAAATGCTCTCCCTTCGCTTCTAATAGAAACCTCTTCTGATGATGTCAACTTTTTCCGATCGACTTTGCTGACTGCTCGAACCTGTCTGCCCGACTGCCAACTCTGAAATTTTCTAATCCTAGCTCATATGATTTGAGAAGTTTCATTTTCTGCTATGACGACAGATGTGTGGTTCCAAACATGACCACTCACGTGGCTCAGCACACGTTCTCCAAACATACTTCTGCAAAAAACGAATTCTGAACTAACCTATTTTTGAACCTAACCTATTTGTATCGTTCATTCTTTTTAGCTGACCTTCTTAATTCAGTTTTCATAAAAGAATGAACAATTCTTTTTACTATACAAACAATATCTAACTATTTTATGTGGAATTTAACAATAGTGAAATTCTAACATTCCATTTCTAAATCTATTCTGAACCTTGATTACAAGGTTCGAGTCTCGGCTTATACGAATGTCATTTTCCACTTATTTAATGTTCTTCTTATTTACAGGAAAATGGGACAGCCTTTTGTTGTAACGCTTACTAAAATAATTATTAATATGGTAAAATTATTTACAATCATTATCAATATGATAAACTGTTTTGAAAATGATTTTCAATATGATAAACCTATTTAAAATGATTACTAATATTATAAATCTTATTAAAATGATTATTAATATGGTAAACCTAACTAAATTAAAATCAATATAATAAAACTGGTTAAAATGATTATCAATATTATAAATCTATATAAAATGAGTATCAATACGATAAACCTGATTAAAATGATTATTAATATAGTAATTATTATTTAAATGATTTTTCAATATGATAAACCTAACAAAAATTATAATCAATATGATAAACATTATTAAAATTATTATCAATATAATAAACCTTATTAAACTGATTATCAATATGATAAACATAATAAAAAGTATTATCAATATGATAAACATAATTAAAATGATTACGAATATGATAAATCTAATTAAAATGATTATCAATATGATAAACCTAATTAAAATGATTATCAATATGATCTAGCTAATTAAAATGATTATCAGTATCATAAACATAATAAAAATTGCTATCAATATGATAAATCTGATTAAAATGATTATTAATATGATAACTCTAATTAAAATTATTAGTAATATGATAAATCTAATTAAAATGATTATCAAAATAATAAACCTAATAAAACTGATTATTAATATTATAAATCTAATTAGAATGATTATCAATTTTTTTGTTGAGGAATCACCCTCCAAATGGACTGTTCTATCCATTATATAAACCATAGACCCTTTGATCCCAGGTGTGGATTAAACACCAGAGCGACACTCGCCTGCTCGGTGACGTTTACTACTCTTTTCAATTGTAACATTTTACGTTGTTGTTCCAGTAATACATTGTTCTGTTTTCTTTGTGGCTTATTGCAAGCCATAACACTGGCGACATTGGATTCAAAGAGCGTACCCACGTTTAAAAACAGTGTTCTAAAAAACTAAACACTGACGACATAGGATTCAATGAGCATACTAAAGTCGAAACCAGTAACGACATTGAAAAAAATACCTGCGTTGAAATAGTATTCTAAAAATATTAACGACGTTGAACTCAAATGTTATCAAACCTAAGGAAGTTTCTAACATAAACTGCCGGTCACACTTCAAGAAATTAAGTCAGAACCCCTAAATGACAATTTCATTCAAACTACGAAGCAGACATTAGCACTGGGTGACACCAGTTCAGACATTTTTTCTGGTTGTAGCGAAATACTGTTATACGGTGAAAGGGTTGTCATCCCACAAACCCTTCAAAAAAAAATTCTCAGGGATTTTCACATGGGGCATCCAGGAATAAATAGAATGAAAAGCCTAATTAGAAGTTTTGTTTATTGGCCAACTATGGACCAAGATATTACCGACATGGTGAACAGATGCAAAGGCTGTGCTTTGGCTGCAAAAGCACCACCGATAACATATAAACCTTGGCCTTAGGCTGAACAACTATGGTCGAGGATCCACATCGATTACGCGGGACCTGTGGAGGATTTTTACAACCCGATAGTAGTTGACTCTTACTCTAAATGGCCAGAGGTATTAAGATGTAAACACCCGACAATTTTTTTTATTGATATTGTTTGTTCGGTTTGGGGTTGTAGACTGTTTGGTTAGCGACAACGCTACATAGTTCACCTCGACAGAATTCAGAGAATTCTGCGAGACGTATCAAGTCAAGCATATTACGACACCCCAGTACCACGCCAGAAGCAACGGCCAGGCCGAATGCTTCATCGATATGCTTAAAAGGGCATTAAAAAGGGCGTCCGATTCACCGACAGAAAAGGCCCTTCAGCAATTTCTGCAGGTTTACAGAATCACGAGAAATCCGAACAAACCAGATGCGGGATCTCCAGCAGAAATCATGTTTGGACAGAAAATAAAATCCGTATTTGATAAACTGCTACCCAAGCACATAGTACGCAACAGAACCTCTACAATGCCAACGAAACGGTTTAGCAGCGGAGATAACGTGTATTTTAGACATTTTAGAAATAACGTTTCTTTTTGGGAACAGGGCACGATCTTACGAAGAATCAGTAAAGGCTTGTACAAGGATCAAGAAGAACCATCGCAAGACGGCAGTGAGGCGATTGAAACTGTGTATGACTGTTTTGACATAGACCCTTCAAAAGGGATGTCGGAACCGAGACTCTACGGCAGAAAGAGGAAGCGCACAGACCCCTTGGTGGTCTGCCCCGAAAGGAAGAAATACGGATTTTCACATCCGCGGAAATCAGCTTCGGAGGGGGATGTGGGAGAATCACCCTCCAAATGGACTGTTCTATCCATTATATAAACCATAGACCTTTTGATCCCAGGTCTGGATTAAACACCAGAGCGGCCCTCGCCTTCTCGGTGACGTTTACGACTCTTTTCAGTTGTAACCTTTTTATGTTGTTGTTCCAGTAATACATTGTTTAAACTATATTCCATTATTCTGTTTTTTATGTGGCTTATTGCAAGCCATAACAATATAAACCAAATTAAAATAATTATCAATCTGATAAATTTTATTAAAATGATTATCAATATGGTATATCTTATTAAAATTATTATCAATATGATAAATCTAATTAAATAATTATCAATATGATAAACCTAATTGAAATCATTACCAATATAACAAATCTTATTAAAATGATTATCAATATGATAAACATAAAAACGATTTTCGATATAATAAACATAATTGTAATGATTATCAATATGAGTAACCTTATTAAAATGATTATTAATATGAGAAATCTAATTAAAATTATTATCAATATGTTAAACCTAATTATAATGATTGTGAATATTATAAACTTAATTAAAATGATTATCAATATTATAAATATAATTAAAATGGTTATCAATATGATATAACCTTCTCAAATTATTATCAAGTTGATAAATCTAATTAAAATGATTATCAATATGATAAATCGAATTAAAATTATTATCAATATGTTTAATTTAATAAAAATTATTATCAATATGATAAATCTAATTAAAATTTTTATGAATATAATAAATCGAATAAAAATGATTATCAATATGATAAACCTAATTAAAATTAAGACCAATATGACAAATCTAATTAAAATGATTGTGTATATTATACATTTGTTTATTATATGATAAATCTAATCAAAAAGATTATCAATATGATAAACATTATTAAAGTTATTATGAATATGATAAGTCTAATTAAAATTATTTTGAATATGATAAATCTCATTAAAATGATTATCAATATGATAAATCCTATTAAAATGATCATTAATATGATAAATCTAATTAAAATAATTATGTATACTATGTATCTAATTAAAATTATTATCAATATGATAACCCTAAATCAAATGTTTATGAATATGATAAATCTTATTAAAATTATTATCAATATGATAAATCTAATTAAATTGACTATCAATATGATATACCTTATTAAAATGATTATGAATACGATAAACCTAATTAAAATTATTGTGTATATGGTAAACCTGATTAAAATGATTATCGATATTATGAACCTAATTAAAATTCACGTCATATAATAAACCTATTTAAAATGATAATGACTATGATAACCCTTATTAAAATGATTATCGATATAATAAATCTAATTAAAATAATATGATAAACTTATTAAAATGATTGGCAACATTATAAACCTACACTTTAAACTGGGACTCGCAGCTAACTTACGTTTTAGATCTCTGCAATTTTGTAGACACAGAATTGGCACAGATTACATTATGTCGCCTTGCATTTAAACCTTTTGGTACACAGAGAAAAGATACTGATCAAGATTTGTGACTGTACATATGAACAACACGTTTGTTTTAGATTATTTCACCCATGATCTCCAGGTCGTTTTTTCATGCTTTCAGTTTATCAACTAACTGCTCCAAATACTCAGCAATAATAACTATGCTATTATTAATTTCAATGCACAGCCGAACCGACACTCTGTTATAGTTAAACCTGCTACGTTACTCTGTTGTATACGTGAATGGTGTAATCACTTTAACTAACACTTTTGAGGAACGTATGAATCAATATGCTTTCCCATTATGAGTTGTGATCAACTACTTACAATCCTTTTTTATGCAATGAGTCTTGGAGGAGGAAAACGTCTTAAAAACACCCGTCTTTCACCCGCTTTCTCATTATGTTCCAATCGCCCTGGACTTAAGCACTCAAGTTTAGATTGGGTAGCATTTTTGTAACTACAAACTCTCCGCGTAGACACGCTTACAAATGTTATTTTCTTTCTCTTTCTTTATGTCTTTCTTTATCTCATAAGTTAAAGGGTAATATTTCTTGCGGTTGATTATAGCTACTACCGATTTTTTTTACATAGGCATCACAACTTGTCAAGGCCAAGATGCCACTCGAGGATAAGAGTTAAAGACTGTACAGTAAAAATTGGACAATATAGTAACCGTTAGTAATGGAGATTTGGTAAATTTGTTAACTTATATGGAACGGCTCATCAAAAACTTGTTTACGTTAGACTTGAAGACAACTATATTGTAGTCAGCTGGAAAGCAGGAAAACGTTGCAGGGAAGAGAAAAGGGCATCCCCACAAGACTACGAAGTCTATTTTGAGCACTATCAAGGCAGGATAAGTCCTTTCTAGCAGCTCCTGCCCAGATGTGGCAACAGTACTCCATCCTTGGACGTACCTGGCTATTATATAGATAGAGAATTGCATCAGCAGTGAGATATCTACTGGATCGATAGAAAGATCCCACCATTTTTCGAACGGCTTTGGCAACGGATTTAATGTATGTGTCCCATTTAAGATCAGGACTAAAGGTCAAGCCCAGAAGCTTTTCAAAACATGAGGCCTCCCCAAGACGAGAGCCATTCATTTCAATTGATGCCAGATGGGGATCAGAGCGTTTATGATGTAAAGATAAAAGCTTGGTTTTAGATGCATTAAAAGTAAAAAGCCACCTCTTTCCCCATTGTGCCACTTGCTCAAGATCAAAGGAGAGACCGTTTACGATCTTAGATTTGCTACCATAGATAGTAGTGTCATCAGCATAGATTCTACGAATGATGTAAGGATGTGATTTGGAAGATCATTAATATAGATCAGGAAGAGAGTTGACCCCTGAGGGATTCCAGCATTAATACTAAGAGGTTCTGATTTCTGCCTATTAACAACTACTCACTAAGAGAGAAATGATTTAATAATTGAGAAGACATTTCCAGCTATACCGTAGCTGGAGATCTTGTGAAGTAAACCTTTCTGCCATACTCTATCAAAGGCCTTTGATATTTCAAGAGCATTTGCCCTAGAATTTAACTGGAACAATTCGCGTGTTTTATCATGATTAAGCGCCTTGATTAGATGGTTACATCTTTAATAATTAGCTCATACTATATTCATAGAAATAATTTTTTAATGCATTAAGAACAAAGTTACAATTAAATAATATTCAATTAAAAGTTATTAGAGTTAAGTGGGTTTAAAATGAAAATAATCGATTCATTTACAGCATATTTTTTTATTACTATTTAAACGATTATCAAATTCAGTTATTTTTTTATACCCGTTTTTCTTTTTTTTAATCTACATTTTATGATAATCATGTTTTATTTTGATCGGGCTGAGTTAAATCATTTTCATTTGCTCAGTGAACAAAAGAGTACGCATTGCGAGCTTCAAAACATTTAAGTCTTTCTTCTTAAAACGCAAAGCAACATAAAATTGAAACTAAGCAAAACAATAAACACGTTCTTTACGTAGAGGGGTGCAATTTGACTATTGATGTTTTTTAACAGTGTGACACCCTCTTCCTTATGTCACGATGGAATTTTTTTTATCTGAAACGGACACACATATTAAATTAGATGAGTATTCTTATTTTTCAAAATAACAAATATAATCTATATTTTCGCTATTTCTGTATTGCGTCTCGGCACGTCTAGTGATATCAAAGAAGACATGATCAGTTCTATTATTAGCAGGGATACCCAATGTTGCTCCAGATTGAATGAAGATCGCTATTATGTTTTTTTCTCATTATATACAGAACACGGTAGTTCGTTCTTAGTTTTTATTGTCTCCTCCCTCTTATTGTATTATTAGTATAGTCGGAAAAATTTGAAATGTTTTAAAACTCTCAATTAGTGTCTAATATAGGGGTGGGCAAACTACGGCCCGCGGTCCGCATGCGGCCCGCCAAAGGTATTCATGCGACCCTTCAAGTACTGAATATTGATTTTCTGATAGCTGTACGGACTGCCGGACACAAGTACGGGCAGATCCTTGCAAAAAAAATGAAAATTTGGAGATGAAAAAATACCTTTGTTTTAACAATCTAACTAAATTTCTGAAGAAAGAAAAACAAATAAAGTAAAAGAAAACAAAGAAACCTTACGAATTACATATTAAAAAAATTACTGTTTTATGGGGACTGGTAAGTTTACACTTGGTTACCAGCTAGACTGCCAGGCGTAGCTTTATCGGATCCTTTTCGATTTGCCGTGACCGAAACTTTTGCCTGGCCGAAAACAGGCAATAAATTATTTTGATATACTAAAAATATTGTGGGGACCATAAAATCTGGCGCTTGTAGTCTGAGGTACAGCCGACCGACCGGTCAAGTTTTAGCGAACTCTCTCTCTCTCTCCCATCTCCGTTACTCCTAAAAGACACTAAAATTTTCATATGATATTTAGAATTTCCAAAGAAGGACATCTTATAAATTCATTGCCAAGCAGTTTCGTAAGTAAAAATATTGATCAATTATTTTGTTTACATCTGCAATTATGCTAATTTGTTACAAAAATTTAGTAAATTTAGATTCCCATTATGTAATTTCGTAAATGAAACTTTTTAGAATATCAATAAGAGGGTTTTATGCAAATTCAAGCAACATATTTTTTAAAAAATGTAATCAATATTGACCCGTTTTGTCAAATATGTTTACTTGTTCAAAATATCTTGATTCAAATAATATCTAAAATTTAAAATTTTACAGGACACCTACATATATATTTTTATTAATCAATTTTGTACATTTATTACTGATTAAAATAAATTAACTGATTTATAAAATATTTATTAAAACACACTTTTAATCTTGTTTTCTATAAATGACCAAAAATTAATTCAATATATGCAAAAAGTTTATAAAAGATAAAATTTTGTGGGTGTTTAAAAAAAATTGCAAAAATGTGTGAATACCAATCTTCGATTTGTTTCATGCGGTTTCTCATTTTTTTGTTATGTTTTCGATAACTATATTTTCAAGTACTCATTTTACTTCTTTTTTTTAATATTTTCGTAAATTGTATCAACATTATGGTAAATATGGATAAGCACGCTATGTTTTTCGGTCACAAAAATAGAACGGAACTTCTAATTTCGTTCTGGTTTACTGAATTTTTGTTAAAAACTACGAATGCGTGATATAGTCAATTTTAATAGAAAAAAACAAATCCAGGGAAAAAATAATTTATCGAAAAAAAAAAATAAAAAACTAAATAATTTAAAATAAATTTATAAATTCTATCGTTTCATGTTACTACTAATCAAAAATGACTTCATTTCCCGTTAATTTAACAAATATCAATGATTTAAAATAAATTTATAATAATAAAAATAATAATAATAATAATAATAATAATAATAATAATAATAATAATAATAATAATATTCCCGTTCAAATTAAAAACAAATTGTATTTTTTCGTTTAAAAAAATAGGGTTTGTATTACTGTACACATAGATTCGAAAAAGTTGTCAAAAAACAAATATATAAAAAATAAATGTTATCAAAGGCAAGATAAGTTACTTTTCTACCTAACTGGATATTCTTTTAGTGTTTTTTATTTAATGTAACATGTTTATTCATCTCGAAAAACATACAGTGTTTGCCGATGTATTGGAAAATTAAAAATGGCACCCGATTCTCTCTTTGACACCGTGGGTTTTTAACAGTATTTTGTTTAATTTTTTATTTTTAATTCCTTTTCCCGAACTTACCGTGTCAAAGAGAGAGTCGGGCGCCATCTTTAATTATCCAATACATCGGTAAAATCTATGTTTTTCGAGCTGAATAAACGTGTTGCATTAAATAAAAACACTAAAAACATAAAGTTCGGTGGACAAGTAATTTACCTTGCCTTTGATAGCATTTATTTGTTATATATTTGTTTTTTTGACAACTTTTTCGAATCTATGTGTACAGTAATACAACCCCCAAAAATGTTCGTTTCCTATATATATAATTTGTTGTTTATAATTCTTGTTTCTGAAAATAAAATCACAATAATTGTTCCTATTAGCAATGCCCCCCCCCCCGGGACAGAGTTAGACACCAGGGTCGTTTTTTAACGTGGAGAAAAGGAACAAAAATAAAAATTGTCTCAGTCGTGAAGGATTTCTCCGCCACTGACAGAGAACAAGAAATTGAAGTGCAGCATATGAAGAGCAGACATTACACTTTGATCTTGTCGCGAAGGCCAAGTAAAAACATTGTTTTTTTAGTTATCTGTGAATAAATTCAAATATTGATTGATATTCATTTTCTTATTTTCCCACGATTCCTTGGTCACGTGTTCAATTAGAAAATTATTTTTAGCACTGGAACGAAATTAGAAGTTCTGTAGGCACCTCCAAAATTCACCACAGAATTACCCCCTATATGTAACACGATGTAACTTTATTATAAATTAATATTATCAATATAACTTCTGTATCATTTAAAAGAAGAAGGGCAGAATAAACTAGTAATAATTAAAAAAAAAAATTTTCATCGTACGAAAATAATGAAATCGTGAGACGAAAATCGTGTTTACATAATTGGCGCTTTAAAATAACGTTCCCCCGTAGTAAGCATTGACAACATATCCGTTTAACAAATCTAGCAAAAATCCGTTTAACAAATCTAGCAAAAATCAACTAATGGTCAGATTTTTGTGAAATTTTCGATGCTTATCCATTTTTGAATTGACAAAAACTTTGAAATTACAGAAGAATTACTATCCATGGAGTCTCTCAATGACACAGCCACTGGAAACGATTTATACAACAGTATCATTAGCAGTCTAATCAGGTCTAGGTATTACAACTGATGGCGCTCCTTCACTCAGAGGCAAACACTGTGGCCTTGTGACCTTGATGAATAAAAAATCAAAGAAGATTTTCCATCGCACAGTGTGTTGTCTTTTTACTGCATCATGCATCAAGAAAGCCTTTGTAAATCATCTTTGAAACTCAAACATGTTATGGATCCAGTAGTGCGTGCAGTGAACTTAAGAGCACAGGGATTGAAACACAGGCAGTTCCAATGTTTCTTGTAAGATATCGAGGCAGATTTTACTGATGTGCTGTATCACACAAATATCCGATGGTTAAGTGTGGGGGAAGTACTGAAGAGAATATGGGACGTTAAAGCAGAGGTTGTCATGTTTTTTAATATGAAAGAAATTCCTTGTGACTTTTTAAAAGAAATGGAGTGTGACGAATGGGTTTGTGGTTTTGCATTTGCTGTAGACATGTTGCAAAAGCCGAGTGAATTAAATACAAAACTACAACGCAAAAGTGTATTTGCTCATGAATTGTATGTTGAAGTGAAAGCGTTTCAATTGGAACTTAAACTTTTTGCCAAGCAGCTTAAAGAGCAAAACTTTGTTCATTTTTCGTTGTTGAAAACACGAGCTGTTACACAAGCATTATCAGACAAATACAGTTCCCACTTGATGGCTCTAAAAGAGGAATTTATCAGAAGATTTGTTGATTTCAAGGCAATTGAAGGACAGTTTGATTTGCTCAGCTCACCTTTTGCATGTGACGTTCAAACAGCTGCCGAAGAACTACAGGTAGATCTTATTGATTTGCAAGTCGACAACTCTTTAAAAAGGCTCTTTGAAAATAAACCACTAGTCGAATTTTATGCATCTCTGCACCCAGAAAAGTTTTAAAATATGGAAAATTTTGCAAGGAAGATGTTTGTGTTATTTGCTTCAACTTACATATGTGAGCAGACTTTTTCCATATTGAAAATTAACAAGTCAAAGAACAGATCATTTCTCACAGACTTAAATCTTCAGTCAGTGTTAAGAATCAGTACAAGCAACTTGACACCTAATTTCAACAAACTGGTAAATGATTGCAGTCAGTTGCATCATTCTCACTGAGTCATTTTGATCCTTCTGTTGCTCAGTTGCTGAGCTATTATGTTTTTCAAATAAATATATTTCATATGAAGTTACTGTTTTAAAATATCAATAGAAATATGTTTTCCTCTTAAAGTTGAGTTACTTTATTTTTAAATAAATGTGCTTCATGTGACGGTTCTTTTTTTAATATATAAATTCATTTTTGTTCTTCGAGTTACTTTATATGTGTATCTTTTAAAGATTTTATTCTAAAATATTAATTAATAAGATATTTTTAAATCTCTTTAAACAGAGTTACTTAAGAATTGCTTTTATTCTTCAAACTAGGTTATTTGTTTTTCAAACGTGTTTCATATTAAGTTCATACTTAAAAAATACATGTTAATAAAATTGTTTTCTTTTAAAGTTTAAAGTTACTGTATCTTTCAAATGTGTTTTATGGGAATCTTCTATAGTACTTTAAAATGCTAATAAATGAAAATTAATTATATTTTTCTCTGAAAGCCTTTTATTTTGTCTTTTTTAAATATCAATTATATTGGAAAATATACTATGCGGCCCAGTAAAATTTAGAAGTTTTTAATGCGGCCCTTGCACTGAAAAGTTTGCCCACCACCATTGGCTAAAGTTTCATTAGAATCTAAGATATGTATTTGAACTTTTCAGTCCACATGGAGGCATATAAATATTCGGCATATAAATATTCGGCATATAAATATTCGGCACATAAATATTCGGCATATAAATATTCGGCACATAAATATTCGGCACATAAATATTCGGCACATAAATATTCGGCACATAAATATTCGGCACATAAATATTCGGCACATAAATATTCGGAATATAAATATTCGGAATATAAATATTCGGCATATAAATATTCGGCACATAAATATTCGGCACATAAATATTCGGCACATAAATATTCGGCACATAAATATTCGGCACATAAATATTCGGCATATAAATATTCGGCACATAAATATTCGGAACATAAATATTCGGCACATAAATATTCGGCACATAAATATTCGGCACATAAATATTCGGCACATAAATATTCGGCACATAAATATTCGGCACATAAATATTCGGCACATAAATATTCGGCACATAAATATTCGGCACATAAATATTCGGCATATAAATATTCGGCACATAAATATTCGGCACATAAATATTCGGCACATAAATATTCGGCATATAAATATTCGGCACATAAATATTCGGCACATAAATATTCGGCACATAAATATTCGGCATATAAATATTCGGCACATAAATATTCGGCACATAAATATTCGGCACATAAATATTCGGCACATAAATATTCGGCACATAAATATTCGGCACATAAATATTCGGCATATAAATATTCGGCACATAAATATTCGGCACATAAATATTCGGCATATAAATATTCGGCACATAAATATTCGGCACATAAATATTCGGCACATAAATATTCGGCACATAAATATTCGGCATATAAATATTCGGCACATAAATATTCGGCATATAAATATTCGGCACATAAATATTCGGCACATAAATATTCGGCACATAAATATTCGGAACATAAATATTCGGCACATAAATATTCGGCACATAAATATTCGGCACATAAATATTCGGCACATAAATATTCGGCACATAAATATTCGGCACATAAATATTCGGCACATAAATATTCGGAACATAAATATTCGGCACATAAATATTCGGCACATAAATATTCGGCACATAAATATTCGGCATATAAATATTCGGCACATAAATATTCGGC
Source organism: Euprymna scolopes (assembly GCF_053919585.1). NCBI lineage: Eukaryota > Metazoa > Mollusca > Cephalopoda > Sepiida > Sepiolidae > Euprymna > Euprymna scolopes. The sequence goes on from NC_136509.1 coordinate 64,213,780, forward strand.
ATATAAATATTCGGCACATAAATATTCGGCACATAAATATTCGGCACATAAATATTCGGAACATAAATATTCGGCACATAAATATTCGGCACATAAATATTCGGCACATAAATATTCGGCACATAAATATTCGGCACATAAATATTCGGCATATAAATATTCGGCACATAAATATTCGGCACATAAATATTCGGCACATAAATATTCGGCACATAAATATTCGGCACATAAATATTCGGCACATAAATATTCGGCATATAAATATTCGGCACATAAATATTCGGCACATAAATATTCGGCACATAAATATTCGGCATATAAATATTCGGCACATAAATATTCGGCACATAAATATTCGGCACATAAATATTCGGCATATAAATATTCGGCACATAAATATTCGGCACATAAATATTCGGCACATAAATATTCGGCACATAAATATTCGGCACATAAATATTCGGCACATAAATATTCGGCACATAAATATTCGGAATATAAATATTCGGCACATAAATATTCGGAATATAAATATTCGGAATATAAATATTCGGCATATAAATATTCGGCACATAAATATTCGGCACATAAATATTCGGCACATAAATATTCGGCACATAAATATTCGGCACATAAATATTCGGCACATAAATATTCGGCACATAAATATTCGGCACATAAATATTCGGCACATAAATATTCGGCACATAAATATTCGGCACATAAATATTCGGCATATAAATATTCGGCACATAAATATTCGGAATATAAATATTCGGCATATAAATATTCGGCATATAAATATTCGGCACATAAATATTCGGCATATAAATATTCGGCACATAAATATTCGGCACATAAATATTCGGCACATAAATATTCGGCACATAAATATTCGGCACATAAATATTCGGCACATAAATATTCGGCACATAAATATTCGGAATATAAATATTCGGAATATAAATATTCGGCATATAAATATTCGGCACATAAATATTCGGCACATAAATATTCGGCACATAAATATTCGGCACATAAATATTCGGCACATAAATATTCGGCATATAAATATTCGGCACATAAATATTCGGAACATAAATATTCGGCACATAAATATTCGGCACATAAATATTCGGCACATAAATATTCGGCACATAAATATTCGGCACATAAATATTCGGCACATAAATATTCGGCACATAAATATTCGGCACATAAATATTCGGCACATAAATATTCGGCACATAAATATTCGGCATATAAATATTCGGCACATAAATATTCGGCACATAAATATTCGGCACATAAATATTCGGCATATAAATATTCGGCACATAAATATTCGGCACATAAATATTCGGCACATAAATATTCGGCACATAAATATTCGGCACATAAATATTCGGAATATAAATATTCGGCACATAAATATTCGGAATATAAATATTCGGAATATAAATATTCGGCATATAAATATTCGGCACATAAATATTCGGCACATAAATATTCGGCACATAAATATTCGGCACATAAATATTCGGCACATAAATATTCGGCACATAAATATTCGGCACATAAATATTCGGAATATAAATATTCGGCACATAAATATTCGGCACATAAATATTCGGCACATAAATATTCGGCACATAAATATTCGGAATATAAATATTCGGCACATAAATATTCGGCACATAAATATTCGGCACATAAATATTCGGCACATAAATATTCGGCACATAAATATTCGGCATATAAATATTCGGCACATAAATATTCGGCACATAAATATTCGGCACATAAATATTCGGCACATAAATATTCGGAATATAAATATTCGGCACATAAATATTCGGAATATAAATATTCGGAATATAAATATTCGGCATATAAATATTCGGCACATAAATATTCGGCACATAAATATTCGGCACATAAATATTCGGCATATAAATATTCGGCACATAAATATTCGGCACATAAATATTCGGCACATAAATATTCGGCACATAAATATTCGGAATATAAATATTCGGCATATAAATATTCGGCACATAAATATTCGGCACATAAATATTCGGCACATAAATATTCGGCACATAAATATTCGGCATATAAATATTCGGCACATAAATATTCGGCACATAAATATTCGGAATATAAATATTCGGCACATAAATATTCGGCACATAAATATTCGGCATATAAATATTCGGCACATAAATATTCGGCATATAAATATTCGGCACATAAATATTCGGCACATAAATATTCGGCATATAAATATTCGGCACATAAATATTCGGCACATAAATATTCGGCATATAAATATTCGGCACATAAATATTCGGAATATAAATATTCGGCATATAAATATTCGGCACATAAATATTCGGAATATAAATATTCGGCACATAAATATTCGGCACATAAATATTCGGCATATAAATATTCGGCACATAAATATTCGGCACATAAATATTCGGCATATAAATATTCGGCATATAAATATTCGGCATATAAATATTCGGCATATAAATATTCGGCACATAAATATTCGGCATATAAATATTCGGCACATAAATATTCGGCATATAAATATTCGGCACATAAATATTCGGAATATAAATATTCGGCATATAAATATTCGGCACATAAATATTCGGCATATAAATATTCGGCACATAAATATTCGGCATATAAATATTCGGCACATAAATATTCGGAATATAAATATTCGGCATATAAATATTCGGCACATAAATATTCGGCACATAAATATTCGGCACATAAATATTCGGCACATAAATATTCGGCATATAAATATTCGGCACATAAATATTCGGCACATAAATATTCGGAATATAAATATTCGGCACATAAATATTCGGCACATAAATATTCGGCATATAAATATTCGGCACATAAATATTCGGCATATAAATATTCGGCACATAAATATTCGGCACATAAATATTCGGCATATAAATATTCGGCACATAAATATTCGGCACATAAATATTCGGCATATAAATATTCGGCACATAAATATTCGGAATATAAATATTCGGCATATAAATATTCGGCACATAAATATTCGGAATATAAATATTCGGCACATAAATATTCGGCACATAAATATTCGGCATATAAATATTCGGCACATAAATATTCGGCACATAAATATTCGGCATATAAATATTCGGCATATAAATATTCGGCATATAAATATTCGGCATATAAATATTCGGCACATAAATATTCGGCACATAAATATTCGGCATATAAATATTCGGCATATAAATATTCGGAATATAAATATTCGGCATATAAATATTCGGCACATAAATATTCGGCATATAAATATTCGGCACATAAATATTCGGAATATAAATATTCGGCATATAAATATTCGGCACATAAATATTCGGCACATAAATATTCGGCACATAAATATTCGGCACATAAATATTCGGCATATAAATATTCGGCACATAAATATTCGGCACATAAATATTCGGAATATAAATATTCGGCACATAAATATTCGGCACATAAATATTCGGCATATAAATATTCGGCACATAAATATTCGGCATATAAATATTCGGCACATAAATATTCGGCACATAAATATTCGGCATATAAATATTCGGCACATAAATATTCGGCACATAAATATTCGGCATATAAATATTCGGCACATAAATATTCGGAATATAAATATTCGGCATATAAATATTCGGCACATAAATATTCGGAATATAAATATTCGGCACATAAATATTCGGCACATAAATATTCGGCATATAAATATTCGGCACATAAATATTCGGCACATAAATATTCGGCATATAAATATTCGGCATATAAATATTCGGCATATAAATATTCGGCATATAAATATTCGGCACATAAATATTCGGCACATAAATATTCGGCATATAAATATTCGGCATATAAATATTCGGAATATAAATATTCGGCATATAAATATTCGGCACATAAATATTCGGCACATAAATATTCGGCACATAAATATTCGGCACATAAATATTCGGCACATAAATATTCGGCATATAAATATTCGGCATATAAATATTCGGAATATAAATATTCGGCACATAAATATTCGGCACATAAATATTCGGCACATAAATATTCGGCATATAAATATTCGGCACATAAATATTCGGAATATAAATATTCGGAATATAAATATTCGGCACATAAATATTCGGCACATAAATATTCGGCACATAAATATTCGGCATATAAATATTCGGAATATAAATATTCGGCATATAAATATTCGGCACATAAATATTCGGCACATAAATATTCGGCACATAAATATTCGGCACATAAATATTCGGAATATAAATATTCGGCACATAAATATTCGGCACATAAATATTCGGCACATAAATATTCGGCACATAAATATTCGGCATAAAAATATTCGGCATATAAATATTCGGCACATAAATATTCGGCACATAAATATTCGGCATATAAATATTCGGCATATAAATATTCGGCATATAAATATTCGGCACATAAATATTCGGCATATAAATATTCGGCACATAAATATTCGGCACATAAATATTCGGCACATAAATATTCGGCACATAAATATTCGGCACATAAATATTCGGCACATAAATATTCGGCATATAAATATTCGGCACATAAATATTCGGCACATAAATATTCGGCACATAAATATTCGGCACATAAATATTCGGCACATAAATATTCGGCATATAAATATTCGGCACATAAATATTCGGCACATAAATATTCGGCACATAAATATTCGGCACATAAATATTCGGAATATAAATATTCGGCACATAAATATTCGGAATATAAATATTCGGAATATAAATATTCGGCATATAAATATTCGGCATATAAATATTCGGCACATAAATATTCGGAATATAAATATTCGGAATATAAATATTCGGCATATAAATATTCGGCACATAAATATTCGACCTATAAAAGCTACTGTAGAGATACGGGACGACCTCCGTTGCGTTCCCCGGAGAATTTTTTGCATAGTGCCATCCCAATAAAATTCAAGAAAGAGGATTTCAATTCATAAGAATATGATTTATTTGGTGTTTGGGGAAGTGAGAGATTAGGAGAGACTTCGATTGTTTTCGCTAATAAATTGTACTTAAGATAACATTTTTAGATTTTATGTAGATCCTCTAACATTTCCTTTTATTGGAGGCACACACACATTTCTCACATACACGCATCTCACACACACACATCACACACACACACACAGATGTTGACGAGATTATAAAGGATTCGAATTATGTGGCATCCATATCATGAACCATCCATGCATAAAAAGAAAACTTTATTCTCTTTCTAGCACCCTTGACCAGACTGATCGGTTATAAAATAAAGAGGAAGCCGATAGCATCGAAGTTCGATAAATAATTTCATTAATCTTCGATTGGCGTGATATCCTGCATTCAAGCGATACGGCAAAGGGTAAAGGCCGAGTTGCGCAACAATGACATTTATGTCGTTGTTGCGCAACTCGAATCGAATATAAAGGATGATATCAGTTCCCACTGAGCCGTTCTCTAACAAGGTTCTTGTTGCTAGAGGAAGGAACGCGTGAACCTAAGCACTACAATGTGGCTTGACATTATCAAAGGAAATGATATTAATTTAGCGCAGTCAGAATTGTCACACGATTCATACTGCATTCCGCGGATCAACAACTCTGAATGTGTATCTTAAGAAATTTACTGAGAAATTGACAAACTTTGATTCTGATTTGAATTCATTGGCGTTTTTTGCTAGAATTTGCCTCAAATATGGATTTATCAATTGCGATGAAAGATAGGAAACAAATTCTACAGTTCAAGTTTATACAAGCAGTTTAGCTGCTTTCGGATTCTGTCTCTTAAAAAGATAAATATATATGATTAGTACAAACCCAAATAGTTCTATCCACTTATTCTCATTGTTTATTAATAAAAGTGAAATTCAAAGAATTTAGAGTAGTTAGGAAAGAACAAAATAGTAATTTGAGAAAGTGTTGGTTTAGCATCACTAGCCACACTCATCGGTGTAGGAACTTCCAGTTGTTCCTATAAACTTCATTGGTCAACACGGCCACGATATGTAATTACTCTCTATCTGTCACGCGGGCGTGATTGGGGAACTTTCTGAATAATATTTATTACATCCCTTAATACTTCCTGCACTACATTTAAATTCCCATATTTATCTCTATTTCGAAACGAATCGAAGTTAATGCTGAAATAACGAAAACTAAATGTATTTTTGATGTCTGTTTTGTTAGTTGCTTACAGAGTATTGACCCATTTGGCCCATTATGTTACAAATTGATTTATACTAGCTTGAAATATCATTTTGTCGTTCTATCACACTTACGTTCGACATAGTCTTACTTTTCTGTTTTTTAATGTAATCAGACTCTGAAGGTTGAAATCTGAATTGCTTTCATGAATCTCTAGAAAATTATCTGTCCGTTTGTCGCCCTGTCGCAGCTGATTGCTTTCATCGCTAAATGCTTATTGTGAAGAAACGCATTCCTAAACATAGTTCTTGTTTATTTTATAGCATGATGTTGGTGTATGTTGCTAAGCGGGGACATTCTCTTAGAATAAAAATGAGTGGCTAGTGCAGGTGGGTATTTTGTATCGTAACATCAAAGGGTTCGAAAAGCTCATTAAATTATTGATAATCTGATTATTTTTTTATGAACTTTTAAAAGTATACAATTTCATAATATGTCAATAACATTTACTTTTAATTGACAATGTATTTATCCATACTTTTTTATCTATTTCAGGTGACCTTTTTATCCTGGTCTACTCCATCGACAGCCGTGAGTCGTTCGAGGAGGCTATACGCCTTAGGGAGCAAATACTTGAGTGTAAAGGCCACTGTGCGGGCCTGAAAAACCAGAAGGCTCTGGACATTCCTATGGTCATAGTTGGTAACAAGGCCGATAAGGAAAATGAACGAGTGGTCGAAGCAAACGAAGTAATTAAACAAATCGAGGGTCAGAATGGATGCGCCTTTGTCGAGTCATCTGCTAAGAAGAGTGTCAATGTCGACGAAGTCTTCCTGCGTCTTTTCGAAATCGCTAAATTACCTTCCGAGATGAGCCCCTCCATGCATCGACGCGTGCAGCCCACGTACATCGGCTCGACCAGTGGAAATAATACCCGCAAGGGTATGTCCATCCGTCGGAAGATGAGTGACGCGTGCGGTACTGTGGCGCCGAATGTTCGCCGGCCAAGTATCCGGACCGACTTGCTGGTGGCTCAGACGAGGACCGGGCGCACAAAGACGTCGCCGGACGGATCACGTGATTCAAAGTGCGTTATTCAATGAAGGATTTTCAAAGTGATAAGAATTGGACTGCTTTTGTATCGACCAAAAGGGAACGTCTGAAGAAAATTACGGGATGAGGGTTTGAAAAAAATGGATCTCATTTATTAAAAAAAAAAGGATACGGTTTGTCGTTTAATTCCCTTAATCTGAACGATGAAAAGAAATGAGAATACTAATATGCTGTGAAGTTTGGCTGTTCTTTTTCAATGTTATTTTCAAAAAATCGATCATTTATTATAAGCAGTGAATTGATGATATAAAGAAATGAAAGGCAGCAATCGGAAGATAACATAACAAACAAAGAGTGGAGTAAATAGTTCCAATGATTTATATATATATATATATATATATATATATATATATATATATATATATATATATATATATATACTCATTCTTTTCCGAGGTCTAAGTGAGAGAGAAATATTTTACATTGGTCGTTGATTTCAAAGACTATTTGTAAAAACAACGTATTTAATAAATAGTTTAGATGGGTATGTGACTGTTATGGAAAGCGAATTGTCAACCTCAACAAATGACCGAACAATATAACGCTGGTTATTTGAACGTTGTGTGTTTACATGCATGATTTAATGCATTTAAACATACATCCTATCTTTTTTGATTGGCCAAAATGTTCAAAAGAGATTCGATAATAAGCACTTCTATAAAAGCAGTTAAAGATTAATTTTATTTTTTAAATATCGATTGCTTTGATAGATTGGAAGCCTTAATTGGACGCTAGTTGAAATACTAAAGATATTTGAATACCAACCAAAAACAATGCAACAACCATGAAACAAAACAGAAACAAATATAGCATGCATTTAAATCATTTATTTTTGACAAAATATTACCTCTGCATTTTCTGGATATTATTCTGTGGGTTTATCGTTAAAACAAAGCTTTAATAATTTATCGCTGGATTACTTGGTTGCCTTTGGATATCGGAATTGATAGCAAAAATTATTTTTAAATTAGCTATTATTTTTAAATTAGCTATTATTTTTTATTAATATTAAGTTGTGGTCCATAAGTTACAAACATCACTTCAAATACAGCAGACATTGGTGACTAGATTCTTCCTATAAATGAGACAACATGATTTAAAAGATATTTCTCTCCAAATAGCTTTAAAACCATTATACATGTACACAAACGACGGATTCGCACATTTGATATATGGAAATGCGTCAGAATGAGACTTGGTGTCACTGTGGGCACTAAGTATTTTATATTTTACTTTTTTATTAACAGTTTTGTTTCCTTCCACTGAACAGATCTTTCGTCTTCTGACTTATCTGTGTAAAATAGTCACTAATGCCGAATTGACTCTGCAGATTAGTCTAAAATTCCGTCTTTATTCTCATATATAACAAAATCAAATGAAATTCAAATTTAAAGAGAATTATTTTGATCCGTCGTGAATATTTGAATGATATTTTTGTGTGATTGTCACTAGTATTGAGCGCCTTATAATTGTTGATAAATGGAAAATAAATTACCTGAAAATGTTTTGCATAAAATACCATTTGAAGAAAGTAAGGTTCTGAGACAGAATCTTTAATTGACGGTTACTATTTTACTCTGCAGCTTTATATTGCATCATGCCGAGGTGGAGATGTAACTAATCTCAGCCCTGGATTTCTATGACCACAATTTCAGTTGTTTAGAAGTTTATTAAATTTCGCATTATATTTTGAGTGTCTCAAAAAAGAATAGTTGTGGCGGGATCTAACATTGTGCAGGGAGTATTCTCCTGAAGGTATTCGTAATTTGCCAAAATTTTTACTTTGATTCTCAAGTAATTATTATAAGTCACAAATCAAAAACAAAAGAAATATGCATGAAAAGTATTTTTTCAGACTTCAAAAGAATTTATAAAAAAATCATACGTTAGCATTGGTAAAAAGTTGATTAAAATACATATATATATATATATATATTAAATATTGCAAAGATAATATTTATAAATGAAGATGCAGATACGAAAAACAGTGTGAGAGAAATATTCCCGTATGCACGGATATGGATTGAACTTTTCTAACTTAAAAAGAAATTATTATAATTTCATCGTGGAGATGAGTATATATTGTCAACATTAAGAATTGTCATTGAAACTAAAACACTTACGTACAGTCAAGTGAAAAGGCAGTTTTTTTTTAATCTGATTCTGAATATATTTTTATCGGTGCACGGAGTTTATATAAGATAATCTATTTTGCGTTTCTGCTTTTATTTTTTCATCGAAAAATGCTTAATGAAATAAGTAATTTATGGGATCACACCGAGTGGAATTAAATCAACATTGTCCAATTGAAAGCCAATATATTAAACAAGGCAATATAAATGATGGGATGTGTACCTTCAATGAACATAGATGAAATCCTACTTTTAAAAAGTTTTATTGAATGCAAGTGGTGTATAACATTCTAATGGCGTTACAGTTTCGTTTTACGTATTGCCGAATCCAAGGTAGATAACTGCCTTCTTATCTGTTGATTGTCTTCACCTGATAAATTTATGAGGAGAAATGGTTTTAAGTGAGTAAAGCGAAATGAATCATTTACTGAAAACATGAAGACACATTTTAAACTTTGATTTTACAGCTTTGTAGTTGGAAAGTGTTTTAAATTCCCACTGAAAAGAACGAAATAAGGTGTAAAAATCAAGCATTTGGATGGGTTTGTTGTAGAAAGGTAACATGAGAAAACATTTGCTTGTATAATATTGATGAATTTGAATTAATCGTGTGACAACAACAACAACAACAACAACAATAATAATTATTATTTTTATTTTTTTCTAAAGTCTATATTTGTTTATTCAAAGAAAGGGTGATGAATACATGTAACAATAACTACGCCCCAATTAAGAATGTATTCTCGAATTTTATAAGCTAAATATTTTTTTCATCTCGAACACTATTTTTTTTTAACTGTTAATGGGATTTTTGCTTCGTCCTTTACAAATCGATTAAATGTACAGTTTTATGAATGTAGAAAAACTAAAGGAACAGTAAAAGTAAAACGTTGATTTTGTACAAATAATTTTACAAATAATTTTGTATGGAAATACATTTCACAGAATTCTATGATTTCCCCATGATATTTTAATGGCGAAAATTTACATTTAAAAACATGATTTATTTTATGACATTAAGGAAAATATAAATATATATTTTGAAAACTCTCATTGATTGAACTGTTCGTAATAATTCTCTTGTAGCCTCAATTTTAAAAGAAAATCTTATCACATCCAGCATTTAATATTGATGTAAGCATTCATATATAAGATTATGTAATAATTCAAAAATATTGCATTTCATGTGTTCATATCAATAATATTACTGCTACTTTAAACAATAATAACAATAATGATAACAATAATAATACAGGAAAAAGCTTATTTGTACCTAAAATATGGGTTTCTCATCTAAGAAACTGAATTCTTTAAGCAATCAACCTTGTTGCATTGTCATACTTAATTATTAAGTTTTATTTTCAACATTTGAAATTTGCATTCCTCTATGTAATTTCTAAATGTATTTATTGCTTCCAATCAAATACCTTATAAAACGATACTGATATGTGCATAGAGTGTATTTCAGCTGCAGTCAAATAACCTAGCTTTAATATCGTACTGTTATAACAGTCAAATATCACCAGCATCAGCATCATGATCATCATCATCATCATTATTGTAGCAGTGGTAGCATTAGTAGTAATAGTTTATTAGTTTAATTATTGCAGTTTAATGCTATGTTCATATCTAGTTATCGGAAACAGGCCATGTTAACTTGCATGTAACTTATTTTCCGTTCGATTTTGTATTTATTATTATAATTATCATTATTATTGTCATTATTATAAGTAGCACTGTCAACCTCTGTTATGCTTATCATTATCAGAATTGTATTTTTGTTAATTGATTATTCTTTCCCACTGATTTTAAGGTTGTTTTAATCTGTTTATTTCCAAATAAATGTTTAAATGCATTTTTTGTATTTTCTGGAGAGCAATTTTTAATTCTTTTTTCTGTGTCCATATTATCACAGCGTTTACCGTGTAGTTTTCAATGTTCGCATTTGAATTAACTTGCAACTTGTTACCTATGTTGTCGTACATTCACTATTAGAAATTATATCATCTTGAAAATCATGTTACTTGTAAACGTATATGATCAAACACTAATTTACTGTATTTAAAAGAAATATGCTTCTTTTACGGATAATTTTTGAATAGTATGAGCATAATTGTATTAGAATAGTTAAATGCAGTTGTAAACATATTAAACAAAATATCGATCATTTGATACAAGAAATAATAAAAGCGTGAACAAAAGTATCAATCCGTACTATTTTCTCTATTATAACACAAATCAATTTCACGGATCGTGTAATTACCTTCCTCACAAAGATGATCTCAAATCGTACTTAGTTTAATAATATAGAAAGCAATAACTAAAAGACTCATCTGACTTTTTAATTGGAGAAAGTATATATTAGTTTAAATATGTAGTTATTTAAAAACATGTTTAAAGCGTAGTAGAATAAAGCTTTACTCGTCGTAATAAATGCTATCAATAATTGAAGTTGTCCAAGTAAAAAAATATCCGAAACCAAACGAATTCATTTTACTTACACAATAGATAAACAACACAATAGATAAACAACACAATAGATAAACAACACAATAGATAAACAACACCATAGATAAACAACACAATAGATAAACAACACCATAGATAAACAACACCATAGATAAACAACACCATAGATAAACAACACAATAGATAAACAACACCATAGATAAACAACACAATAGATAAACAACACAATAGATAAACAACACAATAGATAAACAACACAATAGATAAACAACACCATAGATAAACAACACCATAGATAAACAACACAATAGATAAACAACACAATAGATAAACAACACAATAGATAAACAACACAATAGATAAACAACACCATAGATAAACAACACCATAGATAAACAACACCATAGATAAACAACACCATAGATAAACAACACCATATATAAACAACACAATAGATAAACAACACCATAGATAAACAACACAATAGATAAACAACACAATAGATAAACAACACCATAGATAAACAACACAATAGATAAACAACACCATAGATAAACAACACAATAGATAAACAACACCATAGATAAACAACACCATAGATAAACAACACAATAGATAAACAACACCATAGATAAACAACACGATAAACAACACAATAGATAAACAACACCATATATAAACAACACCATAGATAAACAACACCATAGATAAACAACACCATAGATAAACAACACCATAGATAAACAACACCATAGATAAACAACACCATAGATAAACAACACAATAGATAAACAACACCATAGATAAACAACATAATAGATAAACAACACCATAGATAAACAACACAATAGATAAACAACACCATAGATAAACAACACAATAGATAAACAACACCATAGGTAAACAACACAATAGGTTAACAACACAAGTGTGCAATAAAATTTGCATTCATTTATTATGTTTTATGCTATTTTACTGAGTAACTGGTGTTTAATATTACATTGAATGTGA